>NC_056565.1:23430665-23740858 GCF_013358625.1 Macadamia integrifolia
TGTTTTTTGGTAAAAAAAAAAAAACAAGAGAGATAGTGAGAAGATATATTAGGGGTTTTGGTGTCAATCACTCAATGTCAAACAATATTTAAAATTAGGTTAATATCAGGTTAACATCAGGATCACAACTAGAGTCAACATTAGGGGGCAAAAACTAGGGCCAGGTCAGGCCAAAAGTCAGGGTAAAAAAATCAAGGCCGAGTTCAGGGCGGACTGGGCAGACCAAAAACATCAACCCTTACCCACCCTGACTCAGTGTCAGAAATTTCAAGGTCGGGCCGGCCCTCAGGGACAAAATTTTTCAGGTTGATACTTGTTCAGGATCAGGGCGGGTTTAGGCAGTTAGGGCAAACTTGCACCCCTATAGACTAACACCTTCCCCTCTAGTTTGAAGATGCTCTCAATCGTACCCCTTCCGTTAGTCTTGTTAAGTAAAGACTTCATCATTCAAATATGTAATTTTATTCTGAAATTACCCTTCCCATATGAATTAAGCCCTAAGCCCTAAAACATCCAAACAAAAGATCTCATCGGTGGAAGGAGAAGATGAGCTGAAACACCCCCTTTCCTCTGATTTTGAAACAGGTGCCCGGTTCGTTAATTCCTTGAAGAACTATTTTTCGATATGGGTGTTGGAGATTGGTCATTTCCCTTAGACTTTTGCTTTTAAATTTTGGGTCTTGAATTCTCAGATCGTGACCTACAACTATAAGGACCTCGGAGCATTAGAGGGTTTCTTGAACGGCTTAGAATCAGGAATTGCTTCGTGGGGCAATAATGATTCTTTTGATTACTCTCACTTGGTTGGTGTCAGTTGCTTTTCTTCAGCCTTGGGAGTGCAAAATTCTACAGATTCGGGCAAAAGGGTTGTTAGTTTGGATCTGGTACAGGTACGCAAGTCCACTTAGTCCACTAGAAGATGAACTGCGTCTAGGATGAACAATACCATAATAACTGTAAAAGAAAAATGGAATTTTGAAGCTTAAGTTCGTCTACTCGTCACGTTCCTAGTATTGCTTGAGGAGTTGGGTCCAACCAGAGAGCAGAATCCTTCGTGAATCCCATGGCGTTGTCGTGACGGATGTTGGAGATGATTCCATTGTTGTTGGTGAGGATGACACGAGACCTGTCACGCCCTAGTGTCTTGGCTGTGCAGTTGGTCTGAGGGCTACTAATGAGAACCGACTCACAGAGCTCCTCGTGATCATCTGCAACTGTGATCCTGCAAGTTCCAGTTGCATCTGTCACACCATTGATGTGGTACGCGACCTTAAAATGTTTCCCTGTCCTTGCATTCCACACTAACCTTTGCACCTGCAAAATTTAATGGGAATCAAACAGACTATATCATCAGCAACTAAATTAAGCGATCAAAGCATAAGAAAACCGCAGATGTATGGTGTTCATAGCAGAAATATATTGATTTCTACTTGTAACTCTGAGATCTGAGCCTAAAAGGAACAAAGCAAGATTTTGGAAACCCTAACACCATAAAATAGAGAAGCAAGCATTTTGGAAAACCTAACCCAAAAATCTCCAACACCCCATCTCGAAAGATAGCTCTTCAAGGAATTAACAAAACGGGCACCTATTTCAGAATCAGATCCCATTCCCAGTAAAACCCATTTCAGCTACTGGAATTTCTTGTATGGGTTTTAGATTGCTTTTATAATCTTCAAGATCATAAGAACAAAGGGACGATTAGATGCCAAAAGGGTAAACTAGTGAAGCCAAAAGGGTAAGTTGTTCGTTTTTAAAGTCTAGTTTAACACTGTCGATCACTTAATGGACGATTGAAAGCATCTTCAAACTAGAGGGGAAAGTGTTGGTATATATGAAATTATGTGGGGGGAACTTGATATTAAGCCATTAGTTCAAGGGAGAGGAGTGTAATTTCCTCTTTTTCTTTCAGGGTTGGTGACCGCCGAACATATAAATAATGTTGGCAGAAAGTTTGGTATGATGGGGTTGGAGGGCCTAGAGTGTGGTTAGTAGGCAAAAGTTCCTATGTATCTTGTTCCATGTGAGAGATCCATTCTTGCACAGGGTGTAGAATCATGTAGGGATTTGGTTTAACCTTTGCAAAAGTAATGGTTTTTGTGTCCATAAGAAGTAACACATTTTGATAAAGATGCTAAAAAAACTATTCAAGTCATTAGCAGGTACAATAGTAGAATTAAAAATACACATTATAAGAGATTTAAAAGCAGTAGCAGAGAAATATTTAGTTCTTAGCCCCAATAGACTAGCGGCCTAGATTCTCTTAGTGAACTTGCAAGAATGGAAGATATGTCATAAAGATTCTTATTGGTCTATTGCAGAAACTACGAGTTGGATCCACACCTACATTCTATCATCAGCAACCCTCAAGAAAAAAGTACTTAAATTTTGGGTGAATTTTGATTTTTCAAAAGAATCATCACCAGTGAGAGGAAAGAGATAAGCAAGTATATCTATTTGAGAGTCCAATTCGATTGGTAGCATTAGATGTTAAAAAAATTGCAGCCTACCCTTTAGTAAGTGTAAAATAAGAGAGAGAGAGAGAGAGAGAGAGAGAGAGAGAGAGAGAGAGAGAGAGAGAGAGAGACCTACAATTTGTGCAAGGGAGTCCCAATAGTTAGATTGGGGTTGCCCACTTTTATTCTTTATATAGAGCATCAGCTATTACAAGTCCAATTACAAGTAATATATAAGTCCTATTATAGGAATTCAAAACATAATAGAAACTAACAAAGACTTACTAGCTTCTAATTTAGACATTAGTTCTAGTTGAACTAGGACAATCCTAGCTAGATGAGGAAAATACCAAGGGAGGAGCCTGCAGCTTGTGTAGAACTCCTCCTCCACTTTTCACGACTTCTAACATTCCCCCTCAAACTAGAGCATAGATGTTAATCATGCCCAGCTTGTTACAAATATAGTTCACTCTACCACTCCCCAAAGACTTAGTGAAAATATCGACATCTTGTTCCCCTATGCGAATATGACTCCTAGAAATAACTCCTTGTTGTAGCTTCTCCCAAACAAAGTAGCAGTCAACCTCAACATGTTTTGTCCTCTCATAGAACATTAGATTAGACACAATATAGATCGCAACTTGGTTATAACACCACAACTGCATAGATGAAGTGCATTCAAACCAAGTTCTGTCAACAACTGCTTTACCCACATCAACTCACAAGTGACATGAGCCATGACATGATACTCAGACCCTACGCTAGAACTAGGCACAACAACCTGCTTCTTGCTCTTTCAAGGCACAAGATTACCACCAACAAATGTATAGTACCCAATAGTTGATCGCCTATCAACAGGAGATCTAGCCCAATCAGCATCACAGAAACCCTTATTGCAATCATGTCCATGATCAGAGTAAAGCAAACCATGACTTGGAGCCTTCTTGAGATATCTTATAATACAAATAACAGCATCATAATTAGATGTTCATGGAGACAAAAGAAACTAACTCACAACACTGATAGGAAAGGCAATATCAAACCTAGTCACCATCAAATAATTAGGCTTTTTCACTGATCTTTGATACTTCTCAAGATTATCAAACAAGTCACCACTTTCAACTGTAAGCTTCACATTTGGATCCATAGGATTATTTAAAGGTATGGACCCTAACATTTCAGTATCTGTCAGTAAATCCAAAACATATTTCCTCTAAGAGAGAGAAATACCTTTTCTTGACTATGCAACCTCAATACCCAATAAATACTTCAATCGTCCTTGATCCTTGGTCTGAAACTTCTGTTGTAGATGTGTTTTCAGACTTTAGATTCCTTCAATATCATCTCCAGTGGTGACAATATCATCAACATAAACAATAAGAAATATCCATCTTGTGCTAGACTTCTGATAGAACGTTGAATGATCAATGTTAAACCTTGACAGACCAAACTCTCGAACCACATTAGTGAACCTGTCAAACCATGCTCGAGGAGATTGCTTTAAGCCACACAACGATTTCTTTAGTTTGCACACTATATAAGACTCCCCCTGAGCAATAAACTCTAGTGGTTGCTCCATATAAACCTTTTCATGTAAATCGCCATTAAGAAAAATATTCTTCACATCGAGTTGATATAACGGCCAATGAGAAGATGCAGCAAGAATATCTGAATATGAATAGAAGCCAACTTGGCCACAGAAGAAAAAGTATCCAGATAATCAATCCCATAAACCTATGCTTAGCCCTTGGCCACTAACTGAATCTTCAATCGAGAAAGAGAACCATAAGGGTTTATTTTAACAACATAGACCCACCAAAAATCAATAGGAGACTTATCCGAAGGTAATGGTATAAGATCCCAAGTATGATTTGTATGCAAAGCCAGTAACTCATCTTTCGTAGCTATCCTCCATCCAGGACTACACAATACCTCTGCAACAGACTTAGGAAGACAAACCATAATAAGAAATAAAATTGGAAATTGGATGTTAGGTACAAATCCGAACACCCTTACACTGTGTAATAAGAACATCAATATTGGAAATGAAAATATTTGGATCAAGGACTGTAAATGAATATGACGAGGTAGAAACCGTAGAGACAGGGGGTGAAAAATCTTTAGAAGGACGATGAGTGTAGACAATCGGCATGACTAGTCATGGAGGCACAACTGTGGAAGGTGGTGGTGGCACCACTATATCTGCAATAACCTATAGAGAATAACTTTTAATAATATATAGGAGAAGATCATCATCTATGTCAGACATAACAACGGACTCATCAGGATAAGAAACAGACTCAAAGAAGGATAAATCAGTAGTAATAAAATATTTTTAAAGTGTAGGACAATAACATTTTTTAGTACGTGAGTAACCCAAAAAAGATACACTTAAGAGCATGTGGATCCAACTTTGATGAACTTGGATGATGATCACGAATAAATCAAACAGAACCAAAAATATGAGGAAGAATAAATAAAGTGTTAGAAGGAAATAACAGAGAATGGGGAATAGCTCCATGTAATTGTTGTTTTATGGTTGTCCTTATTGGCAACCCAGCCACATGGCAGTGATGATGTGGTCAGTTTGGGTGACGTGGATGAAAATGATGACATGGCAGTGTCCAGTGTCACCGATGAGATAACTCTACTGTTTGGTATGTATGGAGTGGTTTAATACATCCTTAATAAGCGGTGCGGGTTTCTGGGTCAAAACTGGCAAAATTGACCTATTTATACTCGGGGGTATTTTCGGTAATGGAAATGACATTTTTGAAAGATCGGTTCTTCATGAAAAAGATAGATTGTAATTAATCTAGTCCAGTGCATTTGATTTCGTCACATTTCGATACCGTATGAAGAAGTTACGGCATTTGTTGTAGTCAAGGGTAGTTTCAGCATTGAAGATGAATTTTTTAAAGGAAGTGTTCTACATGTAACAATACGAAAAAAATCCAATCTTTCCAACGGTTCTAATTTCATCGCATTCCGATTCTGTATGAGAAAGATGCATCATTAGAAATGTATAGGGGCATTTTGGTCTTTTTACATGACTGATTCAGATGATTAAGTCTTCTGGAAAGTCGTAGAGCGTCCAGTTACGGTTCCAACGCACTTTGTTTCAACTCGATCGAATATCGCATGAAAACATTATAAGTGTTTCTGTGAAGCCAGTTCGAAAATTGAAACTGGAAAATCAACAGATGCTCTCGGTGTTTGGTGGATTTTCGGGATTTTAATTTTTAAATTCAAGGGCTTTGTGTAATTTCAAGGTTTTAAAGGTCTGAGTTGATAAGGGGTTTTTGACATTAAAGTTTATAGAAGTAGGGGCTTATGTGTATATAAGAGAATCAGAGGGATCCTTAATACACGGCTCAGGTTGAGCCACGTCGGTCAGATTCCAATCTGACGGTTCGTACAAGAGCTTGCATTGAAGATGCTTATCCGAGGCTTCTCATTGGTGGAGTGTATTATATATGATGGTCTAGCGCTACACCATATTGCATTGACTATCATCTCCGAAGTTTAGATTCTAATCCCTTAGATCTGGATCAAGCAGATCTTATAGATCCAGATCTAATGGTTTATAAATGATTCTTCTTTATAGGTTAAGCCGACATAGATCCGGAATATATGCTGATGTAGCCAATCCGTGGTCAACAACACTTCTGACGATGTCAGCGCTACGTCATGATGACGTCATCGATATTCAAATCTAATGGTTTGGATCTATTGTCCGTTGGTTTAATCGGATGGCTTAGATTATAAGATCTTTTATATGAGATCTACGGTCAGATTTCACTCCTATTGCGCGCACCGCCGGTGTAGCCTATGCCACCCCTACAAAGATTCCATTTCAGGCTATCTCATTGGTCCAACTTCAAATGGTCATATCTCCCTCATTTTAACTTGGATTTGGGTGAACCAAGTTGTAACTTCTTCATTTTTTCAAGCCCTACTCCATGGAAGCAAGAAAAATGAGTTTTGAGTGAAGGAAGGCTACGGTTTTGACAGGAAAAACTTCCCCCTCTTTGTTGGTCTTTGAATGAGCATGAATACTTTGTGATAAATGTTCTTAAGCGATTAAAGGAGGTAAAAGAGGTGGTTGAAGTGTGTTAATGATACATTAACTCAAAGCCAAGGAGGAAGAGAAGAAAGTAAGGATGTGTTTGCTTTAAAGAGCAAGAAGCCAAGGAGAGAAAATGTGTGAGCACCAAACTTGTCAGTACAAGTTTCCAGTCATCCCAGGCAATCGGTTGTGAGATTCTCTAACCTTTGATTTTACATTATATGCATGTATGTATGCTAGGGTTAGTTGTGGATGAATGTTTACATGCTAGGTTAGTTGTGGATGAACTGTAAGCATGCTTGCTAGTTGTGGATGTATATGCTAGGCAGAGCTTGACTGTAGAGAATTGATATAAGCCCAATTTAATTGTATTATTTATTAAGTGCTTAGTGGGTGCTAAGCATTGGGAGTGGGTGCTCCCGTGTAGTGGGTGCTACACATTGTACCGGCACTGCGAGTGTCATCTCAGCTTCGGCTTGAGAAAATTGGGTGTGGGTGCTCCCGACTGTAGGTGCAGTCAAAAGTAGTGTATTGAGTAGGTACGAAGCCTTTACAGGCACTACTCTAGGGATGTAGGCAATTGCCGAACCTCGTAAAAATCCTATTTTGTGGGTGCTTGTTGTTTGCATTTTATATTGAAGTGCGTGGAATGTGGAATGAGTGTGCACACTTGAAAGTGCCTATGAGAGGATGAGTGTGCATACGACTATGTGAAATAGAGATAAGTATATCAGGTTTTTCTTGGCCAGACATCGGACAAGTTTTTGGGGATCGAAATTGGACTCACTGATTCACCCCCTCTCAGTGACTGTCGGGTTACAACAATTGGTATCAGAGCCGATACTCAGTGACAGTTTGATCAACAGCTGAGTGATCCAGAGGCAGTGGTAGTGACAGTATGGCAGGTGAAGATTATTCAGAACATGCACAAAAGTTTGATGGATCTAATTTTATCTTATGGAAGAGGAGAATGTAGTCGTACCTAGGTTCACTAGGTTATGATGTTTGGGTATCAGTTCTGATTGGGTACACAAAACCTGAAGGAGGTCCGGTTGACAATGAAGCTAAGAAGGCTTATTGTTACAATCAGAAGGCTATGAATGTAATATTCTCAGCATTGGATAAAAGTGTGATGGCTAAGGTAATGTATTGTGACTCAGCCAAGGATATCTGGGGAAGACTGAAGAGCATTGATGAAGAGTCTAAAGAATCATTTAATGATGAAGATGATGAGGCTATGTTCATGGTCTCAATAGATGTGGAAGAAAACAAAGAAGATTCTTCTAACAAGGAAGATTCTACAGAAGAAGAAGAGGCAGATGAAAAATCACATCTAGAGGCTAAACTCACAGTTGCCCTTAGAGAGCTTAAAAGATAAAGGAAGAAAGTGAAAAAGGTCACCCAAGACCTTAAGGGGCAAGAACAATTAGTTCTTGAGTTGAGAGATCAAGCCAATACGTCAAGGAAGACCTTAGATGATCTTGAGTATCAACTCTCACAGAAAACCATTGACTGCAACACTCTTGAGTTAGAGAAAGTGGCTTTGAAAACACAACTAGATGAGTAATATGAGATTCTTGCACAATTTGATGGTTATGCAGATGAGCTAGCCTTATTAAAGGCTAAGGTTGAAGAATATGGGAGAATTGAGATTGAGAGAGAAGACTTAGAAAATGAAGATGTTGAAAATGACTCTACTCGAAAAGAGCATCCCAGTAGTAAGAAGCTTAATGACATTATCACTACTCAAAGATCGAATCACATCAAATTTGGGCTTGGATTTGTTGGGGAGTCTTCCAAAAATACCAAGGCAAATGGTAAGGGAACAGTACATAATCCTATCAAAGTCAATGATAGGAATGCTCAAAGAGGAAAGACACATGTTACTACTGTTGGTCATGTCAAGAGAGCAATACAAAAAGATAAAGTGCAGACTAGTCCAATTAGAAGAGGAAATCTATCTATATTCCATCAGACTAACCATGCTAGACAACCACAGTTGGCAAGGCCAAGCAGGAGAGCAGAGAGGTATGGATACAGTCAAGGTCCTCAACAGAGACCTAGAGCATTTGACAACTTCAGAGCTCCTTATAGATGGAAGATGGAACCTGTGATGCAGAGGCACACCTTTCAAGGTTATTGTTATCAATGCAACACTTTTGGACACAAGATCTCAGATTGCAAGTTCAACATTGGTCCAAGGAGTTATGTAGATAGAAATCCTTTTGCACCCCTTATGGAGGAAACAGTTGAATGTTACAGATGCAACAACCTTGGACATATTGCAAGGAATTGTAGAACTGTGTTTCCCCCACAAAGACAAAAGAATAGAGGTAAGCAGAGAGTTTTCAGAAACACAAAAGATGATGAGATGGAGAAACAGTTCTCAAGACAGAAGAAAGTAAAGAAATCTCAATCTGTCAAGAAAGACTGGGTTCAGAGAGAGAGAGAGAGTAGAAGATGAAGAAGATGCAGCAACATTTGTTATTCAGAGAGCTTTCAAGGCTCAAGGAGACTCTACTCCATGGATTCTTGATAGTGGTTGCTCAAGCCACATAACAGGAGATAAGGAAAGGTTTGGACAATTACATGACTTTGAAGGTGGATCTGTGAAGTTTGGCAACAACAATGGTGCCAAAATTACAGGGAAGGGGTCCATAAGTCAGAACCATAGGGAGGTGAAATCCCTTGATATCTTGTATGTTGAAGGGCTCAAACACAATCTTCTCAGCATCAGTAAAATTTATGACAAAGGGCATGAAGTAACTTTCACTAGTAAAGGGTGTGAGATAAGAAGATCAAGTAGTGGAAATGTTGTAGCTACTGGACAGAGAACTTCAGGGAACTTGTACACCTTGACAGAGTTAGAGAAAGATTATTGCATGGTCAGCATAGATGAGGAGACATGATTGTGGCACAGAAGACTTGGGCATATTGGTTTCAAGAACCTTGCCAAGATTTCTTTGAAGAAGGCAGTGAGAGATGTTCCTAAGTTGAAGAAGCTCTTCAATCTTATATGTGCATCTAGTCAGAAGGAAAAGCAAACCAGAATCTTTTACAAGTCTAAAGAGTACTATTCTAGTTCTCCATTGCAGTTGATTCACACAGACCTATGTGGTCCTATGAGGACACCTAGCACCTCAGGAGAGAGATACATCATGTTGTTTGTTGATGATCATTCAAGAATGGTGTGGGTGATGTTCTTGAAACATAAGTCAGAGGCTTTAGAAATATTTAAGATCTTTAAGAAGCAAGTTGAGAATCAGATAGGGAAGAAGATAAAGTGTCTGAGATCTGACAGAGGAGGTGAGTACAGTTGGGATAATTTTGAAGAATACTGCTATGAGCATGGTATCAGGAAATAAACTTCAGCTCCAAGAACACCCCAACAGAATGGTGTTGCAGAGAGAAAGAGTAGAACAGTGCAAGACATGGCTAGAACAATGTTGGTAGAGAATGATATGGGTAAAAAGTTTTGGAAGGAGGCAGTTCTAACTGCAGTGTACATCCATAACAGATGTATGTTGAGACCTCATGAAAGCAAGACTCCATATGAAATCTGGTTTGGAAGAAGGGCTACAGCAAGACACTTCAAGGTCTTTGGTAGCAAGTGTTACATCAAGAACACAACCCAGGATTTGGGTAAGTTTGATGATAGGGCTGATGAGGGTATATTTTTAGGTTATTCTACTTCAAGTAAGGCCTATAGATGCTACAACAACAGACTTGGAAAAATTGTAGAGAGTGTTGATGTCTTAGTTGATGAAAAAAGGGATATTCCTTCAGACTCAGGAAATGATCTTCTAGAATTTGAAGATCTTGATGATGAGAATGACCTGGTTGAGGTTGTTGTTGAACAGGCTGAGATAGATTCAGATGAACAGAGGAGACACAACAGAGTTGATCAACAGGAAACAGATATGTTAATCATTGGTGATCCCACTGCAGGTGTTCAGACTAGAAGAATGAAGACCAACATATACTCTCTTCTTTCGAAGATTGAACCAAAAACTGTTGATGAGGCAAGCAATGAGGATGAAGGCCATGAATGAAGAACTTGATCAGATAGAGAGGAATCACACTTGGGATCTAGTCCTTAGGCCAGTTGACAAGAATGTGATTGGTACTAAATGGGTTTTCAAAAATAAAGTCAATGAAGATGGTCAAGTGGTGAGGAACAAAGCAAGACTTGTATGCAAAGGGTATGCTCAAGTGGAAGGCATTGATTTTGAGGAAACTTTTGCTCCAGTGGCAAGACTTGAGGCTATCAGAATGTTCTTAGCTTTGTCAGTGTACAAGGGGTTCAAGGTCTATCAGATGGATGTCAAATCAGCTTTTCTAAATGGAAACTTAGAAGAGGAGGTTTACATAGAGCAGCCTAATGGGTTTCAGCTAAGTGAGGGCCCCACTCTTGTGTACAGATTGAAGAAGGCATTGTATGGTTTGAAACAAGCTCCAAGGGCATGGTACTCCAGATTGGACTCTTACTTGTGCAAGTTGGGTTTCAAGAAAGGCTTAGTGGATAGTAATCTCTACATCAGAACTGAAGAAAGCAGTCAGCTTGTGGTGGTTGTATATGTAGATGATATCATCTTTGGGGGTCACAAAGATGAATTGTGCAGAGATTTTGCAATGAGGATGCAAGATGAGTTTGAGATGTCTATGTTGGGTGAACTATCATTCTTTTTGGGTTTGCAGATCAGTCAGAAGAAGGAAGGTATCTTCATATCTCAGTCCAAGTATGTGAAGGAGATGTTGAAGAGATTCACCATGGAGGATTACAAGCCAGTTAGTACACCTATGATGACTGGGTATAAGTTGAGCAAGGAAGATGACTCCCCATCAGTTGACCACACCTCATATAGGTCAATGATTGGTAGCCTATTATATCTGACAGCTAGTAGGCCTGACATCTTACAAGCTGTGTGCATGGTAGCCAGATTCTAAATAGGACCAAAAGAGACACATGTGGCAGCAGTGAAGAGAATTTTCAGATATCTGAAAGGGACTAGTGAGTTTGGGTTATGGTATCCGAAAGTCAAGAGGTTTAGTTTGTCAGATTTTTCAAATGAAGATTGGGCCGGATGTGTAGATGACAGGAAGAGCACCAGTGGTGGTGCATTCTATTTCGGGAGCAGCTTGGTGGCATGGCATAGTAAGAAGCAAGAGTCAATCTATCTTTCAACTGCAGAGGCAGAATACATTGCAGCTACATCTTGTTGTACACAAGTGTTGTGGATAAAGCAGATGTTGAAGGATTTGAGTGTGGAGGTTAAGCAGACAGTGCCACTATATTGTGACAATACTAGTGCTATCAATATCTCCAAGAACCCAGTGATGCATTCTACAACGAAGCACATTGCTATCCGGTATTATTTCTTAAGAGGTGATGGAAGGTGAAGTAAGGATGGAGTTTGTTCCCACAGCAGAGCAGGTGGCAGATATCTTCACTAAACCGCTTCCCAAAGATCAGTTTGAGTTCCTCAGACAGAAGCTGGGAGTGGTGGTTCTTCCAAAGCATTAGTAACATTGGGAGAGGGGGAGCAAGTTGCTTGATGTTGCTACCCCCATATTGGACTCAGGGGGAGTCCATTGGTTCCACCCTTTGTAGTTGTTGTCAAAGGGGGAGAGAGTTACTCATCGGAGCTTTAGAGTGTATTAGTAATGAGGTGGTTGCCAACAACTCCAAAGGGGGAGATTGTTGTTTTATGGTTGTCCTTGTTGGTAACCCAGCCACGTGGCAGTGATGACGTGGTCAATTTGGGTGATATGGATGAAAATGATGACATGGCAGTGTCCAGTGTCACCGATGAGATAACTCTGCTGCTTGGTATGTATGGAGTGGTTTAATACATCCTTAGTAAGTGGTGCGAGTTTCTGGGTCAAAACTGGCAAAATTGGCCTATTTATACTCGAGGGCATTTTCGGTAATGGAAATGACATTTTTGGAAGATCGGTTCTTCATAAAAAAGATAGATTGTAATTTATCTAGTCCAATGCATTTGATTTCGTCACATTCCGATACTATATGAAGAAGTTACGGCATTTGTGGTAGTCGAGGGTAGTTTCAGCATTGAAGATGAATTTTTTAAATGAAGTGTTCTACATGTGACAATACAACAAAAATCCAATCTTTCCGACGGTTCTGATTTCATCGCATTCTGATTCCGTATGAGAAAGATGCATCATTGAAAATATCGAGGGGCATTTTGGTCTTTTACATGGCTGAGTCAGATGATTAAGTCTTCTGAAAAGTCGTAGAGCGTCCAGTTACAGTTCCAACGCATTTCGTTTCATCTCGATCGGATATCGTATGAAAATGAAAACCCGAACTAGAAAATCAACAGATGCTCTCGGTGTTGGGTGGATTTTTTGGATTTTAATTTTGAAATTTCAGGGGCTTTTGTGTAATTTCAAGGTTTTAAAGGTCTGAATTGATAAGGGGTTTTTGGCATTAAAGTTTATAGAAGTAGGGGCTTATGTGTATATAAGAGAATCAGAGAGATCCTTAATACACAGCTCAGGTTGAGCCACGTCGGTCATATTCCGATCTGACAGTTCATACAAGAGCTTGCGTTGAAGATGCTTATTCAAGGCTTCTCATTGGTGGAGTGTATTATATATGATGGTCTGGTGCTACACCATATTGCATTGACTAGTGTGTGTCGCATAGGCATCATCACCGAAGCTTAGATTCCAATCCCTTAGATCTAGATCAAGTAGATCTTATAGATCCAGATCTAATGGTCTATAAACGATTCTTCTTTATGGGTTAAGCCGACATAGATCCGGAATATACGCTGATGTAGCCAATCCGTGGTCGACAACACTTCTGACGATGTCAGCGCCAACGTCATGATGACGTCATCGATAGTCAAATCTAATGGTTTGGATCTATTATCCGTTGGTTTAATCGAATGGCTTAGATTATAAGATCTTTTATACAAGATCTACGGTCAGATTTCGCCCCTGTTGCGCGTACCACCGGTGTAGCCTATGCCACCCCTACAAAGATTCTATTTCAGGCTATCTCATTGCTCCAACTTCAAGTGGTCATATCTCCCTCATTTTAACTCGGATTTGGGTGAACCAAGTTACAACTTCTTTGTATTTTCAAGCCCTACACCATGGAAGCAAGAAAAATGAGTATTGAGTGAAGGAAAGCTATGGTTTTGGTAAGAGAAATTTCCCCCTCTTTATTGGTCCTTGAATGAACATGAATACTTGATGATAAATGTTCTTAGGCCATTAAAGGAGGTAAAAGAGGTGGTTGAAGTGTGTTAATGATACATTAACTCAAAGCCAAGGAGGAAGAGAAGAAAGCAAGGATGTGTTTGCTTTGAAGAGCAAGAAGCCAAGGAGAGAGAAGGTGTGAGCACCAAACTTGTCAGTATAAGTTTCCAGTCATCCCAGGCAATCGGTTGTGAGATTCTCTAATCTTTGATTTTACATTATATGCATGTATGTATGCTAGGGTAAGTTGTGGATGAATGTTTACATGCTAGTTTAGTTGTGGATGAACTGTAAGCATGCTTGCTAGTTGTGGATGTATATGCTAGGCAGAGCTTGACTGTAGGGAATTGATATAAGCCCAATTTAATTGTATTATTTATTAAGTGCTTAGTGGGTGCTAAGCATTGGGAGTGGGTGCTCCCGTGTAGTGGGTGCTACACATTGTACCGGCACTGCGAGTGTCATCTTAGCTTCGGCTTGAGAAAATTGGGTGTAGGTGCTCCCGACTGTAGGTGCAGTCAAAAGTAGTGTATTGAGTAGGTACAAAGCCTTTACAGGCACTACTCTGGGGATGTAGGCAATTGCCGAACCTCGTAAAAATCCTATTTTGTGGGTGCTTATTGTTTGCATTTTATATTGAAGTGCGTGAAATGTGGAATGAGTGTGCACACTTGAAAGTGCCTATGAGAGGCTGAGTGTGCATACGACTGTGTGAAACAGAGATAAGTATATCAGGTTTTTCTTGGCCAGACATCGGACAAGTTTTTGGGGATCGAAATTGGACTCACTGATTCACCCCCCTCTCAGTGACTGTCGGGTTACAACAGTAATAATGATGGGCATCCAATTTATAAGAGAACAAATAGTTAAGATTGCATCTGACCAAAACCGTATGGACACTTTCATCTCAAACAAAAGAGACCAAGCAACCTCCATTAAATGCCTATTTTTTTCACTCAGCAATACCATTTTGTTGGGGTCTGTCTGTAGGATTCGGCTCCTCCACAGCTCAGGGGTGTGTTGCCAATTTGGTGGCACAGGATGGATGGGCGACATTTGGTGCTCTCTAGATCTAAAGGAGAGCAATGAAGATACAAAGATCCAATTGAAAGTGAGAAACATGGGATCGGGTAAACCTAAAGGGAAAAAAACCCTCTTCCTCTTCCCTCTTGGTATGTCTCCTATCGCCTCTATGTGTTCAATGATCCCCTCTTTACTATATCTTCTTTTTATGTATCATTAAAATTGTAACTACAGGTCCATGAAACTGCAAACCCCATTCTTTTTCTATGCTTGTTTGTCTCGAAACCCCATTCACACCTAAATCCATACCAGACCATCCACTTCTTAAGAACCCAATTGTAGCTGCCCTCGATCCTGGATATTTCAACTCTCTAACTGAAGTAGAATAGTGCTCCCTTGCACAACTCTCTAATCCTAGCCATCCCCTTTCAATTTCCTTCAATTACCCTAAATTGTATCTCTTGTCTGATCCTATTTTAACTTTCCTTTAAAAAGAATAATCTTGAATCCTAGGTTGTAATTATAGCACAATTCTACTCATTTCAGAGCTTATGCAGAAGTCCCCACTCTCCAAGTCCAGAGTCGGAAACATTTGAAAATCCAATTTGAAATTATACTTCACTTTAGGGCTCTCGTTGCACGCCCTTCTTCCTATGCTCCATTTCCTGCGAAGGAAAGAATGGACTGATGATGCCGATGAATGCGCTTATAAGAACAGAGAAAATAAACAAACAAATCTATCTACAAAGCAAACAACACCCTTTCTCTGTGTTTTTTTATGTATTAGGTTTTCCCAATCCCATGTTTCTCACCTTCAGCTGGATCTTTGTATCTTCATTGCTCTCCTCCTTTAGTTGTAGAGAGCATCACGTGTCGCCCATCCATCCTGTGCCACCAAATTGGCAACACACCCCCGAGCTATAGAGGAGCCGAATCCCTGTTTGTACCATACCACATCCATCTATAAATTGAGAGAAAGGGCTAGAAAGGTATTCCTTAGCATTATCACTTTGTAAAACCTTGATAATGACATTAAATTGATTCTGAATTTCAGCAATAAAAGCACAAAAAATAGAAAGTAACTCTACAGGATGCTTCATTAAATAAATCTAGGTAACTCTAGAATCGTTATCAGTAAAAGTAATTAAATATCGAAATCCTAATTTGGAAGTAATAGGATGAGGACCCATACATCCGAATGAAGAAAAGAAAAAGGGTGTGCAGATCGTTTATTGACTCTAGGTGGATAGCATACACGATGAAGCTTTCCAAATTGACATGACTCATAATCTAAAGTGGAAATAGAACGTAAATGAGGATCAAACTTTTGTAAACTCTACAAAGACGAATGTCCTAGTTGATAATGAATTTGATGGGGGCTAAGGATCTTGAACATGCAATGGAAGTAGAATTATCTTCAAACATATAAAGCCCCTAACTCTACGATCTCTACTAATCATCTTATTTGTCAAAAGACCCTGAAAAACACACGAATTGAGAGAAAAAGTTATAGAACAGTTATAAGCTTGAGTAAACTTAGTAATAGATAAAAGGTTAAACAGAAAATTGGGTAATAAAAGAACAGACGATAACGACAAAGAAGAGTTAAGACGACTATTTCCAATGCCTTTGACTTTGACAACAGACCCATTAGCCAATGTGACAATAGCAAAAGACTCTTGAAAGGAGAAAAATATACTTGACATACCAAACATATGATCTGATGTGCCTGAATCAATTATCCAGGGTCGACAAGATGAAGAAAAATATGCAGTAGCATTATCTGTCTAGACAAAGTAGCAGTGGGAGGTTGAGGAGACGGAGTCTGAAATTGAGTATACATGTAAATTCTTCATCTGTCATCCTGACCATTTTTCCTTCAAATTGTCCAGGCTGAGAAGACTTAGTAACTGCTGTTGAATTAACAAACTATTTCTGAGGAAGTTTACTATGAAGTTTCCTACAAAGCATTAGATATGTCCTGGTTTACCACAATAGTGGTATGTTCGTGCTGCCCTTGAACTATCTGAATTGTTGGAAGTACAAAAAGGTTGACATTTGAACTTCCATTGCTAGTATTACGAATCCCGCCTCGATTATTATTTTGAGACACAAGAGCAGAGCTCTTTACTGGTGTAGGTGTAGGATCATGAGAATTCTCATGGGCTACTCATAAGACTCGAGAAAAGGTATCTGCAAGAGAGGCCACTTTATCACCTCCAAGAATCGAAGACCAGACAATATCATACTCTGGTCCAAGCTCACCCCCGCTGGTTCTGCATCCTCTTAACATCACTACCAATAGGAAGTAGAGAGTTCAACTCCTTATACATCCTCTTGAAATCAGCAAAGTATTGAGTCAAAGGTTGACCCTTCTGATCAACCTTATAAAAATCCTGAGATAGCTCATAAATATGGGAAAGGTTATTCTGTCCAGAAAACAGAATTTTTAGATAATCCTACAACTCCTTCATCGATGGGAGTAACAATATCAACGATAGAGTTCAATAGCTGACCCAAAATATGTGCATTAGCAGTGTCCGATGTAGCATCTGGAGCAGATTTTCCCTTTGTAAGATGATCTTGTTGTTCATGGCCAATTAACACCAACTGTACAATTTTCTTTCATTGTTGAAAATTGGTAGCTCCTACAAGTTTCTTCTTTGTAATTCTACGAGAGGATGAGGATATTACTTCAGTAACAACACTCTTTGGCTCAGTTTCAGCCATTAAAGCAAAAGAAAATTATCAGAGAACAAAGAACCAGAAAACAAATCACACAATCGATTGATATTATGTAACTGATCAATCCTAATAGAAGAACAACTGAATTTTCAAATAAAAATTTAAAAAATCACAAAATCAGGAATAATTAGCTCAAATCGCAAAACCATATTCCAAGCCAATCCAGGATTACCTGCGGCTTGGGCTATAGGGCTCTAATGGAGCTAAAAAAATGGATGGAGTGTTATTGGGTAGATGGGGAAGAAAACTTCCGAAGTACTTTTCAAACTGAGCTCTGAACAGAAAGATATCACCAAAATCAACTTTGGCAAAGTGCCAAAGCCCTGACAGCTTTGATCGATTTTTCAACCTTTTGAATACTTCAATCTTCAATCTAGAAAACCAAACTAGCAACCACTAGCAATTACTTAGAGATAATCCTTCACACCATATGATTGACTATAGTTTAATCAATCATTCATTTAAAAATTTAGCAAAATAGGTGATGAAACCACCCCCTCTAAAAATCGTGGAGCCTAGGGAGAACCAGAAACAACCTACGATGGAGAGAGGGGTTGTTACTGATGGGAGAAGAAAGATTTTTGATTGATTTTTTCTTGAGGATCAAGGCTCTGATACCATGTAAAATAAGAGAGAGAGTCTCACAATTTGTGCAAAGGAGTCCTAATAGTTAGATTGGGGTTGCCACTTCTATTCTTTATATAGATCTCAAATCAGCTATTAAATGTCCTATAAAATTCAGATAAGTCCTACTAGAAATATGAATCCAAAACATAATAGAAATCTAACATAGTATTAGCTTCTAATTTAGACATTAGTCATAGTTGAACTAGGATAATCCTAGTTGGAATAGGAAAACACCAAGGGAGGAGCCTATAGCTTGCATAGGACTCCTCCTCCCCTTTTCACGATGGACTTCTAACAGTAAGAACCCTTTTTTTTAGAGGTGGCATCATCATTTATCATTGTTTAAGAAAATTAAAATTTTTAAGATACATTTGCAATTGGGAAAGGGTATAAAGATGATAAGATTTTAGCATCCCAAACATTCCTTTTAATAAAATTAATAGCCCAATGTAAATGAGAAGGATATTGACCTGGACCATTCAGATTTGATAAAGTGAGGTTAGAGAAGGAGGGGATCCAAGGATCACTCAAAAAATTGGTATCATAACCATTTCCAATTTTTCAGATCACCATTTTCTTTAAAGAAGGGAGTATACTCACAATTATATTCCAAATGATAGAACCCCTTTTCTTCAAAGTACCATGATAAGAAAAATAGACCTATCAAGAAAATATTTGGGCTTTAAGATTTTGACCCATAGAGAGTTTTCCTCATTAATGAGACGCTAACCAAGCTTCAAAAGTAGTGCTTTATTTTTATGTTTCTATTCCCTGATTCCAAGTCCTCCTTGAGAGTTTGGGGGGCAGACTTTATGCGACCCAATAAGGTGGGATTTGTTGGTTCGGTTCTTATCACCATTCCCGAAACATAAATAGATGAAATCCAGTTTCTTGCAAATAGCTTTGAGAAAAACAAAGAAAGAAAGTGATTATACCATAATTATAAGTAGAGAATCTCATTTAATTGCTAATTTTAGTTGAATCTATATGATTAATTTGACTACACATTGTGATTTCCTATGATTGTATGGTTTCAAGGGATGTGCGCTTATTTGGTGCTAAATGGACAGAGATAATTCAATCTAGAACCAAGGGCAACAGAGCAAAAAAAAATCGTTGAATTAAGGGCATAAAAGGAATTACACCCTAAATATGGTGTTGCGCATAGTGAAAGTTAGAAAGGAGGTGCACCACTCTCCCCTAAAATCTCTCCCTTTTCTCTCACATTGTTTTTTCTCTTTTTCCATCTCTGCTTTACCACTTCATCTCTCTCCTATAATCTCTCTTTCTCATGTCCTCTCTCTCTTTCCTAATTTCTCCCAAAAACTCTCCACGATTCTTTCTATCCCACTTTTTCTTAAAATCTCTTTCTCTCTTCTTTTCATGTCCCTCTATCTCACTTTGCTCATTAGTTCATAGTTTATTTTCAATTGCATTGTAGATAATTTTTTTTTTTTTAAATCACTTTACATCATCTTAAGTAACTTAGCCTTGCAATGCTTGTGGATTCGGTCCCTTCTTACCACTATTCTAGCAGTAATTTAGGATTTTGATATGATAACCTCTCGATCAAATTTTGGCATCGTTGCTAGGGAACCAGAGTATGTTTTCTAAGATTGATTTAGTTGTTTCATTTTATTTTGTTTTATTTTTAATTTCAGGATTTTCTTTGAGAAACTTGTTGCACCACCCCCTAGAGAATGGCACTATTAGAGAGACACCCCTGCATAATTTCAAATTATGCTCATACACCTACCGTCAGTCTCTATTAAGTGAGAATTTGAAATGACATTTTTACCCTTTTGACTAAAACAAATTACCAAATCATATTTTACCCAAGTTACCTGCATCGCCCCTAATTCGTTGTCATCGTCTAAGAATTCAGAAGCGGAACACCCAATCCCTTCCGCAGAGAAGATATCATCCAAGATGGATGTCCTTCAACAGCATCATAGGTTCATGAGAGCACCACCACCATCACCTCCACCACAATAACAAACACCTCCAATAGCCAATCCTTAGCCCGCTCCCAATTCGTTGTCGTCATCTCAGAATTCGGAAGTGGAACACCCAAACCCTTCCACATAGAAGATATCATCTAAGATGGATGCCCTTCAACAACATCACAAGTTCATGAGAGCACCACCACCACCTCCACCACAACACCTGCTGTCGCACCTCCTCTCTTGGGGAAGAAGCAAATCAGGGTTGCTGGAGAAGGTATAGGGAACAGAGAAAGAGAGTGGGTTTGGTGGTAACAGATGAGAGAGATGATTGCAGGAAGGTCATTGCTAGGGTTGGAACAGGAGAAGAAAGAGAGATTGAGATGAGAATTTGGGTTTATCCATGGCTTGGTGAGAGAACGAAGGGTAAGACAACAATGCTATGGTTCTACTTTTGGGTGGACCCAAAATTATTCAGATATTGCCATGATAAGATTGTCTGTCGTCGTGTCCCCAAGAGCGAGTTTAGCAGTATCCTTACCTTTTGTCACACTCTTGCTTGTGGTGGACACTTCAGTGGCAAGAAAACAACTGCCAAGGTTTGCAGAGTGATTTCTTTTGGCTGACACTTTTTTAGAGATGCACATCGGTTTTTCTGCCATTGTATTCAATGTCAAATAGTCAGAAATATGTCTCGTAAGGACATGCTACCCATAGACCTGATTTTAGTTGTTGAGATTTTTTATGTGTGGGGTATCGACTTCATGGGCCCTTTATCTTCATCGTTTGGGTAAGAATACATACTTGTAGTGGTAGACTATCTATCTAAATGGGTTGAAGCAGTGGCCACTAGGACCAATGATTATAAGTTTGTGGAGAGTCAAATTTTTAGTCCATTTGAATGTTCCCAGGCTATATCAGTGACGGTGGCCCTCATCTTAAGCAATAGAATTCTAGGGCATTGTTGAAGAAGTATTCCATCACCCATAAGATTTCTATGTCTTACCATCTGCAGAACAGTGGTCAAGTGAAAGTGTCCAATAGAGAGATCAAGCTCATTCTTGAGAAAATGGTGAGGCCTAATAGGAAAGGTTGGTCTTTGAGACTTGATGATGCATTGTGGGCCTATCATACTGCATACAAGACTCTTATTGGCATGTGACCATACCGCTTAGTGTTTGGTAAAGCCTGCCACTTACCGGTTAAGTTAGAGCACCATGCTTATTGGCTATTAAAAAGTTCAATTTTGACATGGCAAAAACAAGTGCCATCGTCTCCAAATCTCGGAGTTAGATGAGTTGCACAATGAAGCATATGAGAACACACAAATTTACAAGGCTAGTACCAAAGAATTTCATGATAAACACATTTTTCATAAGTCTTTTGAACTCATTCAGAAAGTGTGGCTTTCTAACTCTAAGCCGCATCTCTTTCCTAGTAAGTTGCATTCTCGATGGGATGGCCCCTTTTGTGGTCATCAAGTGTCACTACATGGTGCGATCACAATTCAAAATCCTCAAACATGATACACTTTTAAGGTCAATGGGTAGCATCTGAAGCCCTATGTGACGGTATTACATATAGGTAGGCCATTGAGTCTGTTAACTTCATTGAGTTTGTTGACTAGATTGACCCAATTTATGAGTTTTCTTCAGTTCCCACTCTTTGTCTGGCTGAAGACAGTAAACTTAGCGCATGTGGGAGGTCACCCACTATTTTACTTCAGTTTTTGTTTCTCTTAGTTTTTCAGGTAGATAGTAGATAGCTATGGAAGGTGCAGGTTGATGGTAATAGTGTTCCACTTCACTATATTGTATTTCTCCTTCTCTTTGTTTTTATTTGTTTCCTCTTGTTTTCTATTGCTATATTCTTTTTTAATCCATTGGGGACAATGTCATTTAATTTGGGGAGAAAGGAATTTAATTATTGAGAATAGATCTGCTTCAAAAAAAATAAAAAAATACAAATTTCTTTGCACTCATGCTTAATTTTTTGCCTGTAGAGCACATGATGTTCTTTTCAAGAGTTCTTCGCATGTGATTATGGAGTTTGTTGATTTTTTAAAACATTAGCTAAACATGGAACACTATTTCTCTTCCATTGTTTGTTATGTTTCCACTTAAAGTATAAATTTTCTATCTCTTGTATGATAAAGATGATTTAGTGTATCTATGCAAGCCTTGGTTTAAAATAAAAGAAAACAACATGCATTTCAAACCTCCTTCTTAGTAGCCGGACCTCTTTGCCACAAGCATTGAATTTTTCATCAAACAATTGGAATGTTAGAAAATTTGTTTAGAAAAAAAAAAGACAAAAATCTCTCTTTGGTCCAGTCTTAGCTTGTAGCCTATTTGGTTCAAGTAAGTAAGCCCGAGGGGTGTTTTACATCTAATTCCTTAAAGCCATCTGGTTTGAGAGTAATTGGCTTAAAAGCTCATTACAAGATCCATCTAGAAAGCTTAAGAGCTCAAGACATTGCACAGACTGAGTAGCATGTGCTAAAAAGAGAAAAAAAAAAAAAAACTAAGTGCATAATGGTTACAAGTGACAAAAGAATGTGCTTAAATATATAGTAGATGGACTCTAAGTTGTAACTTGAGATAATTAAGTGTATAAGTGGAAAGTTGATTGATTGTGGGAGAAATTTTTTTGTTCTTTGTATAGATTTTGTTGAATGCATTGGCAATCTGTATGGTCCTTGTTATTAATTCATTGACAGGAATTTTATCTGCTTTGAAATAGTTGAATCAAGCTGATTCCTTGAGATGAGTAGAGCAGTTTTTGTTTTCTTTCACTCAGGAAGAGAAAAAGTGTAAGTTAGGGAGTGTGATCTACATGATTAATTTTACTACACATTATGACTTTCTATGATTGCAAGTTTTCATGGGATGCGTGCGTATTTGATGCTAAATGTATGGAGATGATTCAATCCAGAAGCAAGGATGATAGAGCAAGAGAAAATCATTGCGTCAAATGCATAAAAGGAATTACATCCTGAAGAGGGTGTTGTGCATAATGAAAGTAAGAAAGGAGGAGAGTAGCGCAACCATCTCTCCCCTGAAATCTCTCCCTTTTCTCTCACTTTTTTTTTCCTCTTTTTCATCTCTCCTCTGGAGACTCCATCTCTCCCCTAGAATCTCTCTTTCTCACGTCCTCTCTCTCTTTCCTAATCTCTTCCAAAAACTCTCCACGATTCTCCCTCTCCCACTTTTCCTAAAATCTCTCTCTCTCTCTCTCTCTCTCTCTCTCTCTCTCTCTCTCTCTCTCTCTCTCATGCCCTCCTTATTTAAGGAGTACTTCTCCATTGTTTTTGGGGGGGATTCTTCTTCTTCTCGACAGTTTTCCTTTGACAAGATTGTACAAAGATCATCACCATCGCATCAAGTGTTCCATCATCATTGCAATTGGTGCACCCATTCTGTACTGCATCCTTCATTTATGTTTTGTGTCTCTATGGAATATTGTTGTTGTTGCTGCCCCCTAGTTTTTAGCCCTATGAGTGCCTAAGTATCTTTTATCTTTAGGTGTAGATGAAGCATTGATTACTTTTAATCAATTTCTGGTTTTTAAGTTGCACTTGATCACTTGATGTTAAGACTTTTATTTTTTTGAATGGAATTTTATTTTTAAATCTAGTTTAGGGAATTTGTCTCTATGATTCATATTCTTTATTTAAGCAATGGTTTTTATTGTATTTTGTGGTTGTACCGATGGTGGCCTATATCTGAGTGAACTAAGCATACTAAGCATATACGAAAGATGATAGTGATCGACAAGATAGGCTATAACTAGGAAGAATTGCAGTTATCATTGTGTGGTGTCATTAGGCTTGTAGTTGTAATGAACCAAAGTGTGCACCAGAGATTAACTAATAAGAATATGTGAATTCAAAACCTGAAGACAGTATTCTCGTATCTTTTTCTTCTCCATCATTGATGTCTATTTGCTCATTAGTTCGTAGTTTATTTTCAATTGCATTCTAGATAAATTTTTTTTTCTTTTTTTGAATCACTTTACATCATCTTAAGTAGCATAGCCTCCCAATTTCCCGTGGATTCAATCCCTTCTTACCACTGTTCTAGCAGTAATTTAGGATTTAATTTTGATATGATAATGACTCGATCATCAAGTAGGATGGCATAGATGAAAGGGGTGATTAGATAAGGATAGTCCTGCCAGCAACAGATAAGAGGTTAGCTTTCCATAGTGCATGCTTTTTTTCAACTCTTTTGAAAAGGTTGGTACCTTAGATAGGTTGATTCACCTTTCATTTCTTTTTGCCAAGAATATTGCAGAGGAAAATTCTATTAGTAGCACTCACATTAGAGCTAAAGCAAGCCACTTTTGTCACAATTATTAGTGAGGTCAGAAAGATCTGAAAACAATTCTAGGATGCATTTAATTGTGGAGACATCCTCACTTGTGGCTCTATAGAAATGAATGTATCATTGACAAAAAAAGAGATGAGATATCTAAGGAGATCGCTGAGCAATTTTAATTCCTTTGAAAAGATTAAGGTCTCTGTAGGTAAGTGTAAGGGTAATGGACCCTTTATTTGGGGGTTTACCCTTTCCCTTTTTTTTGGAAGGGGTTTGGGGATTTAATTTCTTTCAACCTCGGTTCAATAAATAATGGCAAATTCGGGGGTTGGGATTCAAAAAATTGGAGTTGCCACTTAGGATTAGGGCTTAGAACCTGGGGTGTGGGCCCGTTCCATCTCGATCTAGTCCAAAGATTAGGGTAAGAGTCAAATTATGAAGTTGGGAAGGTGTTAGGCATCCACTTCACCTGGTTAGACCAGTCTCCCTATTAGATGTTTAAATATGAATATTTCCCAATATATCCTAAACCATACACATAGCTAAGTGATGAGCACAATTATGTGTGAAATCTTAGGTAGTAAAGCATGGATTTTTATATACTTAGAATGGAGTTACCTTAGGTTTTTCTCTCTTTTTACGAAATTCTGAGCAAGATTGACTTCTCACATTAAAAGTACACATTCGTTTTGGCACCCATATATGTAATTATTCTTTTCAGGCCAGAAAAAGAATAATGGATCATGACAGAATCGAGATGTAGGCCCAACTCTTCTGCAGTTGTCCAGGGGTACAAGAGACATTCCAAGATGCCAACAAAGATGGAGGGACCCACATACTTGGGCACTACACTCTCTTTCCGCCCCTTGTGCGTTGAAGACTTTCTCTCTCCTATTTTTTTAGAGATTTGTTAAAGATCTCCTACTTTCCACTTACTTAAAGACTAAAGGCATGGTTTTATTTAATTAATGCAAAGTCCTACAATTAAAGTTGTAATAATTTTAATTTTCTAGTTCAAGGCTTAGATCTAGGTGACAAAAGCTAAGCTTTAGAGCATCTCTTTTCAAGTGCAAGTTTCTTTTCAATATTTGTTTTCCCCAGGTCTAGCAATTTCATATTTGGTTTATTCTATATCTGGTTTTTAGGGCTGGTAGTATTTCAAATCAATCAAGTTTTAATTCAAGAATTAAAGTTCAAGTAGGTAGACTTCTACATTAGTCTTCTTACCCCCTTCTCATTCCCTCTTCTTGCTACCCATCATTCTTAATTTAGGATTTTAATTTTCAGTTTTACTTTGATGCTTTCCCTTTCCCCCAAGGTCCTTGGCTAGATAATGTTTTGGCTTTGCTTCTCTCAGGCCATGAACTATCCTTTTACTTTATTATTTATATTGCACCCCTTTCCCTAAAGCTAAGTAGAAAATCCCTTGTAAGAGTACTCTCTGGTCAGGTAGAGAAGCTCGTACTATTGGCGTTGCATCCCTCGGGCTAAGTAGAGATACATATCTATATGCCTCTCTCTAGCTTTATTCCCTTTTTATTTTATTTATTTTATTTCAGCCCTTTTCTTTTCTTTTACTTTATTGCTTTTTATTTATTTGCTTTGAGTATTTAAATCCTAAATGATGAATGGTTAGGGTTAGATGTGAATGGTTAGGTTTTTTATTTCAATTGCAATTACAATTTTCCTAGTTGTGTTGCTTAGGACGTTCTTTTAGATGCATGTGTTTTAGGGTGGTAGTTAGAAGTAGATCACAATCATCAATCCGTACACTTTTACATTACTAAAAGAAGCAAAAAATAAAATGGCTACCTCCTTGTTGTTGGGAAACATGTCCACACTCCTTGCCATGTTTTGGTGTTAACAAACAAACATACATCTTTAACTTGATTGTTAAAGTGTGATTAGCTTGAAGAAACCCTTAGAAGATCGAAAGTCGAATCAAGACATGAAGCTTAGCTTAAAGACATGAAACAGCAACCAAGAAGGAAAGAAGATGAAGGGCCAAAGAATGGAAGATTCGAGTGAAGAAGAAGACCACTAGGATAGATTAGTTATTTTTAATGTAATTTATAATTTCCACATACTTATATGCACTCACCTCATGCATGTGCATTGCATCATATTAGAATGATCATAGAGCATGCCTTGACTAGGTATGGAAATTCTCTAAGTGGTGTGGAACACACAGTAACCTAACTCAAGGGTATTTTAGAGAATCTTAGATTTACTATCAGGAGACGAAACCTTCATAGAAGTTGTAGGAAATTGAGTTGTGATTCCAATGCAACTGATCTCAAGTCAATCCAAGGTCGGACCAAAAAGTTATAGTCAAAACACTGGTGACTAGTCAGTATGACAGAGCATGTCATGTTGGCGGTCGACCGGCTGGAAGCCCCGGTCGACCGGAACCACCCGAGACCATAGATAGTCGACCGTCTGGAAGCCCTGGTCGATCGGACCTGTCCGAGACCATAGGCGATCGACTGGTTGAAAGTCCCGATCGACCGGTGCCTGTCTGGAAGTACTCCAACGACTATTTTTTTGTCTACAACGGCTCTTGGCGGTCGACCGGCTACCGATGGCGGTCGACCGGTAGATCCAGAATATGTCCGTTAGAGCTTGATTCCTTGCCTAAAATGCTTCACTAAGTTCACCTATAAATACCCTAATCACTCTTAATTAATTATTCATTAAGAAAGAGCTTTACGAGCATTGTTGCAAGCATTAGAGAAGTTTATTTCTACTTGAGTTATTCTATTACACAAATCCCAAACAAGAGGCTCAAGTATTAATCAAAGTCCTCTACTCTCTCCTGTGCAAGTCAAACCCGTAAGAGAGGACTTTACAAAAGGTGCATCACTCATCATTTATTATTCATTCTCATTTGCACCACACTTGAGGTATTCCTCTTATTCCACTATTTCTTATTTTCTGTTTTTTACAATTCTAGACTGTACTTAGGATTGTAAGGATACTCTTATCCTAAAAAGAGAAAGGTCTCTCTCTACCTCTAAAAGAGATTGTGAAGGCGTCTCTCTGCCTGGAAAGGAGATTTGTAAGGATACTCTTATCCGTAAAAAGATTGTAAAGGTTTTCTTCTCTACCTACTGTACTGAAAGGGAGAACTAGTGGAATACCTTACAAGAGGATTCTTGCAGGGAGTGGACTAGAATCGAATTGAGTCGAACCACTATATACCTTGTGTTGTGGTTGTTCATATTTTATTTATTCAGCATCGCTTTTAAATTACAATCACACTTGTGACCTATACATCGAAAAGAGTTAAATTCCACTAGTATAACCTATTCACCCCCCCTCTAGGTTATTTCAATTGGTATCAGAGCGGGAGCTCAATTTATTTAAGATTATATCGTCTTAATAGTGAGTCAAAGACCATGACCACATTCCAAGGACCACCAGAAGGCATGAACGCCTCGAGACGCCCGTACTTTAATGGAGAAAACTTTTCTTTCTGGAAGTGCAGATTCAAGAATTTTGTGTGTGGTCACAACATTCTTGTATGGAGAGCCATAGAGAATGGACCATACATTATCACCAAGATAGTTGATGGAAAGACAGTACCTAAGAATGAAGGAGAATGGACGGCTGAAGACATCACCCTCATCCAGTACAACTTCCGTGCCATTACGTTCCTTCAATGTGCCCTCAATGAACAAGAGTTCAACCGAGTCATTGCATGTGACACAGCTAAAGAAATTTGGGATATGCTTCTTGTCACACACGAAGGTACAGCAGAGGTAAAAGAAAGAAAGGTAGATCAACTTGTCTCTGATTACGAGTCATTCTCTATGAAAGAAAATGAGTCAATAACTTCTATGTTCACTAGATTTACTGATATTGTGAATAATCTTAAAGGTTTAGGCAAGACTTATAATAACGCTGAAAAAGTCAGAAAAATCTTAAGAGCCTTACCTGCGCCTTGGAGACCCAAGAAAACAGCAATAGAAGAAGCCAAAGATTTGACGAAAATCTCCTTGGACTACTTGCTTGGATCTCTCCAAACGCATGAAGTAGAGCTGAATGCCGACAAACCAAATTCTGAGAAAAGGAGAACCATAGCGCTAAAATCAACTCAACCTATTGAAGAAGTAAGTGATGATGAAGAAGATGAAGAATTCGACATGGAAAAGGAAATTTCACTCATCACGAGGAAATTCAACAAATTCCTCAAACAGAAAGGAAGATTCCAACACAAGAACAAATCCTACGGTGACAAATCCTATGGGGAAAAAGGTAAAACAAAAATTAAACCCAAGGAAATTCCTACTAAAGACATAGTTTGTTTTGAGTGCAGAAAGCCTAGACATTTCAGAACTGAATGCCCAAATAAATCAAAAAGAAAGGCCTATGCAGCCACATGGGACTCAAGTGATGAAAAAGAGAAAAGTGAATTTGGAGAAGAAGTCACCAACCTCGCCTTGATGGCCATCGGAGATGAAGAACAAGAGGTATGTGAAATTCAACCTGAACTTTTAGTAAGAGACTCTAATGAGGAACTTCAAGAAGCCTTCGAGGCCTTATATGAAGAAAGTATAAAATTAGAGTCTGATAAAAGTAAACTTGAAAAAGAGGTTGAAACACTAAATAAGAGAGTGGAGGCACTAACCTCAAAGGTAAGTGAACTGGAGGAAGAAAACTTTAAGTTGAACTCCACCCTCTGCACCTTTACCCAGGGGCAAAAGAACCTTGACAACCTTCTAGGTTCTCAAAGGAAGAGTCCAAATGAAAGAGAAGGACTGGGTTATAATGGACAAAATCCATATAGAAATGGGAATCCAAGAAGGGGTGACCAAAGAAACCAACCATCCACCTCCTACATTAAATGTAGTTTTTGTAAAAAGACAGGACACTCCATAAAACAGTGTCACTCCAAGAAAAAGAAAAAACCCAACTCTCAAACTGAGAGATCAAGAGTAAACCATGCCTACTACTACACACCCCTAAGAAGGCAATATAGGCCTCAAGAAAACTCTAGACCTATGCCCAGGTATAGAAAAACCCAACCTCATAGAGAGTTGTATTCCAAGGATACAAGAACTATCCTAGGGAGACTTATAGACCACAAGGGAAATACCAAAACCAAGGACTCTATAGATACTATACTCCAAGATCAAATGGATCTTATGAAAAACAGAGGACTCAAAGAAACCTAAGGCCATTCCAAAGGCAGAACCAAAATCCCAAAAAGTATAAAACCATTTGGGTTCCAGTCGGGAAGTTTGAAACTAACAATGGTAGACCCATGAGATTATGGGGACCAATGTACGATTAAATTTCTGTTATAGGTTTGCTTGAAGAATAAGGTGGAAGCTGAATGGGTCATCGACAGTGGATGCTCCAAACATATGACATCCAACAAGAACCTATTCTCAAGCTTACGGGACTATGATGGAGGATGGGTCTCCTTTGGAGATGACAGCAAAGGAAAGATTGCTGGTATTGGAAAAATAAAACTTGGAGGTATTTCTATCTCGAACGTTTACTTTGTGAAAAATTTGAACTATAATCTCCTAAGTGTAAGTCAATTATATAGCATTGGATACAAAGTAGAATTCAATGTCTCCCACTGTTGTATTAAAGATGCAAATGATAATCTAATACTAAAAGGATCTAGGAAAAACAACATTTATGTTTGTATACTTGATGAAGTAAGTTCCTTAAATGCATGCTTGGTTTCTAACCATAGTGAATCTTCATTATGGCATAGAAGACTTGGACATATAAATGTCAAGTTGATTCAAACCATAGCATCCAAGGATCTCGTGAGGAACCTCCCTAAAATCAAGTATGAAATAGATAGTTTTTGTGATGCCTATCAAAAAGGCAAACAAACCAAAGTTTCCTACAAATCGAAGAATATTGTCTCTTCCTCTAGACCATTAGAACTACTTCACCTAGACTTATTTGGACCTATCAACATATCTAGTATGAGTGGTAAAAATTACACCTTTGTAATTGTTGATGACTACTCTAGATACACTTGGACTGTTTTTCTGAAAAATAAAAATGATGCCTTCGATGAATTTGCAACTCTATGTAACAGATTGCAAAATCAGAAATGGTGTACTATAACCTCTGTAAGGAGTGACCATGGAGGAGAATTTGACAATATAAGTCAATTTGACTTATACTGCAACAAGTATGGTATTGACCATAACTTCTCCGCTCCTAGAACACCTCAATCGAATGGAGTAGTTGAAAGGAAAAACAGGTCATTACAAGAGACTGCAAGGACTATGCTTAATGAATACACTTTGCCTAAGTACTTTTGGGCTGAAGCTGTAAATACAGCATGTTATGTACTAAATAGAATAATCCTTAGACCTTTGCTTTCTAAAACACCTTATGAACTATATTTTGGTAAAATACCAAAAGTAAACTACTTTAGAGTATTTGGATGTAAATGCTTCATCTTAAACACCAAAAATCATCTTGGAAAATTTGATGCAAAATCTGATGAAGGAATATTCTTAGGATACTCACTCAACAGTAGGGCATATAGAATTTTTAATAAAAAATCTTTAATGGTTGAAGAATCTATGAATGTAAGATTTGATGAATCTTTACCTAATGATTTAAATAAATCTCTTGCTGATGATGATGATATTATAATTGATGAACTTAAGAACAAAACTAATGATATTTCTCTTAACGATTCAAACGATGTTACCATAGAAAAATTAGAAACACTACCTAAGGAAGTCATTCCTCATAGGAATCATCCCTTAGAAAACATCATAGGAGATCTAGATGAAGAAATTCAGACTAGATCTAAAACCCGAGAGGTATGCAATCACACTGCATTTATCTCAAGGATCGAACCCAAGAACATAGAAGAAGCACTAAAAGACAGTGATTGGATTATAGCTATGCAAGAGGAGCTTCACCAGTTTGAAAGAAGCAAGGTATGGGAACTTGTCCCTAGACCTGACCACCACACCATCATTGGTGCTAAGTGGGTCTTTCGTAATAAACTGGATGAAGATGGGAACATAGTGAGAAACAAAGCAAGATTAGTTGCCAAAGGGTATAACCAGCAAGAGGGAATAGACTATGATGAAACCTATGCACCAGTAGCAAGGTTGGAGTCCATTAGAATGTTACTAGCTTTTGCATGCCATAAGAACTTTAAACTATATCAAATGGATGTCAAAAGTGCCTTCTTGAATGGATACATTCAAGAAGAGGTATATGTAGCTCAACCTCCCGGCTTTGAAGACCCTAAGTTTCCAAACCATGTCTATAAACTTGAGAAAGCTCTATATGGACTCAAACAAGCCCCTAGAGCTTGGTATGAGAGATTAAGTACTTTCTTGATAGAAAGTGGCTTCTCAAGGGGGAGGATTGACACAACCCTGTTCGTGAAGAACCTGAAGAATGACATACTCATTGTTCAAATCTATGTAGATGATATCATTTTTGGCTCAACCAACGAGAGAATGTGTACTGAATTCAGTAACAAAATGAGCAATGAATTTGAAATGAGTATGATGGGAGAGTTAAATTTCTTCCTTGGACTTCAAATAAAACAGACTGATAATGGAATTTTCATAAATCAAAGCAAATACATCAAGGAGTTGCTAAAGAAATTTGACATTAACAGTCAAAAATCTTCAGACACTCCGATGAGCTCATCCTTGAAACTAACTAAGGATGAGGATGGACCTTCTGAGGATGTAACTAGATATAGAGGCATGATTGGAAGCCTTCTATATCTAACAGCAAGTAGACCTGACATCATGTACAGTGTATGTGCATGTGCTTAGTTTCAAGCTGATCCCAAGAGATCACACCTCACTGCTGTAAAAAGAATTTTTAAATATCTGAAAAGCACTTGTGATGTTGGGTTATGGTACCCCAAAAACCAACCCCTTGACTTGGTCAGCTTTTCAGAAGCTGATTTCGCAGGTTGCCATATTGACAGAAAAAGTACCAGTGGTACTTGTCACTTTCTCGGCTCTTGCCTTGTCTCTTGGTTTAGCAAGAAACAAAACTCCGTTGCTTTATCTACCACAGAAGCTGAATATGTTGCAGCTGGTAGATGTTGTGCTCAAATCCTTTAGATAAAGCAAACTCTCCAGGACTTTGGAGTGCATTTCGAATCTTGCCCAATCATGTGCGATAACACCAGTGCCATAAACTTGAGTAAAAATCCCATTTTACACTCAAGGGCAAAGCACATTGATATTCGACACCACTTTCTACGAGACACCATTCAAAATGGTGATGTCTCTCTAGAATTCATTGAAACTGATAAACAACTCGCAGATATATTTACTAAACCTCTTGGTGAAGAGCGTTTTAGTTTCCTAAGGAAGGAACTTGGCATTTGCAACCCGTTTGGCTGAATAAACATTTCTTTTTGAAAATTCTTTTCCTAAAGTCCTGGACTTGAAAAATACTTTCCACAGCCATAAAGGTTTTTTTTCTAAAAATTTCTTGGAATCAACCGGTCGACCGCCCCAATATATCGGTCGACCGGCACTGACCGAATGGTTTGACGGTCGACCGCCAAGGACTTCCGGTCGACCGCCTCTAACCGAAAGGGATACCGGTCGACTGCCACAATATACCGGTCGACCGACCCCGCCAAAAATTCGATTCTTAACTCTTTAAAATCAACTTTTTAACCCATTTTTTTCAAAACTTTAGAATCCTATTTGGCCTAAAACCCTATTTCGACTATTCATCTCCCAAAACCCTAGCCTAGAACTTCATTGTACCTTATAACTCTTGAGATTCATTCCTATTCATCTCCCAAAACCCTTGCATCTCTTTCTCTCTTACACCTCTAATCATCATGGACTCTCACCGCCCAAATAAAGGTAAGAAAACCGTGGCTCAGAAAGGAAAAAGGAAGGCCTCTGACAAAGATCCATGGTTCTCCTCCACCATTGCTCAAGAATCATGGGATCTCTACATCTCTCGCAACATAGAGCAAGGTAGGACCATCAATACCGACTCTTTGTCCAGGTATGACATCAAAGACCTTTTTGATGCTTTGGGATGGGATAACATTCTCAAACTTGACTCCCATTGTTATCCCCATTTTGTCAAAATGTTCTTTGGCAACCTTACCTTCTCTGGTGAAGGTGACACCCTTTTGGTCCATTCCTATGTTAAGGGCGTTCCAATAGACATCGACATCCTGATTTTAGGAGAAATCCTAGACATTTCTGTGACAGGGGACCTCAAATACTACCAACCCAAGACCTACATAGAACAATTCATGGATGTTGATTGTGTGTATTCTAGCATTATGAAGGAATATGCTAATACACACAAAATTAAGGCTAAAGAACTTACGGATATAGGGAGGATTGTCAATCTTATCATCTCTTACAACATTCTCCCAAAGAGTGGTCATAGAGATGAAATCTCCCCATTTCATGCCTATCTTACCTACTGTGTCTGCAAAAGTGTACCCATCAACCTTCCTTACATCCTGCTCAAAACAATGATTACCCATGGTGATAGACTTCAAAAGGGAAATCTACCCTATGGACGGATGATTTGCCAAATCATGGACCACTTTCAAGTAGATTTTTCTAGTGAATCATTTGACCCATTTTCCCAAGAGATCAATATTTCCACCATTCACAAAATGCATCTTCTTCCCCAGCAGTCCACACACTCCAAAAAGACTACTGCTGGACCTAGCCAGCCATAACAACCAGGCAGTGATGAGACCTCAGCCTATGCAACTGTTACTGATCTTCAGAAAGTTGGAAATATCATCCTTGCCCAGTTGGCAAAAATGGAAAGAAAGCAGAATGAGATTCTCAAGCTCCTCCGCAACGAAGAGGACGTTGAGGATGACGAAGAAGACAATGATGAGGCGGACATGGAGGATGAGGATGCAGCAGATTAGAACTTATGTTTTCTTCTTGCAATTTTATGTTTGTTTCAGTCGTTTATTATTATATACTTTTGACATTTATGGAAAGTTGAACTTATGCTACTTTTCTATGTGGCACATACTCAGGGGGAGTATCTTTTTTTTGTGTCGTTTTGATTACCTTTTTGCTGTTGACAAAAGGGGGAGAAGATTTACTTCTGACAATGACAATGATAGATGACAATGATAGTATGACAATGACAATGATAGTATTATCTTATGGAAATGTTAAATTGTTTATGGAAATGACTTTATCTATCCTTGTTTACTTTCTGGCTCTGCATTTCATTATCCTATTGATCTTTACACAGAGATAGTCAAATTATTTCTTGTATTTGGTTTCATTGTCTATGTTTGTTTGTCATCACCAAAAAGGGGGAGATTGTTGGGAAACATGTCTACACTCCTTGCCATGTTTTGGTGTTAACAAACAAACATACATCTTTAACTTGATTGTTAAAGTGTGATTAGCTTGAAGAAACCCTTAGAAGATCGAAGGTCGAATCAAGACATGAAGCTTAGCTTAAAGACATGAAACAGCAAACAAGAAGGAAAGAATATGAAGGGCCAAAGAATGGAAGATTCGAGTGAAGAAGAAGACCACTAGGATAGATTAGTTATTTTTAATGTAATTTGTAATTTTCACATACTTATATGCACTCACCTCATGCATGTACATTGCATCATATTAGAATGACCATAGAGCATGCCTTGACTAGGTATGGAAAGTCTCTAAGTAGTGTGGAACACACAGTAACCTAACTCAAGGGTATTTTAGGGAATCTTAAATTTAGTATCAAGAGATGAAACCTTCATAGAAGTTGTAGGAAATTGAGTTGTGATTCCAACGCAACTGATCTTAAGTCAATCCAAGGTCGGACCAAAACGTTATAGTCAAAACACTGGTGACTAGTCAGTATGACAGAGCATGTCATGTTGGCGGTCGACCGACTGGAAGCCCCGATCGACCGGAACCACCCGAGACCATAGACAGTCGACCGTCTGGAAGCCCCGGTCGATCGGACCTGTCCGAGACCATAGGCGGTCGACCTGTTGAAAGTCTCGGTCTACCGGTGCCTGTCTGAAAGTACTCCAACGACTATTTTTTTATCTACAACAGCTCTTGGCGGTCGACCGGCTACCGATGGCGGTCGATCGGTAGACCCAGAATATGTCCGTTAGAGCTTGATTCCTTGCCTAAAATGCTTCACTAAGTTCACCTATAAATACCCTAATCACTCTTAATTAATTATTCATTAAGAAAGAGCTTTAAGAGCATTGTTGCAAGCATTAGAGAAGTTTATTTCTACTTGAGTTATTCTATTACACAAATCCCAAACAAGAGGCTCAAGTCTTAATCAAAGTCCTCTACTCTCTCCTGTGCAAGTCAAAGCCGTAAGAGAGGACTTTACAAAAGGTGCATCACTCATCATTTATTATTCATTCTCATTTGCACCACACTTGAGGTATTCCTCTTATTCCACTATTTCTTATTTTCTGTTTTTTTTTTCAATTCTAGATTGTACTTAGGATTGTAAGGATACTCTTATCCTAAAAAGAGAAAGGTCTCTCTCTACCTCTAAAAGAGATTGTGAAGGCGTCTCTCTGCCTGGAAAGGAGATTTGTAAGGATACTCTTATCCGTAAAAAGATTGTAAAGGTTTTCTTCCCTACCTACTGTACTGAAAGGGAGAACTAGTGGAATACCTTACAAGAGGATTCTTGTAGGGAGTGGACTAAACTCGAATTGAGTCGAACCACTATATATCTTATGTTGTGGTTGTTCTTATTTTATTTATTCAGCATCTCTTTTAAATTACAATCACACTTGTGATCTATACATCGAAAAGAGTTAAATTCCACTAGTATAACCTATTCACCCCCCTCTAGGTTATTTCACTTGTGTTCGACCCGTAAGTACAATAATCCATACGCTTGCGGTTGCTTTTAAATTTTAAACACTAAGCATTTAATATACAAAATTATAAAAATACTATATCAAATAAAAAGTCTACATTATTCCTACTCTACTGAGAAATTATACTTGACATTGACCCTGATTTAGGTCAAGAGGGGTGGGCCCTTATTGATCCGTACATGATCTTGAGTGAAGGATCCTGACTCAGGTGGGAATAATCTTAGCTGCTTGCTCCTCTTCTTTGGAGAATTTAGGCCTTCGATACACCTCAAAGACCCAAAACACTTCTTGAAAATCTCTGGAAATTTCTACAAAACTTCAACGCGTAAATAAAAGCTAGACCCAATCGGGTAGAATTTCGACCTTAGATCAAATGTCAGGCTATGATATATCACCTAGGTTGGCCATAATTGGAATGAAGGAATATACAAAAAAATGAAAAAGGTGGGTTGATTATTGAGTGAAGGAATATACTAACAATTGAAAGAATAACTTATGATTGGGGAATGAAACATTCCTTCCACTTGGCTCTCTCACAAGGGAATGGGAAGCAATCATGAGGTAGGATGGGGTCACTCATATATTCCTTTCACACACTAAAAAAGGCAAAAAGGGTGCTATTTATATGTTTTTTTTACCCATAAACATGAATTTTGACATACCTGCCAAATAGGGTGTCTTTTTTTACTGGTCCACCACCCAAAAAAGGCAACATTTCACAGTTCCGGGGTTAAATCGGATAAAAAAATATAGAGAAATTGGCGGTTTAGGGAAGGATCCCAGGCAAAACAAGTCTGGTTTGCCCTATTCTGACTTTTGGGAGCGATTCTGGGAGATTTGGTGGTCCGATTTTGACATGTGATATATTGTCGGAATTGTCTTTCTGAGACCTATCCAATGGCGTGGGTTTTGAGCTCATTTTTTGCTCATAAAAGTTCGAGATTTGCAAGGAATGATTTTCTGTCCTATTGCAAACTGGGGGATGTCCTAGCAATCCTTATTCATGTCATTTCTAAGCCATCAAAGATTACTTAGAATTGATTCTTTAGTATATAGCATGCTAATACAATGTTCCATAAGATCGGGCATAATTTTTCTATGAAAAGGTCTCGAGTCAGATTAGGGTTTTGGGTTACTTTCGAGTCCTAGTCACCACAAAAGACCTAGATTCTCTTCTAAGGTAAAGCATGAATCTCTGTCATTCCCTATTTATCATCATTATCAGGTCGGATGGCAAAATTAGGTGTCTATAGAATGCCCTCTTTGGCCAAGGCTTGTGCCATGGCTGAAGGGCAAAGAAAGAACTACCAAATTTTGTCACCCTAAGCACGTACTACCGTTATTTTGCTCATGGATGGCTGAGGAGCCAATGTGAAAACACAAGCGAATAATTTATTGATAAAATTTTTTTTAGGGATTGGCAATTTTAAGTAGGTAAAGCCCGATAAATCAAGAAATCAATATGATCCTCTCTAATAAAATTGACTAGAAAGTTGAAATCTTACTTGAGCATCCAAGTGGGAAACCTTCAGTGGGCTACCGTTGTTTGGTTCCTGCCAAGATGTTAGTATACAATAATTTTAACTAAATCTGGTCAAGCAATGTTATCCTAGTCATTCCTTGATCTTAAGACCACATTTAGAGTTAAGCCAACCAGGGGTATTCTGGTCTCTTTTTGACTTGATACCCTGGGCCAAGCAGTAATGGGGCCAATTGGGGGTATTTTGGTCTCTTTTTGACTTGATACCCTAGGCTAAGTAGTAATGGGGTTATCTAGGGTTATTTTGGTCTCTTATAGACCTGATACCCTCAGCCAAACAGTAATGGGGCCACATAGGGGTATTTTTGTGATACACTATATCAAAATTCAGCTGCACTCCTCGAGTACCAGGTTATAACAGTGATTGAGGGCAGCTGGGCTGCTTACTTATCTAGCAAAGTGTATATAGTGACTACAGTTCACCTAAATTTGGCATGTGTAGATGGAGCTAAGTGAGGATTCAAATGGATCTAATTTGGGTTCCCAAGGTCACACACATTTTCAGACCTAAAGACACAAGGCAGATGACAGCTTGGTGGGCATGATTGAGGCCACCGATAGTTCACCCACCTGCCCACCGGCCAGTCGGTGGTGCTATCTAGGAAAAACTCTGCATTTTTCTTTGTGGGGCCCACATACCTATACCCATGATGCTCACATTCACCCAGTTTGTAGGGGTCCTATTGCTAATTAATCTTCACCTAATAGGTTAGAACTTGGTGGAGTTTTCTCAATCAGTTAAAAAAAAAAAAAATTCAAGCTCAGTGGCACTACTCTTCAATCTAGCACAACTTATCATCCTCAAACGGATGGCCAAATTGAGGCTCTGAACAGGTGTTTGGAATAGTATTTACAATGTTTTGTTCATGAGAAACCTTACCATGGTTCAAGTTTCTGACCTGGGTTGAGTTCTGGTACACCACATTCCACCATACAACCATTGCACTAGCTCCTTTCAAGCTTTGTATCTGCGGTTACCTCCTGCTCTGCCGGATTACACTGGGGGAACAATAAAAAGTGGAGGCTAATGAAAATGAGCTCAGTAACAAGACTGAATTACTTCACCACATTTGGACCAATCTCTTGAATGCTCAAGTTACAATGAAGCATAATGCTGATGGCCATAGGAAGGACTTAAATTTCAACGAAGGTGATTGGGTCCTACTCAAGTTAGAACCCTATAGAGAATAGACCACAACTTCTAGATCCAATAAAAAACTTAGCAACAGATTCTATGGGCCATTTCAGATACTCAAATGGGTAGGCAAGGTGGCGTACCATCTCCAGTTACCACCTGTAAGCAAAATACACCCAGTTTTTCATGTCTCTCTGCTCAAACATTTTGAGGGGATCCTTAATGTGTTACCGTTGGAGTCTTACCTGTTTTGAGTCATCATCAGCAACTTGTACACAACCCTTTTGCTATCCTTGCCACTAGGGAAGTTATTCTATATTAGAACTTGTGCAACATATTCTGGTTCAATGGGAGGGTATGGATGTGGCAGATGCTACTTGGGAAAACTTTAAACCTTTTGTGAAATACTTTTCTGAGCTCAACCTTGAGGACAAGGTCGTTTTTTATGTGGACGGGAATTTTATGAATGGGGCTATAGCTTTGGATCAAGAGCAGGTCATTGGTATTGTTCATAGGGAGTTGGATGGTGTGGAACTCGAGTTGCAACAGGAGCTAGTGTTGCAACCACGGCCCAATGATCAATATAGTGCTCCATGTCAGAAGGGATAATTAACATGGCAGGAAGAGGAGTAACCGAAATAAGAAGAAGCCAAGTTGGACCAAGGACTACAAGATGACATAATTCTCAATTTATATCCGTCAGGAAGTTGTTATTTGGCATGTTAATTGGTTAGAATTGTTAGTAGTTAGTTACAATGACATAGCTCCACAGTTGTAATAATGAGACAAATAAAAATCCTAAACAGAGGAGAGGGTATGGAATTAATAAACTATTTTTTCTTTCACAATTCTCTAGAAGTCCACTGAAACTCAAAATCAGTTCTCTCTCTCTTTCTTTCTTTCTTCTTCTTAAAAGACTTGTCCATTCATAACAAATTATGAATTAAAGATGGGAAAAATAACCCTGAAAGATAGTGTGGCCCTTATGTCCAAACACGAGGGTAAAATGACCACCTCACCCCCAATAAAAGATAGAAATGCTATTTAATTAGACAAGAGTTATATTTCTTTGGAAGTTCTGCACCTGTGATACAAAATGTAACCCTTGTACATCTTCTCCTTAAGAATGTTAACCCTACATGTGGTAAGATCTAAAATATGTTGAATAATATAAATTTTGATTATGCACTATCATGTCTTCTACCCCATTAGGTGCTGGTAAGGGTTTCAATAGTAATGGCAACTGATTAGGTAAGAGTGGGTTTGTTTAATACCAAACCTGACTCTTCAATTATAGCACAAACCCAATTTTCCCTGCCTCATGGGTGAAGTTGTGGTGGGCGAAAGGGGCTTAGGCTGCTAGGGTCTTTCTGCATATCCAAGCTAGCTAAGGGTCATACGAAATTCTAGTCAATAGTCATGGGACCTAACTGATCAAGTCTGATCCTTTTAGAAATAGAAATCCTTTTAGAAACAGAAAAAGCTTCTATTACCCACAAGGAACAAATAACCCATGTGCTACACAAGGAATTAGAACCCCTATTTGATATTTCAAGATAAGGATCAATTCTTTTTCCAAAATTTAGAAATTATTTTAATTTTTGGACTAGTTTTTCTTACCTTAAAAGAGAAGTAGCATTTATTAATCTTCTCCTAAAGAAGGCTAAAAATAAGGAGAAGGTTCCCTAAAATACAACTTGGTCCCTACACTAGCACAGAGGTTATTGGGAGCATTAGAAGAAGCATCAACATGGGCAAGAACGAGGGGTGAGACGGTCATTTCGCCCTTCACTGTCCACAGTACCTTTTAGACTTTTTTTTTTTTTTTTTTTCTGCGTAGGCTTTCTTAATATTCATCTTTTCTAGGATTCTAAAAAATAAATAATTTTAAAAAATAAAAGGAATAACTATTGGCAAGCAATTCTTGACTCTATCCACTATGGTTATCAAATTGGATTCAAACATTTGTAAATTCTGAACCTTCTTGGGGCATAGTACATGCTCCTTTTTAACCATTTTGGGGTTGATGAATCCTAAGTTCGGAGGATAAAAAAAAGGTGAGAGTTTTTCTTCAACCGTGGATGATTTAACCTTGTGATTGGACTCGTGTGATCATAAACTCTCATCTCGTATTGAATGAGTAAAAAAAATCTTTCTTAGTCCTATTGGATGGAACCGATGATAGTGGTGAGGGGCCTCCTTCGCCCTATGGTGAGTGAAACTCTCGGTCCAAAAAGAACAAGAAAATACTGATTCAATCTAGACAAACTCAATTGGATTTTTTTTTTTTTTTGGGTACTAACACCTCCTAGAAGCTAGTTTCTGGAAGCCTAAAAGGTTACCAAAACATGCACTCGAGATTTAACAAAAAAGATTACCAAAACATGCACTTAAGATTTTCCCAACCTAGCTTGGCAATTAGTAACATGAGGGCAAAATTGAATAAGCTTATTGCACTTTTACTTCGCTTCTTCTGTAGGTTAGCTTCTCAAAAGCAAAATATATGGCTAACAGAATTAAGGGAGAGGGATATAAATGCTAGCGGTGTGTTATAAAATTCTACACACTAGCTAGCATCTTATTGATTGTTGGATCCCCTGTCTGCATCTTAGTCGTGCAATTCATCCATTGATAGAACTCCATTCTCTCTATCATCATTACACCCTCCCTTTCTCCTCCCTGTCCTAACCACCTCGTCTCCCTCCTCTACAACTCTGCCTCCTATCCTCTCCCAAGTGATAGTGGAATGACCAAGCAACCACCTCATCTCCCTCCCCTACAACTCCCTACCTCCTACCCTCCCCCAAGTGATAGTGGAATGACCAATTCAACAAGTGAAACTTCCTTTTGATCGACAAAAAATAAAGGAAAAAGTATGCTACATGATAGTGTTGTGTACACTCAGGCACATGGAGGGAGTGGAACCAGGTTGTGAAAAGAATCTTATGCCCAACTCCACTTCTCCATGTGTTTAGGCGTACGCAATACCATCGGATAGTGTTCTTTCTCCCAAAAATAAATAGTGAAACTACCAGTGTCACACCCCGTTCACCCTGAACCGGAGCGGTGACCGAGTTAACACCGGTTAACCCAAACCTGCCAGGATCATCAGATACTGTATTCCACCACAGCATACACACACTAACATCAATTCATCAGATCAGCGGAAAACTAAGTTTTACCTGTAAATAATTCCCATATACTTGATACCCAAATGATGATACCATAATTATATACATTTGGGCCCGAAGGCGTAATAGATACACAAAAAGAATAAAGTCCAAGTATCAAGTATATACAGTAAATCATCAAAATCATCAGAGTACACAGCTCGGCTCGGTATCAAGGCTGGAGCTTAGCTCGGCCTCAAAACCGCTGTCCCGCAGCACAGCTCTCACACGCGCAGTCTACGCCGTGCTCAAACTCCTCAGGGGTCCACCAGTCCTCCTCAGGAAACTCGACTGTGGGACCCACCCCATGCTCCTCAGATGCATGACCTGCAAAATCATCTAAAAAGGGGTGCACACGTGGAATGAGCTCACTAGCTCAGTAAGTAGAGAGGTGGACCACACACAACAGTCCACACATCACAACACATCATATGCACTACATGCCATGCAAGTCATTTTAAATCACATACACCTAATCAACATTACTAAGTCTTTGGTTTTAGTGCTACTACAACCACAGTGCGCGTATACTCCGGGTACGAGCCGCGAACTCCCTCCCGCGATACGCCCATAGGGCTGTTGGAGAAGGCCCACCGTGAGTACTCGGAAAAATAAAGACAATGCCGTCCACCGGCTCTCGACAGAAATGTAAATAAATTAAATGACAGTGCTGACTCCAGCAATTTAAAAGCAGTACGATTGGCCCTCTTGAAATACCACCGGGGTTGCCGGCTGTCCTACATGACTCGCCGGGCGTAATGCCTAACCGCCACAGTGTCCGACAACCGCGACCCCTGCTTCCCCCCAAATGGCAACCCAACACCTCAACCCCTGTTGGGAAGGGTCGTAGCACGGGATGGTGAAAATCCTAATACCGCATGCTCCTATATGTAGTACGACTGCATAGTGCCTCCGTGTCCCATACCACGGGCCACCAATGCATTCGTTTCCAAGCCGACCACGGCATCTAGTCTATCAATGCATTATGCAACATGATGTCCACGTTCAACATTTAACATCTCATTCAATTTGCATTTGAAGAGTAAACATAGCATATATGCACATCAATGAGTGGAATGACTAATCTATATAGCACATTCATGATGACATGACTAGATTAGATATAGTTATATGAATGCCAAAAAATGCCTTGAAACAAGGCCAAACGTCCTCTCTCCACTTACTTGTAGCGTACAAGGATTCCCGCTCGGTACGGGTGAGATCCGGAGCGAATCGGGTAAGATTTGGTGAACCTAACATAATTGAGCGGAGTTAGTACTTCACCATTTTAGAATCAAAATTAATGAAATCCGATGTCAAAATCGTGTTTAGAACGTCGAAAGAAGGTCACACGTCCGATTTGGGCTCGATCGGACCAACGGATCACCTTCGGGGCCACTCAGGTGGGTCAGACAGGTGGGCTGTCTACCCACCGGTCCTACCCGCCGGTTTGGACCGGTGGGTATGGACCCGCCGGTAGGACCCGCCGGTCCTACCCGCCGGTTTGGCCAGGGACCCCCTGCCCTCTCAGGTGGGTGCTCTCAGGCGGGTAGGGACCCGCCGGTTGTACCCGCCGGTTTTGGTGAAAAAACCCCAGTTTCTTCTCAACTTCCTCCATTCCTTGGGGACCCAAATAGGGCTTTTCTCAACCCATTCTTCACACCTTTAGAGTCCTATAGGATGGTTCTAGCTTAGATTTAAGTTAGATTCAAGTGAGGGGAACCATCTTACCTTCTTTGCTCAAGAATGACTTCAAACCCTCCAAATCACTTCCAACTCACAATGCTCCTTCTACCTTGTCAATATCTCTTCAAATCCTTCAAGATCAACACATAAATCATCTATTAAACCTTAGATTCATCATTTCAAAGGGTGGTTACAAGATCTTAAGAAACCATACTCGAATCAAGGGTTTAAAGCGTGGGTATGGTTAATGTTCATAAAACCCAACTTTTCTTACCTCCAACTGTAGATCTCGAGTTGAAGATTACTCTCCCTGCACCCGAATGGCAAGATCGAGCTTCGGCGCCACTGAAATCCTTCCTTTCTTCCTCTTCCTTTCTTCTTCCCTTTCTTTTCTCTCTCCTCTTTACTTTTCTCACCAAACGTACGAGGGTAATAAATGGAAAGAAAAGAAATTATAAAGCTTTATATACTATTCCTACTTAAGTGAATAGTGCTGGATGGGTCACTCAGGTGGGTGGGTGTACCCACCTGTCATACCCACCCGAGAGTCAAAACTTGGGATTTTGACCGGGCTCGGACCTCGGCTCAAACCCCACCTCAGGCATACATTGTAGCATACGTATATATCTTAAAATACAGATATAATACCTGTTTTATCCGTACATAGCCTTATGGTAGGTGCACGTACACGGTTTGGGCACTCCCGTCTCTTCTGGCACTGACTCGGACTTGTCGGGCCAGCCGGTGTTTAAGGTCACCCGTGCCATCATAGCCCATAAGGAACCCGCTCTAACATCCTCTGGCTCGGTTCCTGCATGGTTAAACCGGTTCAACCGCGAAATCAGACCGGGTTTAAGAAGCGGGATATTACATTACCCCCCCCTTCTGAAAAATTTCGTCCTCGAAATTGCGTACCTGGTTGATCAAAAAGATGAGGGTACTTGGCTCGCATTTCTTCTTCTACCTCCCAAGATGCTTCTTCAAGTGAATGATCAGCCCATCGCACCTTTACATAGGAAATGGAGCGGTTGCGAAGGGTTTTCACCTTCCGGTCCAAAATTTCAGCTGGCTGTTCTGTGTAGGTCATATCAGCTTCTAGGTACCCTGGTTCCACGGGTAGTACATGAGATGGATCATGCACGTACTTCTTCAGCATGGATACATGGAATACATTGTGAACATTTCCAAGAGAAGGTGGCAGAGCAAGCATATAGGCTACTGAGCCAACCCGGGACAAGATCTCAAATGGTCCCATGTATCTTGGGCTCAACTTCCCTTTTCTGTGAAACCTTTGCAAACCTTTAGTAGGAGAGATCTTGAGAAATACCTTTTCTCCTGGCTGAAATTCAATCTCCTTCCTGCGGGTGTCCGCATAGCTCTTTTGACGGGACTGAGCTGCTTTAATCCGTTCTCTAATAACGTCGACCTTGTCACAAGTCATTTGGATCATCTCAGGTCCTAACATTCGACGTTCACCTACCTCATCCCAATACAAAGGAGTTCTGCACTTTCTGCCATATAACGCCTCATATGGAGCCATCCCAATTGTAGCTTGGTAACTATTATTATATGCAAACTCCATAAGAGGTATATATTCTTCCCAGCTGCCACTCATCTCCATTGCACATGCTCTGAGCATGTCTTCTAATATCTGTATGGTTCGCTCTGACTGACCGTCCGTCTGTGGGTGAAAAGCTGTACTCAAATTCAGCTGTGATCCCAAGGCACGCTGTAAGCTTTTCCAAAATCTGGAAGTGAACCTTGGGTCTCTATCTGAAACAATGCCCACTGGCACTCCATGTAACCGCACTATGTTATCCATGTAAAGTTGTGCTAGTTTGGGCATGGAGAACTTGGTTTTGATAGGAATGAAATGAGCAGTCTTGGTAAGTCGGTCCACAATCACCCATATCGCATCCATTCCCTTAGGTGTACTTGGTAGTCCGGTGACAAGTCCATTGTAATCTTTCCCACTTCCATTTGGTACTGGGAGTGGCTGAAGGGTACCATAAGGTCGATGCCTCTCAGCTTTACCTTCTGGCAGGTAAGACAAGTCGCCACATACAAAGCTATGGTGACTTTCATGCTTGGCCACCAATAACTCTGTTGAGGTCTTTGTACATTTTGGTACTTCCTGGATGAAGTGAGTACTCGGAGCTATGTGCTTCTTTCACTATCTTATCTTGTATATCCAAATCATCGGGTACACACAATCTGTCTCGAAACATCAATGCCCCGTCACTGGCTAAAGTAAAATCTGGGTCGTTCATTGTTTGGTCTTGAACCTTAACTCTGATCCGCTGAAATTCAGGATCCAAGGGTTGCTTCATTATCACCTCTTGCCTAATTGCCGGATGCACCTGTAGGGCCGATAAGGATACCGTCAACCACTTAAGGTTTTCTGGTTGAGGTTCAAGCTCTAAGGTCGCCCCTTCATACAAGAGGGCTTCATCCATTAGCATCGCCTCCTGCACAAGCGGTGAGCTGACTGCTAAGTATGAGAGCGACACAGTCTGTGTCTTCCGACTTAATGCATCTGCCACTACATTAGCCTTGCCGGGATGATACTGAATATCACAGTCATAATCCTTCATGAGTTCAAGCCATCTTCTCTGTCTCATATTCAAATCTTTCTGGGTGAAGAAGTATTTCAGGCTCTTGTGGTCACTGTATATCTCACACTTCTCCCCATACAAATAATGTCGCCAGATCTTAAGGGCAAAAATGACTGCCGCTAGTTCCAAGTCATGAGTGGGGTAGTTCTTCTCATACTCCTTTAGTTTTCGGGATGCATACGCTATTACCTTTCCGCGTTGCATGAGAACACAACCCAAACCAACTTTGGAAGCATCGGTATAAACTGTCATTCCACCTGTGCCTTCAGGAATAGCCAGCACAGGGGCAGTCACCAACTTCTCTTTCAATTCTTGGAAGCTCTTCTCACATTCCTCTGCCCAGTCGAATTTCACCCCCTTTTTAGTCAACTTGGTCATTGGTGCTGAGATCCGAGCAAAATTCTCGATGAAACGCCGGTAGTATCCAGCCAAACCCAGGAAGCTTCTAATTTCAGTAACATTCTTGGGACTTTCCCATTCCACTACTGCTTTTACCTTAGCAGGATCTACTTCGATTCCAGCTTTAGACACTACGTGCCCCAGGAATCCAACTTGTTCTAGCCAGAATTCACACTTGCTGTACTTGGCAAACAATGTTGATCTCTCAACCTCTGTAACACCATTCTCAAGTGTTGAGTGTGCTCCTCTTCGGTCTTGGAGTAGATCAAGATATCGTCAATAAAAACAATTACCCATTTGTCGAGTACATCCTGGAATACTCGATTCATTAGATCCATGAATGCTGCCGGTGCATTGGTTAACCCAAAGGACAACACTAGGAACTCATAATGGCCGTATCGAGTCCTAAATGTTGTTTTGGGTATATCACTACTCTTTATCATGAGCTGATAATAGCCGGACCGAAGGTCTATCTTTGAAAATACTCTGGCTCCCTGCAACTGATCAAATAAATCATCGATGCGTGGCAATGGATACCGGTTCTTAATGGTCAGCTTATTCAACTCCCGGTAATCTATGCACATACGCAAACTACCATCCTTCTTCTTGACAAACAACACCGGGGCACCCCAAGGTGAAACACTTGGGCGAATAAACCCCTTTTCCAATAGTTCCTGCAACTGCATCTGCAACTCCTTCAATTCAGCTGGTGCCATCCTATATGGAGCCTTTGATACTGGAGCTGCTCCAGGAGTCAAGTCTATGGCAAACTCCAACTCCCTATCAGGTGGTGAATGCATCAGATCATCTGGGAAAACATCGGGAAACTCTTTAACCACCTTTACTTCTTCTAGAGGTGTAACTCTTGCATCAACATCGAGTACCGAGGCTATGAAACCTTGACATCCACTTTCTAGCAACTTTACCGCTTGGAGGGCGGAGACAAGAACCTTCCTCGCCCTTTTCATTGTATCTGCTCGGTATACCCACTCTTTCCCTTCTTCATCTGTCACCTTAATCAGCCTTTCCGCACAGATCACATTAGCTCGATGAGCCGACAACCAATCCATACCCAATATAACATCAAAATTCTGCATATTGAATTTAATGAGTTGTGCATCAAAGTTCTTCCCACTAATCTCCACTGGGCACGGTCCATACACTTCCTTCAACTGTGCAATTTTACCAGTAGGCATACTAACAATCATTCCCTGGTCTAGGATCCTGGGTGACATCCCAAGAATCCCTACAAATCTCTTAGATGCGAAGGAATGAGTAGCTCCTGAATCAAATAAAACATAGGCTGGTATGCCCAATATGGGTAGGATACCTAATATAACAATGTATATAATTTCAGCAGGTCATCAATATAAATCATAATGAACTTCTTAATTTAAAATGTACCTGCTACAACTTCTGTACTAGCCTCAGCTTCCTCGGCTGATAGGGCATACATCCTTCCCTGCGGTTGACTGCCTCGAGGTAAGGGAGGTCGATACGCAGAGGGCTGACTGGAGGGCAAGGCTGGTCGGGCCCGAAATCTTTCGCATAATGCCCATAGGAATGGCAGTTGAAGCAACGAATCTGAGACGTCGGAACTGGAGCGGGGCCCCTCTGCACTTGACCCGTGCAGATGAAGGTCGAGGTGGCCTTGAAGCTGTAGGCCACACTAGTGTTCGGGCGAAAGAAGTAGAACCCGAACCACCAACTGGCCTAGAGGGTAGCCAGATGGCCTATAGGGCTGCCTATACATAGGCCCCGAACTATATGATCCACGGTATGCCTTGGAGGAATTTCCCACATCTGGGAATGGATTTGATCTCTTCCACAGTCCAGGAGTGAGGGACTGTTCACCCTTTTGCTTATCTTCCATTGTTTTGGCCTTCTGTACAATCTGGCCATATTCGGTCAAATCCAAGACTTCAAGCACCGACCCAATAGATGCTTTTAGGCCTTTTAGGAACCTTGCTGCCTTTTCTTCAGCTGTTCGCATATGCCTTGGGGCAAAATGGAATAAACTTTCGAACTGTTGCTGATACTCAAGGACAGTCTTACCTCCTTGAGTTAAGGCCATGAATTCAGTCTCCTTCCGATCTCTGAAACTGCGCGGATAATGGTTATCCAAGAACAATTCCTTAAACTGCTCCCAAGTAGGTTTTGGATGAGCAGCCATCAATATAGGCTTGGAAGCTTGCCACCAAGAATTTGCCTCTTTCTTGAGTTGTAACTCAGCACAAATGAGCTTCTGGGCATCTGTGCACTTAAGCACCTCAAATATCTTTTCCAATTCTTGGATCCATTGATCCGGTTCTAGAGGATCACTCCCCACCTTAGAGAATACCGGTGGTAAGTTCCTCTTGAACGACTCCACTACCCTTGACGTGTTGCTCTCGCCGGGAAGTTAGGAGCATAGGCAGGATAGTAGGAGTATGGAGGTGGCATCCCATGCTGAGGAACACCGAATGGTGGGATTGGGGTGTACCCACACTTGTGGTCCTGTTCCAGACCCTACAGGTGGGTCCTGCGGAGTGGGTACCCGGGGAGGTTGACCCGGTTGAGAAAAATCCAACTGTTGCTGGATGGCAGTCATAAATGCTCGCTGTTGCTGAAGCATTTGTTGCTGGAAAGCTTGTTGGGACTGCTGAATTATTGTAGCAACATCTCCCGGTGTAATGACCGGTGGAGGGTCCGGGAGTGCAGTCATAGGTGGGTCCCCATGTGCCCCACCCTGACCAAGGGTCTCTGAAGGTAGTGGAGGTGAGGTATGCCCCACAGAACGGGACCCTCTAGGATTTTGCGGTCGACCGACCCGACGAGGACCCCGCGAGGTACCTCGGGCATTACTACCGGATCTAGTACGTACCATCGTATCCTTGTACCTGGAACATATCACACACCATATTGGTTAAACACCATAGAACTGATTTAGGCACACATCCCGCCGGTCTGCCCGAGTTAAAACACGAACAGGGCCAGAAAGGCCCTGTTTTGTCTGTCCTCTCACCCTCTCCCCTCTCTTTCTTCCTTTTCCTCTTGGACGATTTTGGGGTTACTCGGCGTCCTACTCGCGATTCCACTCATCCACACGGCGCCTAGTGAAGAGTCAACTCGTCTTCATCCAAGTAAGTTCCTCTTCTTCTCCTTTTTCCAGAATTTCAATTTGGGTGAAATGCTTGTATAGGTTTACTTTATAAGCTTCCTTTCCATATTTTCCACCATAGAATAGTATGACCATGTATTTGTGATGATTCCACTGTGCTCATTTGTAGTGTATGGGAAGTATCTCTCTCTATTTGGAGAAAAACCCAAATTGATGCCCTAGGTTCCCAAATTTGGGGTTTCTTCAATCCTTGCTGTTTTGCTCAAATTGACGACTCCTTTGTAATGCATTTCGCTTGTTTTATGCTAGATATGATTTAGATTTCATTGAATCATCCATTATGCTTGAAATCCCCATGTATTTCCCATGAAAATCCCTATTTTGGCATTGGTTTCCTTGATTGTCATCCATACTTGTACTCATGGAATTCCATAGTCCATTTGGGGTATATTCTTGCAATTCCATCATCCCATTACTATGGCATTTCATTCTAGACCTAGGGTTTCAAGCTTTCACTCCATTCTATTCCAATTTGCACAATGGACTTGAATTCCCCCATTTCATTCATGCCTATTGCTTTTGCTGTCCTTTGCTGTCATTTTACTGTTTTGGCACGTTTCCATGCGTTGCCATCACCATTTTCATGTATAAGCACCCAGAGGACGAGGATTCCAGGATCTTCGAGTTCTTCGGGGGAGAGGAGGGGAAGACTCGCTGAAGGTTCACGGAGCAACCTCTTGAAGATGGGTCTCCATACCCTCATGGATTCACCTCCTAGATCGGGAGCTCGGAGAGGTAGGGGTAGGAGGGCTGCCCCTGTAGAGGATGTCCTCATGGAGGAGGAGTCCAATGAGGAGGACGAGGACTACGTTCCTCAAGACGAGGAGGATCTGATGGGTGGCAGCATCCCTGAGGAGGCGCCTCAGGAGTCGAGAGGTCCGGGTCCTAGTTCTTCCGGAGCTGCAGCCCCACCATATGGAGCCCCACCACCTGGGAGTGGTGACTACGACTATGAGGGTAGGACAGCCTCCATGCGGCATTGCAGGATGGCCAGGTCCAGATACTGAGGCGGCTGGACGAGATTGCCTCCAGGCAGACCACTTTGGAGGATTCCTTCCGTAGGCTGGGTCAGGACTTGGACACCAGGGCCACCGCATCTCAGCAGACTATGGCCGGCTTCGGAGGGAGGACGGTTGGTGAACACGAGGTTGATTATACGATCACATATGTGGAATACCTATGTGGTTTTGTGGTGATGTGATTTTTCTATCTGTGCTCTTGGTTATATTATTATCTGTTGTTTATCAGGTTTTGTGTAAATTTTTTTTGGAAATCCCACTTTACGCCATTATGCTGCCGAAATTTCGTCGAAGTAGTACTTTATAGGTTATAGTTCCAATCTAATTACCTTTTTATCTACACTCACGCATGCCATGAATGCAACTTATAATATAACTCCATTTTATACTTTCTTTCTTTGACTTTTAATCTTTAAGCTTTTATCTTTACCCAACCCCATTTTCCTATTATAGAGCCCTGCTCCTCAGTGCATGACCTGCAAAATCATCTAAAAAGGGGTGTACACGTGGAATGAGCTCACTAGCTCAGTAAGTAGAGAGGTGGACCACACACAACAGTCCACACATCACAACACATCATATGCACTACATGCCATGCAAGTCATTTTAAATCACATACACCTAATCAACATTACTAAGTCTTTGGTTTTAGTGCTACTACAACCACATGCGCGGAAAATAAAGAAATGCCGTCCACGGCGTAATGCCTAACCGCCACAGTGTCCGACAACCGCGACCCCTGCTTCCCCCCAAATGGCAACCCAACACCTCAACCCCTGTTGGGAAGGGTCGTAGCACGGGATGGTGAGAATCCTAATACCGCATGCTCCTATATGCAGTACGACTGCATAGTGCCTCCGTGTCCCATACCACGGGCCACCAATGCATTCGTTTCCAAGCCGACCACGGCATCTAGTCTATCAATGCATTATGCAACATGATGTACCCATTCAACATATAACATCTCATTCAATTTGCATTTGAAAAGTAAACATAGCATAAATGCACATCAAGGTGTGGAATGACTAATCTATATAGCATATTCATGATGACATGACTAGATTAGATATAGTTATATGAATGCCAAACAAATGCCTTGAAACAAGGCCAAACGCCCTCTCTCCACTTACCTGTAGCGTACAAGGAGTCCCGCTCGGTACGGGTGAGATCCGGAGCGAATCGGGAAGGCTTTGGTGAACCTAACAAAATTGAGCGGGGTTAGTACTTCACCATTTTAGAATCAAAATTAATGAAATCCGACGTCAAAATCGTGTTTATAACGTCGAAAGAAGGTCCCACGTCCGATTTGGGCTCGATCGGACCTAAGAATCACATTCTGGCCACTCAGGTGGGTGTCTCAGGTGGGTTGTCTACCCACCGGTCCTACCCGCCGGTTTGGGACCGGCGGGTCGTACGACCCGCCGGTAGGACCCGCCGGTCCTACCCGCCGGTTTGGCCAGGAACCCCCTGGTCCTCTCAGGTGGGTTGTCTACCCACCGGTCCTACCCGCCGGTTTTGGCGGAAAAACCCCAGTTTCTTCTCAACTTCCTCCATTCCTTGGGGACCCAAATAGGGCTTTTCTCAACCCATTCTTCACACCTTTAAAGTCCTATAGGATGGTTCTAGCTTAGATTAGTTAGATTCAAGTGAGGGGAACCATCTTACCTTCTTTGCTCAAGAATGACTTCAAACCCTCTTCCTTTCTTCTTCCCTTTCTTTTTCTCTCTCCTCTTTACTTTTCTCACCAAACGTACGGGGTAATAAATGGAAAGAAAAGAAGTCATAAAGCTTTATCGGTTCAATCGCGAAATCAGACCGGGTTTAAGAAGCGGGATATTACAGAGAGAGAGAGGGAGAGAGAGAGAGAGAGAGAGAGAGAGAGAGAGAGCAAAAGGCTTTGATAAAGTTTAGAAGAAGAATCAAGCAAACAGCCTGAGCGCGAGAAAAAAAGGGATGGGAGAATCTATAATAACAGAAAGAAATTGTTTGGAATCTCCTACTCGAAGAAATGTAGAGCCCTAACCTCTTTCTCTTCCCAATTTTTTTCTACATTTTATCTTTTATCCTTGTTTTGTCTGAATGAACTTCAATAGCAGGCCCATGAGTATAGAAATTGTCATTCCTTCTGTGTATGAATGTGTATTTGAAGAATCTCCTTGAAGAAGCAACCGATGTTTATAAAGCCAAAAGTGCCGGAAATCCTCGCTACGAATGAGGAAACAACCGATTGTCGGTCAAAGCTTGAAGTATAAATGGACAATAAGAGCTGCAAAAATGGACACCTACAACTCTGCAACTGTCACTAGAACTAACCTTCTAACAATAAATGAGGATGTTAGGAACTCCAATCAAACATGGAAAGATAATTAGATTCTAACTCATTTAGAATCCCCCAGAATAATCGTCAGAAATTCCATTTTTTTCCCATTAAAGATGATCGCCTCTTTGGAAGAAAATTAGGGCCCGTTTGATAACGTTTCTGCTGTTTCTATTTCAAAAAATGCTAGAAACATAAATTTCAGTTTCTAGAAACAGATATGGAATGGAAGGTGTTTGATGAGTCATGTTTCTGGAAGTTGATAGTAACCAGCGAAAGAATGGCCATGAGTCATTCCTAGAAACAGCGAAACAAGTTTTACTTGTGAACTTGTTTCGCCTGGGTCGTTTCTTGAACCATAAATAGGTAAAAATTTCAATTTCAATTTCTGAAAATAAGTGAAACGAAACAGTTTTATCAAACACTTTTTGTTCCGTTTCTGTGCTTTCTGGACACAGAAACTGTGATACCCTACTTTCTAAACCCGGTCTAATTACCCGTATTGACTTGGTTTGAACATATAGAGGCTGAACCGGACCGAACTGACGTAAGTACCATATTGAACATGGTAGCAAGAGTGACCTTGAACTCAGGTTGGCCTGACATGACCGAGCAGGTACCAAGTGTAATATGTGCACCCAAGCATTGCACTTGCACGCACCACGAGGCCATGTACAAGAAGTAAACGTACGTGCTAGTAATTTTGGGTGCCTTTGTAACTTAATTATAAGTATGAGTTTGTCCCCTTTGAAGTCCAATGGAACACTAGCAATGGGCTGACTAGAATGGTATACCCACCTGAGATATACCCGCCTGAGAATGCCCACCTGATATGTACTATCACACCCCACTCCCAGTAGACCCAACTTACCATAAGGAATACTGGCGGTGTGAGTAAGATACGTACCTGTCTCACAAACCTACCAGGATCTCTGATAGCAGTACCTTAACATTTTCACAATCTTACAACACAACCAACATAAGCAGCGGAATTAGAGTATAGTAGCGAAATTATAGATAAATGGGGAAAATATCTAATGGTAATATAATAGCAATAACCGAGTTATCCTATTACATTCATCCATGACATATAATATAATCTCAAGAATATATACAATCCATAACTATATCCAAAAGTATCAAAATATGATGTACAATCTCACGGTGCGGCGTAAGCACAATGATTGTAAGCACAATCCTGATCGTGCTTCTCCGCTTCTGGCATCCACCAGTCGCTCACACCATACTCTGACCTGGAAGATATTAGGTCACCTACCATTGGCACCACGGTACCTGCATCATCATCTAAAAAGGGGTGTATACGTGGGGTGAGCTTTCCAAATCGCTTAGTGAGGGGTGGGGTCAAACACATCTAAGTAAGACGATAGCAATAATTTATGATGCATGATTGTGAAAATTAAACACATAGTCTAGTCGTGATGCAATTCATTTGTTTATTATCCACCTAACAATACAAACTAAGTTTGATAAATGCTACTATGGCGCATTAGGATGTATCACTCATCTCGAAAATAACATCGACTACACAGCGATACAAACCCTAGCCGTGATTAGAAGCCTATCGGTCCTCGTATGCATCTATGGGTCACCCACCTGATAACCCCCTCCTGGCAGTCATGACACTAAAAACATATCGACCATGCTGGACAGGTTCCCGCCTCCGGTAACAATCACATCTTACCACGGGAGTGGCACTTTGGAAAGGCTTATCAAACATACCACAATGGGTTATCTAACACCTCAACCCCTGTTAGCAAGGGTGCGTAGCATAGGGAGTGATACCTAACCATATATATATTACATGCCTTCATAATGATACAGTTAGTATGGATTACACGATACCGGAGAGACCTCAGCCACAAAGGGTAATCCATCTCCAAATACAATCCTGGGTACACGATACCAGAGAGACCTTGGACACAAAGTGTAACCCAAGACCGTTTACCTAATCTAGTATGCAAATAACAGTTGAGTATAGACTACGCAACACCGGTAAGACCTCAGCCACGAAGCGTATCCATTTCCAAATGTAGTCCCGAGGTACACGATACTAGCCAGACCTTAGCCACAAAGTGTAATCCGCGACTACAACTAACTCTAATGCACATAATCAATCATGAATCAACATACATATGAAAATCATGGCACCGGTACCACCTCGATCACGCCGGATTCTGTCTCACACACACACACGCATCCAAACACACGACGATCAGGGTACCGGTACCACCTTAGCCACACCGGATCCTATCATACATTTCCATACAATTCATATCAAAATCATAAAATGACAATGTAGCATACCATAATCGTATTTGAAATGTGAGCAATTTAATGATAATAAACATTTTAGAAATAAACACAGTCCATCCCCTCACCTGTTTTACAATCAATCATGTTTGGGTTCAAGTGCGGCCATCGATTGATCAATTCGATTCTAGCATCGAGGCACGTGCACATCACTGTCATAGACACAAGGAAATTGTACATCAGTACATGTCGGAAACCTCAGAAGGGACCCACATAGGTCACCCCCAAAATGTACAGACATTGTCCTTAAGTGACAGTACTGTCATCAGAAACAACCAAAGGAAACAGGGCATTTCCACCGAAAATATCAGACCTGTTTTTGGTGCAGATGACAAAGAGCACATTAGGCTCCATGTCCACCGAGAATATGCCACCGGAAACAAACCCAGTAGATCTGGTGGACTGTTTATGATGGAGGTATAGGGCAGTCCAACAATTTGAGGCTTTCCAGCTAGGGATAGATTACTAGGATTTATTCTGTGGTGTTTGTAGGGGATGTCCCTAGCATCATTATAAGCTAAAAAAATTCCATTTCCATCGAGCCGTTTGGGAGATATGTCGATCGAACGATCGAAATCCTAGTTGGTCTTTTGGCATTACATATTGCCAGAGCTCATCGGGCTTGGTTCGAGCTCGGTAACAACACCGGGAGGGTAGAACACCTATCCCACAACCCTAACATAATGTTTACACCAAGATTTTATCCATACCTAGCTTTTCCTAGGTCAAAATGAAGAGAGAGAGGGGCATGGGATATTGTACTTACCTCCGGTAGTGATTCCGACAACAAGGTGGCAACCGGCACTAAGGTAGGCCTCTAACCTTCTCCTTCTTCCTCTTTTTCTTCCTTCCTCTCCTCTTTCTCTCCTCTCCTACGTTGGGAACAAGGGAACTGAGGAAATGAATCCTCATTTCCCAACTTATAACTTAAGTTGGGCCTAAGAGTCTGTTTGGTTTGGGCCTATTTTGAACTAATCAGGTTAAAATGAGTTTCAGGCATGATGACCTACACATTTAGGTCCATAAGGTGTTCACATCAAGAGGAAGGTGTGGAGGATGATTTGGGATCATCCGGTACCATTTACAATGCATGTGGCGAGGCCCACGGGCATCAGAACCTCAACAGCCGCTTGTGGAACCACCGAAAATAGGCACCGATTCATGCCCAGGCTGCTTCCGGTGGCTTGTTTTTGGTGGTGACAGGTTGCTATCCCTAGGTTGGTCTCTCACGGGTGGTTACCTTCGGACATGCCTAAGGTTTTTCAACAATTATGATGCGTGCTGGAAATCAAGTGTGGGGAGTCGGGTCACTTATCGTTTAGGATCGAAAGGTATGAATCCCTTCTAGTTAGTAGGTACGCAATGCACGAACATGTGGGGTCATCTCTACCCCTTTAGTAATGCACAATCGTGAGCCAAAACCCGATCATACTTTCTATCTCTGATCCGAGGCCTATCACAATAGTTTCAAATTAGACCGGATTAGGGAACAGGTGTAATATGTACCCACCTATGACTAGAAGATATTTTTGGGGGCCCAGGTATAAAATATGAGACATTTATTGTCTTTTTCCTTATTAATGATAGTTGGTCGGTGGGAGAGTAAAGAAGAGAGAGAAACCCTCTTTTTGATTTTTGGGAAAGAACCCACTTGGATCTTGCTAATATTACATGGATAATCAAATCTAAGGACTAATGGAAGGTAGGTACAATGATTTTGAAGGATTTGAAATGAGTGTTGGTGAAGATCTAGAGTATTTGAAAGTTCATGAGCAAAAGAAGTGAAATTTAGGGTTTCATTGGTGTTCTTAAGAAAGAGGTAATAAATTTTTTTTTCTTTTGATTTGATCTTAGATCTAGGTTGAGGATACATGATTGGACCTTAGATGAGTGATTTGAGTCGTCGGATCGACCCCAAACAGGTTCCCCAAGCCAGAGAGAAGATGAGAAAGATGATGGAATAATTTCGTTTCAAGACTGGGGGGTGTTCCAGACCCACCTGTCTTTGGGTCTCTGGCCCACCTGAGTTCCTAAAATTCAATTTCTGAGCTCTGGTATAACCAGCGAGCATAAAATCAGTGGGCTCCAAGGCCCGCCTATCTTTGACTCATACCCACCTGTCTTTCCAGAATGCCCAAAATGGGTCCAAATTGGATGGGTAACACTCATTTATGATTCTAAACCCAATTTTAGTGTTCAAACATGATGATTTTGACCCTAAAATAGTGAAATGATAAACCATTATGTTTATAATAGGTTACACTCATTATACACGTACCTACACATCGGATCTCTTACATGCTGGGTACAAGCACTTTGTACATATACAGGTAAATGGGAGTAGACTCTGATTTAATTTTAGAATATTATGCATCATTTAACATGTGTTAGTCTAGCCATGTTATCATGTCACTTGTGTGTAGACTAGACATCACATATGTCGTATCAAACATTGAATGTGCATTTACGTAATATGCTATGCTTTGTGTTATGATCGAATATTCATTATATCTTAATGTATGTGATGGAGGAATCTCATTTGGACATGATATGCATGCTAGATTTAGATGCCGTAGTCAGTTTAGAAATGAGTGCATGGTGGCTTATGGAATGAGACGTGCCATCGTGTAATCGTACTATGCTCATATAGAAGCATGTGGCTAGGATTTATATACCCCTTTGTGCTACGACCCTTCCCAAAAGGGGTTTACGTGTTGGATTACTATGGGGGAGAAGAATTGGGTGGCAGTTGTCGAACTCCTGCAGCGGTTAGAAGTACGCATGACTGTTCACTAGGATAGTCGGTAACCTCGGTGGTATATTCAGAGGGTCGATCGTACTGCTTTTATTTCGGGTGGAGTCACCCATCTACTTTTTGTCATTTAAATTTGTAGGGAGTCAACTTGCATTTTAAATTCCGGTACCAAAGGTGGGCCTTCTCCGATAACCCTATGGGCGTATAACAGGATGGGGTTTGCGACTCATACCCGGGGCATACCCGTACTATGGTTGTGAGTAGCACATAGCCTATGACCTAGTAATGTTGTTAGGCCAATAAGATTAAAATGAATTGCATACATATAGGCGCATTTGTATTGTAACTGTTTGTGTGGTCTTCCTTTCCACTTATTGGGCTAGTGAGCTCATCCCACGTGTACAACTCTTTTTAGGTGATTTTACAGGTTACCCGCCTGGAGATCAAGAGCCGGGCCCCACTGTGGAGTTTCTTTCTGAGGACTGGTGGGTCCCTGATGAGTTCGAGTAAGGTGCTGATTGCACGTGCAAGGATTGTGCTATATGGCAGCAGTGACTCTGGAGTGATTCTTTTTTATTCTTTTGATGTACTCTCTTTTAATTACTTGATGCTTAAATTGTTATATTTTGTGTATATATCATGCCTTCGGGTCTAAATGTATATAAATTTTATGACTCAATTTGGATATCAAGTATTTGGGTAACAATTATAGGTATTATTATGAACAAGTATTCTGCTAAAAATACAGGTCTTATCTTAGTTTAGTAGATGTATGCTGTATTGCAGTTACTGCATTATTGATCTTGACAGGTTTGTATGTTAACCGGAGTTAACTCGTTCACCAGCTCGGTTATGTGCTAACGAGGTGTGACAGAATGGCAGAAACGCGTTTCTTGAAACGTTATCCAACGGGCCCTTAGTTTCCAACTTTGAGGTGGGGTCCGCCCCTATTGCTGTATCACACCACCCTGCAATACCTGTGCATCTCACCCCTCTGGCACCCAATCCTCTTCCTCTAGCAAAAAGCAGCCCTCGTGAGGAGGAAAAGAGTTTTTTAGTGATATTTCTTTTTTCAGGGATCAAAAGACTTTTTTACGCTTGATTTGGAGTACCATACAACACGTGCTCATTAAAAGTAGTGTAAAAATCGAAAAAATTGATCTGTTGCCACAAATAGGTGTTATAAATTATACCAAACAATCATAAAAATAGAAATAAGTTAAATAAATACAAATAGAAATCAAACCAAAGATGCACCAAATGTTGTCTTCCAAAAATTAAAAAATATTTTCTATCTATCACAATATCACCACAAAAGCCTCCAATTGAAAAAAAAAAAAAAAAAGAGTTTCTCCAAAGTCTCACCACTCCCAGGGGCTTTATTTTTTCACTATGATAATAAAAACCAATAATATAAGGGTGAGCTCAACTAGCTCAATTAGCAGCCGAATCACAGCTATACAAACTTTGTCTTAGTACTATAAGATCTTAGTTGAAGAACATTTTAACCTCATTAACCTGATTTTCGATTTGAAGATAGATATCCAGATTTAGGATTTTAAAGAGATGATGATCCAAAACATAAACACATAATTTCCAAAGTTCTCCAATCTACTTGTACAATTTCAATAAGTTCACATAACCACGAAATATAATTTCAAAAGCCAATTGGTTCAAATCTACTTGTATATGTCAGTATCAATGATTCAATTCAATGAGGGGATAAGAATCCAATTTCAATATCAATATTCAATTACCCATTCCATTAAGGAAATGATTCATCATTCATATCATTTTCAGTTTCAACGGATCCTGACGTATTTCAAATACTAACTCCAATAAAAGAGAAATGAATCCATTCACATTCAATTTTCCATGGATTCAATCACTTCCAAACATCAATTCCAACAAAGGGGGAAATTCCATTTTCACATAAATCAATTCAATGGATACATTCGATTCACAAATACTATTCCAGTAAAGGGAAAAATCTCATTCACATACATGAATTCAATGGGTAATGTCATTCCAATAAAAGGAAAAATCCCATTCACACATATCAAATTCATTGGAATTATTCAATTTCTAATGCCATTCTAATAAAAGAGAAAGTCCCATTTACTTATATCAAATTCAATGGGTAATACCAAACGTGGAGAATGGTTACATTACCAATCCCAAACGAGGGGAAAGGTTATATTAATATTTGATTTTTAATAATTCCCATCGTATTCAAATACCAACTCCAATAAATGGAAAAGGTCCAAACAATTCCCATTGATGAATCAGTCAGGGCCCAAAATGTAATTTGTCTATATCAATTGATTCAATCATTCATATCGTTTTCCCTTAACGTGGAAGCACTCAATGACATCTAGCCAATTTCCACACTGATGTATCAGATGGGGGCGACAATTCACACTAACAAATCAAATGAGGGCACAATGACCTTTCATTGGCAGATATCCAATCGCGCAGCGGAAGAAATTAGATTGAAATCTCTTGCTTCCGAAATCACTGTACAAAAATTAACTACATGAGAATAAAACACTGTACGAAATCCTTTTGGGGTTCACCCCATCAATGCATCAAACAAGAGACCGATCCCATGCACTCACCCCATTGACAAGCCAGTTAGGGCTCAACATATATATTGGCCGGGTGTCCCAAATATACCCTCAACTAACGTCTTAGATGAGGTCCAAACATAACCCTAGAATGACGTCTCAGGTGAGGTCCAAACATACCCTCAACTGTCATCACCAATGACGTTCAGATATACCCTTAATTGACATCCAAGATGAGGTCCAAACAGTCATCAATCGGTTCACCACACGGAACCTACATCCTGGTTGGGGTCCTAATACACTTACTGGATTCTCAGCGAGGTCAAAATCCCATTGTCAATATACCCTCGATCCCAACTATCGTCTTGACTGATGGTCTAAATAACCCTTATTGATCTTTTCTATAAATAAATCAAGTGCTATAAACATCACCATTTTAGCAACATACTGATGGGTCATGAAATAAAACATAATTACTTTCAATATTAAGATTTATGATCTCAGCTAACACCATGTACAGTTCACAAAGGAGGAACCTGAATCATTCCAATATTTCAGATTTATGATTTGAGCAATTACCATGGAAAAAAAAAAAAAAGAAGGAAGAATATAATGATTCTTTATATATTCCAAAGTATAACGAACAAGATTTACAAAATCCGAAATAATAAAGAACTCCCATCGTCCCAAGGTATAAGCAACAAACTTCCGAAATCTGATATCATAAATGATTTTTTTCTATTCTAAGGTATATCAACAACTTATAGAATTTGAAATCATGAGGAAACTCATAATATTCTAAGGTATAAACGATAATTTCTAAAATCTGAGATGAACAAAACATATATTTACTTCAAAGCTAGGGTTGTATCACATATATTTACCAAATATTCAATAGGCTGTGAAATGGATACATACCTTCACAAACAAACACTAAGGCTCTGTTTGTTTGCAAGGGGAATTTAAAGGGAAGGAAAGTGAAATTTTTATACTTAAAAATGAATGTTTATAATCATTACGCCATGTGATTCAATGTAGTTATATAAACTATTTAATTTTTTTAACCATATTTGGTAATGATACATATTGCATGTGATTTTTATTTTACATATTATAGCAAAGGGTTTTGGATGTAAAGTAAAGTGAAATTTTATAACCAAATATGGAATGATTTAAAGTAATGATATACTCACATGGAATAATGATTGCATATATTTCTTTTTTAAGTATGAAAATTTCACTTCACTACCCTTTAATTCCCCTTGCAACCAAACATAGCCTAAGGTTCAAAATAAGAGTTCTCAATACAAAGAACAACACTCCAAGGATGAAACTCCTCTCAAATCAATTCGTGGAGTTGCTCCCACATTGTACTTGAATCTAAGAGGGAACAAGTGACAGAATTGGTGCCTACTTCTTGTTGTGGGATGAAAGAAGTCTCTTTTCAATATTCAAAAAACAAAGGGACATGAGTTAGGGATTGAGAAAAACAGAGAGGAGATGAAGAGGAAAAGGGGAAGAAGAGGACAAGGGTTTGGTTCCCCTCTTCTCCCTTTTGTTGAATGAGTGGAAATAGTTTCAAAATTAAATTCCAAAAGAATAAAATTCAACCCTTATTGGAAGAAGAAAAACTGGATTTTTTACGGTGGGAGCAATTTTTAAATTTTACATGTCGGGGTTTTCCTCAATTCTGAAAATTCCATAATTCCTACTATGGTAAAACATTGTTAAAAACCAGAAGTACACCAAAATTGCTTTTTTTTTGGATGTCCATAAGATATTTTTTTCATTTAAGTAATTTTATTGCATTCACGCACTTTAAAAATAGGTTTGACTAAAAATAACTTAACCATTACAACTCAAATTTAAGTAATCTCAGGCTTGTTGGAAAGCTATTCTTATGTTTGTTCTAATTCCAAAGTTTCAAATAATTCTAGATTCATTTGACCAATCAAATTTAACCAAAAACAAGTATATTTTTCTAATTTAAAAGTAATTTTATCATAGACTAAGTCACATTCATCCAGAATAGTGTAAATCCTTGATTAGGGTAAAAGTACTAGAATTAGGTATCTCTATTAGGCAAAATAGCTATCATATTCTAAGTCATAAGTGTTGAGTCCTTGCAAAGAGGGCCTTTGCATTACATCAAAGGAGATGGAAATATGAATCTACTAAAGAGTGCAAGAGGAAATAGACCACACTCTCTCTCTCTCTCTCTCTCTTTCTCGTGGATGATTAGACAATATATTAATTAAAGAAAGAAAAGAAGCAAGAACAGAAGCCACAAAGGCATAAACTAGGGAGAGCTCCTACCTTAGACAACTACAACACAAGCAGCAAAAGAAAAGGGGAACACACCAAAACCCATGGGGGACAAACCATCCAAAAATAGGGGGGATACAACAAAACCAAGGGGGGGGGGGAATTAAAAAGAGCAAAAAGACAAGATGATCCATCAAAAACTAGTGGGGAATGAGAGGAAGATCCCAAGAGAGGGCATGAAGCCAATTTCTGCTAGATTCTAGGCACTTGCATAGTTATGAAGGGTTTTATTTCTCTATCTCAAACTTGATGTCATCCCAAATCTGCTCAATATAATGCGAAGAAGCAGTCCATCTTCTCTTGTTTCTTTCTCACTAAATATGATGAATCACTACACTAAAATCCAACTTGCCAAAGGATTCATAGGAAGATTTACCATTGAATATATGTAAGATCCACCTACAGTCCCAGTCAAAAGGTTGGGTAACTCTAAGAGAAGAGTAAATGGTCCACACTTTCGAAATAGTTTCAGTAGAGGCAACAATTAGGGATGTTAATGTTTCTTTGGGAGAGAAACTCCTCGGTCGGAAGAGAATTAGTCATAACTCTCTTAATAGTAAAACAATGTCTAAGATGGAAGAGTTAAACCAAACTAACCTATACTAGGGAACAGTATGAGCCTTGATCTCACTTGATTCCAAGTAGAAGAACATAATTGTTTCGAAGAATTAGGCACCCACTGGACTAAATCCCCACTGTCCCTAAATCTCTAACAAACACTCAGAAGCTTACTCCAAACCTCAATAAGAGAATGAGAATTCTTTGGGCAAGGAACTCAAAGATCATCATTTAAAATGGAAGATACGTTAGCTAGCCTATCAAAACCAACTTTATACCTTATTCTGTCACCATATTTTAAAATAAGCACAACATTAGGATGCCAGTCATCAAGCCAAAGAATGATGTCAGAACTGTCACCAATAGCAGATTGGATATGATAAAAAACAAGATGTCGTTATTTTAAAATCTTCTTTTAGGCCCAAAATGAATCAATGGGGATCGAAAGAATCCAAATGGAATCATATTTGAGATATCTAGTATATACCCAATCCAACATCTCTTATTCTCTCAAAGGACCTAGTATGCATGCCTAGGGGAAGGCTAGCACATAGCAAGTACGGATTCAATGGCCTTCCGATCAGCTTCAGATTGCATAACATTCTCAACCTATGATCTTTTATTTGTTCCTTGAAATTTAGTGAGGAAAGATCAAATATTCAATTCATTGGGTTTGTGAGCTTTTTGTTTCCTTTCCTTCATCATTTTTCCCATATTTTTAGAAAGTAATCACTCCTAATTCCACATAAGAACATTAAATCTGATATATACACTACAAGAAAAGTGGTCAATGGTGGCGTTTTTAAATGCCGCCATAGAGTGTGCAAATGCTGCTATATGGCTATGGCGTCATTTATGGAAAATGCCACCCAAACGTCGCTCTATCCACCACCGCAACAGATCTATAGCGTATTTTACGCACGCCACCATAAAATATCTTCGGCATCATTTATTTATAAATGCCACTAAAATACTTCGACGGCGTTTATTTATAAATGCCGCTAAAATACTTTGGCAGCTTTTATTTATAAACGCCGCTAAAATACTTCGACGATGTTTACTTATAAATGAAATAACCTAGAGGGGGGTGAATAGGTTATACTAGTGGAAATTTTAACTCTTTTTGATATATAGGTCCCAAGTGTGATTGCAAATTAAAAATGATGCGGAATGAGTAAAATAGGCACAATCACACAACACGAGATTTATAGTGGTTTGACTCAATCCGAGTCTAGTCCACTCCCTATAAGAATCCTCTTGTAAGGTATTCCACTAGTTCTCCCTTTTAGTACGGTAGCTAAGGAAGAAAACCTTTACAATCTTTTTCACAGATAAGAGTATCCTTACAAATCTCTTTTACAGGAAGAGAGGACCCTTTACAATCTCTTTTGGAGGTAGAGAGACACCTTCCTCTTTTTAGGATAAGAGAATCCTTACAATCCTAAGAACAGTCTAGAATTGTAAAAACAGAAATAAATAAGAAGTAGTGGAATAAGAGGAATACCTCAAGTGTGGTGCAAATGATAAGAATAAGAGATGAATGATGCATCTTTTGTAAAGTCCTCTCTTATGGCTTTGACTTGCACAGGAGAGAGTAACGGACTTGATTGAGACTTGAGCCTCTTATTGGGATTAGAGTAATCGAGCGACTCAAGTAGAATAGGATAATCTTAATGATTCTTAAATACTTACAATAATTCTCTTAATGCTCTTTATTAATTCATATTTAATTAAGAGTGGTTTAGGTATTTATAGGTGAGCTTAGTGAAGCATTTTAGGTAGGAAATCAGGCTCTAATGGTCGTATTCTGGGACCACCGGTCGACCGCCATCGATAGCCGATCGATTGGAAAGAGCCGTTGAGGTAAAAAACTAGCCATTGGAGCTTTTCCAGGGAGGCATTGATCGACTGGGACTTTCTATCATTTGATCGACTATGGTCTCGGACAATTCCGATCAATCGGGGCTTCTAGCCGGTTGATTGCCAACATGACAGACTGTTTTCACAAAGTGCTGTTATACTGACCAATCGTCAATGTTTTGACCATAACTTTTCGATCCGACCTCGAATTGATCTGAGATTAGTTGCGCTGGAATTGTGACTCAATTTCCTACAACTTATATGAAGGTTTCATCTCTTGACATCGACTTTAAGATTACCAAATATGCCCTTGAATCAAGTTAATTCTGTTTTCAGAGTTTTACTAGAGCATATTGCACTCTACCACCTAAGGTCATTCTAGTATGATGCATGAGGTGCGTGCATATGCATTGTGTGTACAAATTACAAAATATATTCTTTATCCTATGTCATCATCTTGGGTCTTGTTATCTTCATCATTATGGGTCTTGATGTCTTCATCTTCGGTCTTGAATGTCTTTATTATCTTGGGTCTTGAATGTCTTTAAGCTTCAAGGTCATGTCTACATGAGTTCAAACCTTGATGTCTTGATTCGACCTTCTAAGTGTTTCTTTAAAATAATTACACTTTCTTCAAGCTAATCACATTTTATCAAATCAAGTTAAAGATGTATGTTTGTTTGTTAATACCAAAACATAGCAAGGAGTGTGGACATGTTTCCCAATAATCTCCCCCTTTTTGGTGATGACAAACAAACACAGGCAACATAACCAAATACAAGAAATGACAATAGCACAGTGCAAGGTTCAATAAGATATTTTAATTCAGTGATAGATACTTGTCATTTCAAAAAAGATAGATACTATAAAGATAGATGTTTTTAGAAGTTTCTCCCCCTTTTGTCAGCAGTAAAAAGCGAATCAAAACTACACAAGTTATTAAAATGCTCCCCCTGAGTATATGCCAAAGAAAAATTAAACTAACATAACACAGAAAATTATCATAGGTTCAACTCTGTATCTCAGAGTATTTCAAAAAGTAACATAAAAGACTAAAACAAAGACTAAGTTCCACAAGATAAAAACAGGGTAAGAGTTTAGTAAGAAAAAAATCCTAATCCTCTGCATCCTCATCCTCTGTGTCCTCCTCTTCTTCTTCTTCTCCGTCATCTTCATCTTCCTCATCTTTGCGTAGGAGCTTGAGAGTCTCATTCTGCTTTCTTTCCATCTTCACCAATTGGGCAAGGATGATGTTCCCAACCTTCTAAAGATCGGCAACGGTCGCATAGGCTGACGTATCATCACTTCCTTGTTGCTGTGGCTGGCTGGGTCCAGCATCAGTCTTTTTGGAGCCAGTGGTCTGCTTGGAAAGAAGGTGCATCTTGCAAATAGTGAAGAGATTGATCTCTTCAAATGATTCACCAGAAAAATCCACATGAAAGTGGTCTAGGATTTGACAAATCATCATTCCATAGGGAAGATTTCCCTTTTGAAGTCTATCACCATGGATAATCATGGTTTTGAGCAGAATGTTAGGAAAGTTGATGCTCACATTCTTGCAAATACAATAGATGAGATAAGCATGAAATGGGGAGACTTCATCTCTATGACCACTCTTTGGGAGGATGTTGTAGGAGATGATGAGATTTACAATCCTCCCTATATCGGTGAGTTCCTTAGCCTTAATTTTGTGAGTAGCATATTCCTTCATTCTGCTAGAGTACACACAGTAAACATCCATGAATTGTTCTATATAGGTCTTGGGTTGGTAGTATTTGAGTTCCCCTGCCATAGAGATGTCTAGGATTTCTCCTAATATCAGAATGTCTATATCTATAGGAACTCCCTTGACATAGGAATGGACTAGAAGGTTGTCACCTTCACCAGAGAAAGTGAGGCTGCAAAAGAACATTTTGACAAGGTGGGGATAACAGTTGAACTCTAGTTTGAGAATGTTGCCCCATCCCAAAGCATCAAATAGGTCTTTGATGTCATACTTGGACAAAGAGTCAGAATTGATGGTTCTACCTTGCTCTATATGTCGAGAGATGTAGAGATCCCATGATTCTTGAGCAATGGAGGAGGAGAACCAGATATCTTTGTTAGAGGCCTTCCTTTTTCCCTTCTGAGCTATCGTTTTCTTGCATCTGTGGGGATGGTGAGAGTCCATGATGATGAAGGGCGAAAGAAGAGAAGAGATGCAAGGGTTTTTGAGAGGGAAGGGAGAGAATCTTGAGAGATCTAGGATAGAAATGGGTTCTAAGCTAGGGTTTTGGGAGAGGAATAGTCGAAATAGGGTTTTAGGCCAAAAGGAGTTTTTAAAATGAGACACAGTAGTTAAAAAATCGATTTTAAAGGAGTTTGGAATCGATTTTTTGATGGCACCGGTCGATCGGTATATTGTGGTGGTCGATCGGTAATCCTTTCGATAATAGGCGGTCGACCGATAATCCTTTCAGCCATACGTGGTCGACCGGAGGATTCCAAAATTGCCTGAAGACCTAGAAAATTGTGAGTTTTGAAAGGGTTGTTCAAGTTTGGGATTTTGGAATAAATAAGTATGAAGGAATTTTTATTCATTCAACCAAATGGGTTACAAATGCCAAACTCCTTCCTTAGGAAGCTAAAACGCTCTTCACCAAGTGGTTTAGTGAATATATCTATGAGTTGTTTCTCGATTTCAATATATTCTAGAGAAACATCGCCATTTTGAATGGTGTCTCGTAGAAAGTGGTGTCGAATATCAATGTGCTTTGCCCTTGAGTATAAAATGGGATTTTTACTCAAGTTTATGGCACTGGTGTTATCGCACATGATTGGGCAAGATTCGAAACTCACTCCAAGATCTTGGAAAGTTTGCTTCATCCAAAGGATTTGGGCACAACATCTACCAGCTGCAACATATTCGGCTTCGGTGGTAGATAGAGCAACGGAGTTTTGTTTCTTGCTAAACCAAGATACAAGGCAAGAGCCAAGAAAGTGACAGGTACCACTGGTACTTTTTCTGTCGATGTGGTAGCCTGCGAAGTCAGCATCTGAAAAGCTGACCAAGCTAAGGGGTTGGTTTTTGAGGTACCATAACCCAACATCACATGTGTTTTTCAAATATTTAAAAATTCTTTTTACAACTGTGGGTGAGATTTCTTAGGATCAGCTTTAAAACGAGCACATGCACATACACTGTACATGATGTCAGGTCTACTTGCCATTAGTTATAGAAGGCTCCCAATCATGCCTCTATATCTAGTTACATCCTCAGAAGTGCCATCCTCATCCTTGGTTAGTTTCAAGGATGAGCTCATCGGAGTGTCTGAAGATTTATGACTATTAATGTCAAATTTCTTTAGCAGCTCCTTAGTGTACTTGCTTTGGTTTATGAAAATTCCATTATCAATTTTTTATTTGAAGTCCAAGGAAGAAATTTAACTCTCCCATCATACTCATTTCAAATTCATTGCTCATCTTGCTACTGAAATCGGTACACATTTTCTCGATGGTTGAGCCAAAGATGATATCATCTACATAGATTTGAACAATGAGTATGCCATTCTTCAAGTTCTTCATGAACAGGGTTGTGTCAATCCTCCCCCTTGAGAAGCCACTTTCTATCAAGAAAGTACTTAATCTCTCATATCAAGCTCTAGGGGCTTGTTTGAGGCCATACAGGGCTTTCTCAAGTTTATAGACATGGTTTGGAAACTTAGGGTCTTCAAAACCAAGGGGTTGAGCTACATATACATTCAAGAAGGCACTTTTGACATCCATTTGATATAGTTTAAAGTCCTTATGGCATGCAAAAGCTAGTGGCATGCTAATGGACACTAACCTTGCTACTGGTGTATAGGTTTCATCATAGTCTATTCCCTCTTGCTGATTATACCGTTTGGCAAGTAGTCACGCTTTGTTTCTTACTATGTTCCCATCTTCATCCAGTTTATTGCGAAAGACCCACTTAGCACCAATGATGGTGTGGTGGTCAGGTCTTGGCACAAGTTCCCATACCTTGTTTCTTTCAAACTAGTGAAGCTCCTCTTGCATAGAGATAATCCAATCACTGTCTTTTAGTGCTTCTTCTATGTTCTTGGGTTCGATCCTTGAGATAAATGTAGAATGATTGCATACCTCTCGGGTTTTAGATCTAGTTTGGATTCCTCCATCTAGATCCCCTATGATATTTTCTAAGGGATGATTCCTATGCGGGATGACTTCCTTAATAGGTGTTTCTATTTTTTCGATGGTGACATCATTTGAATCATCAAGAGAAATATCATTAACTTTGTTCTTAAGCTCATCAATCATGATATCATCATCATCAATAGGAGATTTTTTTAAGTCATTAGATAATGATTCCTCAAATCGTACATTCATAGATTCTTCAACCATTAATGACTTTTTATTAAAAACTCTATATGCCCTACTGTTAAGTGAATATCCTAAGAATATTCCTTCATCAGATTTCAGATCAAATTTTTTAAGATATCTTTTGGTGTTTAAGATGAATCATTTACACCAAAAAACTCTACAGTAGTCTACTTTTGACATTTTACTAAAGTACAGTTCATATGGGGTCTTAGAAAGTAAAAGTCTAAGAATTATCCTATTTAACACATAACAAGCTGTATTTACAGCTTCAACCCAAAAATACTTAGGCAATGAATACTCATTAAGCATAGTCCGAGCTATCTCTTGTAATGACCTATTTTTCCTTTCAACTATCCCATTAGATTGGGGTTTTCTAGGAGTAGAGAAGTTATGGTCAATACCATACTTGTTGCAATATAAGTCAAATTGACTTATATTGTCAAATTCTCCTCCATGGTCACTCCTCACAGAGGTTACAGTATACCCTTTCTGATTTTGCAGTCTATTACATAGAGTTGCAAATTCATCGAAGGCATCATTTTTGTTTTTCAGAAAAATAGTCCAAGTGTATCTAGAGTAGTCATCAACGATTACAAAGGTATAATTTTTACCACTCATACTAGATATATTGATAGGGCTAAATAAGTCTAAATGAAGTAGTTCCAATAGTCTAGAGGAAGAGACAATATTCTTCGACTTGTAAGAGACCTTGGTTTGTTTGCCTTTTTGATAAGCATCACAAGAATTTTCTATTTCATACTTGATTGTAGGAAGGTTCCTCACAAGATCCTTGAATAGAATGGTTTGAATTAACTTGACATTTACATGTCCAAGTCTTCTATGCCATAATGAAGACTCACTATGGTTAGAAACCAAGCATTCATTCAAGGAACTTGATTCGTCAAGCATACAAACATAGATATTGTTTTTCCTAGACCCTTTTAGTATTAAATTATCATTTGCATCTTTAATGCAACAATGGGAGACATTAAATTCTACTTTGTATCCAATGCTACATAACTGACTCACATTTAGGAGATTATAATTCAGATTTTTCATAAAGTAAACATTCGAGATTGAAATACCTCCAAGTCTTATTTTTCCAATACTAGCAATTTTTCCTTTGCTGTCATCTCCAAAGGAGACCCATCCTCAGTCGTGGTCCCGTAAGATTGAGAATAGGTTCTTGTTGGATGTCATGTGTTTGGAGCATCCACGATCGATGACCCATTCAGCTTCCACCTTATTCTTCAAGCAAACCTATAACAGGTTTTTAATCGTACATTGGTCCTCATAATCTCATGGGTCCATTATTGTTAGTGTCAAACTTTCCTATTGGAACCCAAATGGTTTTGTACTTTTTAGGTATTTGGTTATGCCTTTGGGATGACTTTGGGTTTCTTTGGGTCCTTTGATGTTCATAAGGTCCATTTGATCTTTGAGGAGTATAGTATTTTTGAAATCTATAGGATCCTTGATCTTAGTATTTTTCTTGTGGTCTGTAAGTCCCGAGGGTAGTTCTCATACCCTTGGTATTGTCTTTGGGGCCTCTCAATAGAGTATTCTCTTTGAGGTTGGGTTTTTCTATACCTAGGCATAGGCCTAGAGTCTTCTTAAGACCTATATTGCCTTCTTAGGGGCGTGTAATAGTAGGCATGGCTAACTCTTGGTTTCTCAGTTTGAGAATTGGGTTTCTTCTTTTTCTTGGAGTGACATTGGTTTATAGAATGTCCTGTATTTTTGCAAAAACTACATTTAATGTAAGAGGTGGATGGTTGGTTTCTTTGGTCACCCCTTCTTGGATTCTCACGTCTAGATGAATTTTGTCCATTATAACCCAGTCATTTTCTTTCATTTGGAAATTTCCTTTGAGATCCAAGAAGATTGTCAAGGTTCCTTTGCCCTTGGGTAAAAGTGCAGAGGGTGGAGTTCAACTTGAAGTTTTCTTCCTCTAGTTCACTCACCTATGAGGTTAGTGCATCCACTCTCTTATTTAGTGTGTCAACTTCTTTTTCAAGTTCATTCTTATCAGACTCTAATTTGATACTTTCTTCATACAAGGCCTCGAAGGCTTCTTGAAGCTCCTCATTAGAGTCCCTTAGTAAGGATTTAGGTTGAGTTCGACATACCTCTTGTTCTTCATCTCCAATGGCCATCAAAGCGAGGTTGGTGACTTCTCCAAATTCACTTTTCTCCTCTTCATCACTTGAGTCCCATGTGGCTACATAAGCCTTCTTCTTTGGTTTTTGTGGGCATTCGGTTCTGAAGTGTCCAGGCTTTCCGCACTCAAAACAGATTATATCTTTAGAAGAGATTTCCTTGGATTTAATTTTAGATTTACCTTTTTTCCCATAGGATTTGTCTCCATAGGATTTGTTCTTGTGTTGAAATCTTCCTTTCTTTTTGAGGAACTTGTTGAACTTTCTCGTGATGAGTGAAATTTCTTTTTCCATATAAAATTCTTCATCTTCTTCATCATCGCTTACTTCTTCGATAGTTTGAGTTGAATTTAGAGCTATGGTTCTCTTTTTGTTCTTAGGATTTGGTTTGTTGGCGTTCAACTCTACTTTATGAGTTTGTAGAGATCCAAGTAAGTAGTCCAAAGAGATTTTCGTCAAGTCTTTGGCTTCTTCTTTTGCTGTTTTCTTAGGTCTCCAAGCTACAGGCAAGGCCCTTAAGATTTTCCTGACTTTTTCAGTGTTAGTATAAGTTTTGCCTAAACTTTTGAGACTGTCCACAATATCAGGAAATCTTGTAAACATTGAAGTTATTGATTCATTTTCTTTATTTAGTAGTTTCCTAGTTGAGGAGGTTTATATTTCTTGTTTATTTGAATATTGAATGATTGAGTTACTGTTGGAGCCAAGGATTGGCCATGAAGTCTTATCCCTTCGCCTTCATTGAATCTGCTCTTTTCCTTGCTTTAGTCGTTTGTATTTCTCCCATCTTCTTAAAATCTTAGTCCTTTATGTTTTTCTCATCTTCCTCCCTTATTTCTTCTTGCTTAATCTCTGTGCTCGTGCCCTGTTTCAGCGATACCATACCACAATCACTCACGACTGACCTTTGATCTTCCTCACCCCTTCCTTCTACCACTTTGGGAAATCAATCCCCACATCTGAGCTAGTCTATCAGCGAGTTCTCAGCCCAACACCCTCCTGGAAATAGGAATTTCAAAACGAAACTCATACCTGTTATCTCTAATTCCCCCAGATTCAATTTCATGAAATCTATTTTTTATTATTATTGGGTTTTTAGCGGACCCCATTTAGTTGGGGTAAGACTGCGTTCTTCTTGTTGTTGTTGTATTATTATTATTGGGGTTTTAGGTCTGTTAATGCTTTATTTATAGAGGAATGCTGGTTGCTATTCAGATCCTAAGATTTCAGTTTGTTTGGACCTCTTGTGAGAGGTTTCTCCAAGTTTTTACCTGGCTTACCTCTGATTGTTCAGCATTGGTAGGAAGAAAAGATCTTCTTATTACCCTTCAAGACCTTTCTTTTTTTTTTTGGTGAATTGTAAAATGCATTAAAAGAAGAGGGGGGGGGGAATATAGCCCCAAAAGGGGGTTTACAAACCCAAAAGGGGGTTTACAAACCCAAAAGGGATACAGAAGCCCAATAGGGCATCAAACAGGACCCACATGGCCTCAACGAATTTCAACAGGCCAGCCCTGATGCCCAACTTGTGGAGGGAAAATCGGTCTAAACTGGGAAGAGAACCACAATCCCTAACCCTAACATCTCGACACAACATTCCTCAGCCGCCAACACGAAGGAGCCTCATTGGTGAAAAGGCAGCCACGATGGAAGAGAGCTGGCCTTACGGAGGGCCTTGACCAAGCAGTCAGCTGGCCTAGCGAAAGGGGTCTCCAAGGCGAAAAGGCACAGACCTTTTTGAGGGTAACGGTGGAGTGGCTGCCGACCGAGAACGGCATAGCTGGATGGTGTCGAAGAGGCATATAAATAGACCAAAAAGCAGGTTCCCAGTGGCCGACAGGTCCCCGAGGGCAGGAAAACAACAAGGGCGAAGGCCGAAGCTTTGAGCAGGCGGACAGACCAAGCGAGCCTGGCATCCGGAGGGGAGACGACTAACGAGATAGTACTTCTGGCGCGAGTGGCGTCTAGAAGGGTTGTAGGCATGGCGAGTAGCTAACCGAGAGGCAGAACCAGAGAAGCAGATGAGCCAACAAACAGACCAAGCGAGCCTGAAGTCCAATCAAAAGGTTGGACTGTTGGCTTGGAGGGAGAGGTGTCCAAAGGGCGGGAAGCTTAGGATGGGCCAACACTAAGTCATCAACAGGCCCAACAGGGCAAACAACTGGGTGGAAGACAGGCTGAGCAGTTGCAGCAGCCTCAACACCGATCGAGATAATCAACCTCGAACCCTGCTCCGGTTATCGATGCTGGTAAGCATGGGAGAAGAAGGGAAAAGGAGTGGAGGAGGAAGAAGAGAGAGGGCAAGGGAGCAAGGGAGGGAGGGGGAGAAGAGCGGTGTAGGAGGGAGAAGAGGAGAAGAGGAGAAGAGAAGAGAGAGGAGGAGGAGGAGGAGGAGGAGGAGGAAGAAGGGAGCAGAAGGAAGAGGTTGTGAGAAGAGAAGTAGGGGGGAGGGGAGATGCAGAGAAGAGCGGAGGAGGAGGGGGGAGGGATTCGGAAGAGAAGAGAAGAAAGAGGGGAGAAGGTGAAGGGAGGGAGAGAGAGAGAGAGAGAGAGAGAGAGAGAGAGAGAGAGGGGAGCAGCTCAGCCTAATGGCCAGGCTGCCCTAGGCGGCATCCTTCGATAAGTTTTCTCATGCTAGGGTTTCTAGATCGAGAGCAAGAGTTTTCAGTTTGGATTGTGTCTGAAAAATGACCTGTTTATTTTGCTTACACCCTAGGATCACATCAGTGTGTTATGATGCCAGTGCAGCCATCCACCAAATAAACAAGTGCACTTCCATCAAAAGGGATCCTTAGGGAAAACTTAAGATATCGGCTTGTAGAGAATGGGTTCAAAGGAGTGTGGGTGCTGAGGGAGAAGTCCTCCATTTCTTCAAGTAGATCTATGGATTCACTTTACTTAGCTTATAATTACAACTATTGCATGGTAAGATGTTATAAGTAAAAGAAAAGGCTAAGTATGCCTGCTGGTATACCTAGTTCTATGTCTATCTCTCTCCTCTTCCCCTTGGAAAAGTTCCCTTTGCCCTTCCCATCCCAGCCTTTCCATTGGTTGAGCCGCTAGCTCCAGGAAAGCCGGTGGCGTACCTCACCTCCTCCCTATAAGTAATGATAAAAAAGAACATGTCGAAAGTATCTTCTGACCTCATTTTTTTAGTATAATTTTGTTTCTGTGGTGTTTTCTCAAAACTACCCAATTTGCCCAAAATGATCTGGATTATCCATGTAGCAAAAAACCAGATGGTTACTATTGGTTTTTGTTACAATCTCAGAAGCTGTAGCTAAACCAGAAAACCAAAAACAAGAATGAAAAGAGAGGGAGAAAAGAGAAGAAGAGAGGAAGAAGATGAAGTAACCAAAGGAAGTCTCAAGAATGGAGAGCAACCTGGGATTTATTCAATATGAATGTAATCTCAGGTTCTCTAATGTATATATAACCTTAGGTCAAGAAGAAAAACAATACAAAGACATAACAGCCCATAGGTATATGAAGAAAAGCCCCAAAATACCCCAAACATACTCGACAAGGACTAAAAAGTCCCTGTCGTAGGTGCTGATTAGCGCTATTTTCTGTTTGGGAATAGCACTAACTCAACACTCCCCCTCAAGCTGGAGCATATAAATCTCCCATGCTCAGCTTGTTACAACCATTGCGAAAGCTAGAAGCAAATTAGGACTTAGTGAACATATCAGCCAACTGAATCTTTGATGAAACAAACGGGGTCTCAATCAGCTTCTTTAGAACAACATCACAAACAAAGTGACAGTCCACCTCTATATGTTTGGTCCTCTCATGGAAGACCGGATTGCTGGCAATATATACAGTAGCTTGGTTGTCGCAATGCATTTGCATAGGTTTGGTTATTGGAAATCCCAACTCCAAGAGTGACGAACGCAACCACATCAGCTCAGCAGTAGTATGAGCCATAGCTCTGTATTTTGCCTCAGCACTAGATCGGGCAATAGTGGTCTGTTTCTTGCTACACCACTTGACCAAATTACCTTCAATAAAGGTACAATATCCAGTGGTAGATCTCCGATCACTAGCAGAGCTAGTCCAATCAGCATCAGAGTAGCCAACTAGATCCATATGCCTATTAGGATGATAAACAAGCCCTTTGCCAGGAGCCCTCTTCAGGTAGCGAAGAACGCGAACAGCAGCGTCCCAATGAGCCTTCTAAGGTGATTGCATGAACTGACTGAGAACCCCAACAACATAGGAGATATCAGGGCAAGTCACAGTAAGGTAAATTAGCTTGCCAATTAGACTTCTGTACTGATGTATATCCTGAAGAGGTTCACCATCATCAACACCAAACTTTTGGTGAGGATCCACAGGAATATCAATAGGTTTGGATGCGAGCATCCCAGTATCAGATAGGAGGTCCACTACATACTTCCTTTGGGATAGACTGATCCCTTTCTTGCTTTGGATTACCTCAATCCCAAGGAAATAATGAAGTTGGCCTAGATCCTTTGTTTGAAAATGATGCTGTAGGTGACTTTTCACTTCAGAAATTCTTGCTTCATCATTACCAGTCAGGATGATATCATTAACGTACACTATCAACACAACCTTGTCACCCCCACGGCGAACAAACACAGAGTGATCAGAGTAACACTGAGAAAACCCACAAGTGACTATGGTAGCACTGAACTTATCAAACCATGCCTGAGGAGATTGTTTGAGACCATAGATCGCTTTGTGTAAGCGACACACTCGACCTTTTATTCTCCCCCTAAGCAACATACCCGGGAGGTTGCTCCATATAAACTTCCTCCTGTAGATCACCATACAAAAAAGCATTCTTGATGTCCAACTGAGATAAAGGCCAATTAAAGTTGACAGCAAGAGAGATAAGAACGCGAACAGAGTTAAGTCTAGCAACTGGGGAGAAAGTCTCAAAGTAATCAACACTATAAGTCTGACTGTAACCCTTGGCAACCAGGCGAGCCTTCAACCGCTCAACCAAGCCATCAAAGTGATACTTACCAGTGTATACCCAGTGACATTTCACCAGGTCCTTATTAGGAGGTAAATCTACTAGACTCCAGGTACCATGACTCAAGAGAGCATCCATTTCTACATCCATGGTACCCTTCCATCCAGGGATATGTAGAGCCTCAGAATGAGTACGGGGAACAAGATTACTAGAAAGAGATAGAACAAGGCCATGAATAAAGGGTGGAAGGTGAGAGATAGACGTAAACTTATCAATAGGATAAACAACCAAGGATTTCTGAGTGCAAGAACGTATACTTTTCCTGCTAGCAATTGGTAAGTCATCAGATGTATCAGAAGGAGGAACTTCACCAGAGGAAGGGAGCGATGGAGGATGTGTTGTAGCTGGATCAAGAACCTTGCCACTGGACTGTCCAACCCTCGCCCTGCGCTGATAAACCTGTAGAGGAGGTGGAACAGGTGCACTGGTACTAGGGGTATCAGGAATAGGTATAAGGGATGGAATGGGAGGAGGATAGGTAAATGACCACTCCTCAGTAGGCTGAGACACCTGTGAAGAAAAGAAAGAAGTACCTTAAGAAAAGGTCACATCAGCACTTACAAAGTTCCGGTGAGTAACAAGATCATAGCACTTGTATCCTTTTTGGGTACGAGAGTAGCAAAAAAAAATACATTTAGTAGCCCGTGGAGACAACTTATCCACATGCATGTGAAGGTTGTGAACAAAGCACACACCTAAAAACCCGGGAGGAAGAGGAAAACTAGGTAGAGTAGGGTATAAGATAGAGAAAGGAGACCTATTCGATAGAATGGAAGAAGGCATGCGATTAATCAAATGACATGCGGTTAAAACCCCATCATTCAAAAAATGCTTAGGAACATGCATATGTATCATAATAGCCCGAGCTACCTCTAGGAGGTGCCGGTTCTTGGGCTTTGCAACCCCATTTTGCTGTGGGGTATATGCACAACTAGTCTGATGAATCATGCCATGGGTATCACAAAAGTCAGAAATATCATTTTGAGCATATTCCAAAACATTATCAGAACGAAAAATCTTAATGGAAATGCCAAACTGAGTTTTTATTTCATTATAGAATTTTTGGAACACATAGAAAATCAGATCTGTCCTTTAACATGTAAAGCCATGTGAGATGAGAATGACCATCTACAAATATAACAAAATAGCGAAAACCAAACCTATTACTAACTCTGTAAGGACCTCAGATATTAGAATGAACTAAAGAAAACAACGACGGACTACGAGACACTGATCGAGATGGAAAAGACACCTGATGGTGTTTACTCAACTCATAGGCCTTACACTCTAATCTAGAAACATGTAGAAAACTCGGAAACAAAAGCTGTAATCTAGGTAAGGCCAAGTGTCCTAGACGACAGTGCCATTGGAATGGAGAGACATCCCCAACAGTAGTAGCGGCAGCAGAAGTGGGAGGACAGCCACTGTTGAGGTAATACAATCCATCCTTTTCACACCCTCCACCAATCGTCTTCCTCGAGTGAAGATCCTGAAAAATACAATAAGAGGGAAAGAAGGTTACTGAGCAATTGAGAGATCTAGTCAATTGACTCATAGAAAGAAGACTTAACGGAAATTGAGGTACATGTAATACAAACGATAAGTGCAATGACGAAGTAAGAGAAATAGTACCATGTCCAAGGACAGGGGTGGATGTACCATTAGCAAGAATGACAGATGTAGAACTAGTACTGGATGAGAAGGTCTGAAAAAGTGATGACTTACCAATCATGTGAGCGGAAGCACTTGAATCAATGATCTAGGGGGTAGATGTAGTGGAAAGAAGGGTTGATGTACCTGCATGCGCAAGGGTAGCAGCGGATGTGGAGGCACCATGGGATGTACTAGAAAAAGCCTCAAGAGAGTGCAAGTGCCGGAGTAATTGGTTAATGTCATCGCGCATACTAGTAGAAGAATCTCCTGAAGCAGGTTAGGTGTAGTAGTCGTTGGAGATACAATATCAGCACCATCATCGGACACTGCATGATTGGCTAACTGAGTTGCCCACTCTGGCTTGCCATGCTTGGCCTAGCAAGTCTCTATAGTATGGTTAGGTTTCCCACAGTAAGTACATTGGCGACCGATGCGATCCAAGGACTGTCCACTAGAACCTCGACCCATAAGACCGCATCCTCCTCCGTGACCGCGCCCATGGCCACAGTTAGTAAAGAATGCAGAATTATCTCTGGAAGGTTGATCAGATTTGGATGAGGAGGTGATACGTTGTAGTCGTGAAAAAGCATCATTCAGAGTGGGAACCGTATCACCAGCAAGTAGATGACCCTTTACTGCCTTCAGATCATTGTTCAGACTGGCCAAAAATTGGAAACGAAGAACTCATTCCGCTGAGCCTTCAACTTCTCAATATCAGTAGTCAGAGGTTGGAAGACATTTAGCTCTTCCACCATTCCCTTAAAAGCACTGTAATACTCAGAGAGGGATTTATCAGATTGAGGAAACTGGAAAAGCTTCTCATATATGTCATAGATCCATATCATGTTCTTCTCTTGGTAGTATGTTTCCTTCAGATCATCCCATACTCCCTTGGCTGTAGAATGGAAAATAACATTGGCAGCTACATCTGGTTCCATACTGTTCCACAACCAGATCAGAATCAAGGCATTCTCCTTCATCCAATTGTTATACTTAGCATCATCATGCAAAGGAGCCTCAGAAGTGGTATAGCTTAGTTTTCCTTTAGCTAACAAATACACCTTAACAGACTGAGCCTAAAGAAGATAGTTCGAGCACCCTTTGAGCTTGATAGAGGTGATCTGGACATTGATATTATCCGATGCAGAAGAAGCAATAGTAGAAAAAACAGTGGAAGTAGTAACAGGCACAGTCCCAGCCATGACAATCTAGTAGAGTGACTAGTAAGCAATAGGATGAGCGTATCCAGATAGGTAGTAATGCAATTCAGATCTGAAACTTAGCATTCAATCCAACTCTCCATACCACAATTCAGATCTGAACATGTAGGCATCAATACAATATATCAGCAACAAGCAAGCAAAAGCATCAATAAGCATTATCGGCAGCAAGCACATATATGCACCAAACAACTCATATATGTAGGATAAACTAGATCAATCTATCAAGAACAGCAGCCTCAAACCTGACCGTCATCATATAGGTAGAGTAAGATAGAAGAAGGAGAGGTGCCGGCTTCAAATCATCAAGCAATCAGCCACTTACTCCAACAGTAAAGGCAAGGTAGATCTTTACAAAGGAAAAATCACTCCGGTAGGAATTAGATAATGGCAGTTGCAGCAATGAGTGGCTGCGCACCATGAAGAAGAACCTCTAAATTGTAACCAGCAGATTTCTTGTCTTCGGAACCCGATAAATATAACTACAGCAGCTCTGATACCATGTTACAATCTCAGAAGCTGTAGCTAAACCAGAAAACCAGAAACAAGAATAAAAAGAGAGGGAGAAGAAGAGAGGAAGAAGATGAAGTAACCAAAGGAAGTCTCAAGAATGGAGAGCAACCTTTCACCTGTTTATTACATTTTCTGGGTTGACGTAGGAACCTTGGAAAATTAAGTGACAAATAATGGGTTGATTGTTTCAACTGCCTATTTGGGTATGGGTATGATAGCGCTGCACTGTGTTCCAGAATTTTCATTAGATGAACCAAATATTTCTTTAGAAGAGAATTTCTTAACTGTCAAGTTTGATTTCCTTCCTGCACCACATGGGAGAGGAGTATGCTCTTCTCCCCCGAAGGAACTTTATTTTGCTACTATTTATATTGTTCCTTTCCAGTAAAGGCTTTCCTCCCACTTTGAAAGTTCTTTTTGTATGGTTGCACATCTCTCTCTCTCTCTCTCTCTCTCTCTCTCTCTCTCACACACACACACACACACACACACGCACACTCATATTTTCAATCAATTTTCCTGATTGTTTATCTTGTGGTGCAGTCTTCTGGAGAAGATGGGTCCTTAGCTGTAGACTACTTTACATTTTCTCCAAGCATTGCAGATTATCTAAGATCAGCATCTCTTGTTATCAGCCATGCAGGTAAGATATTAATACTTTGTAACTGCTTAGGAGATTGATATGATTGTACTTGTGTCCTGTTTTATCAAATATAGTACTATACTGGTGTTGCATTGAATTGAAGGGAATTTCTCCCCCCTTTTGAGTCATTTGGTTGCAATGGAAGTGGAGTTAAATTAATTTTGACCCACTTATTGAGGCTTCGCAGCACAAACCATAAACCTTCCAGCCACACTATGAAGTTTGTTCGATTAAATGAAATTTAACTCCAGAACTCCAGGAAGAGCTCCAGAGCCCCTTGAGCATGATGCAGTATTGGTACATCAATGGGGCTCGGTCTGAATTTTGGTCATATTATGGGTATATCCAAGCCCATCGATGCTGCCCATATATCAGGATCAATTAGTGGTATTAATTTCCAGATTTGGTTGCTGACTAAGGAGGAAATAATTTCCAGATTTTTCCTAGCTGTGGGAGATATTTTTGGTACAGATTTCCTTCTAATTTAATTGGCCCCATGGCTAGCTTGCATGGAGCAAATACTGCAGGATTTATTGGCAGCCTTGTGTGGGGAATAACTGAAGATTTTTCCAGATTTCATGGTTCCCGGCTGGCTGGATTCAAGGATGGGTTTCTTGTTTGGGTGAATAAATAATTCATTACCAAGAAGAACGAAAAAAGAACATACGGCCCTTAGAAAAAAGGGGGGGGGGAGAATAGAGAAGGCCTAGCTCATGAGGGGACATTCCTGATAATGGGGCTAGGCAAATCCTAGGAATGAACAGTATGATAGTTTCTAATAGATGAAATACAAGAGGAGGACATCCGAGAGATTTTAGCTTTGACATCGAAGGAAACGGAACTCCAAATCTTATCTAGAGAGCGAGAGTTGGAGGTCCATTTCCTACGGTTTCTTTCCATCCAGATCTGATTGATTGTTGCATAGAAGGCGAGCTTTCCCACCAGGTCACAAATAGTCTTGCCATGGAAGTTCTTGTCCGTCCATATCCATTCTCTACAAAAAAATGGAGGATTCTTCTACTAATCGGCCAACATTTAGCTAAAATCATTTTCTATATGGATATGGAGACCGAGCAATTGAAGAAAAGGTGGTCGACAGATTCCGGCTCATTCCCACATAGGATACACATCGGATTAACTGAGATGCCTCTATGGATGAGGAAACTATGCGTAGGTAATGAGTTGGTGAATACTCTTCAGGCCGTGAAACTATGCTGGGGAATGTGATGAGGAAACCAAATAAGCTTGTGCCAAGGGGTGGCTGGACCATGGACTCTGACAAAATCCCAAGTGACCTTGGAGGAGAAAATATTGGATGAAGAGGGTAGCCAAATAGTAGAATCATGTCTTTGCCTCTGGGAGTCGGAGATGACTGGTAGGGAGTTCCAAATTCAGCAAGCCGGCACGAGGGGAGAGCCCAAGTACCAGCAGATATAATATCTGCAACCAAGGCGAGCTTGGCCAGACCAGAGGAATAAATGTTCTGGGCACTAACAACAAGGTAGGGGACCCCTTTGGGATGCCAAGGATCAAGCCATATATAAGTAGATAACCCATTTCCAACTTGGGAAGAGATGGCTGAGGATAGTTGGGGGCGGGTGGCCATGATCTTACGCCAAGCCTAAGAGGCATCAGCTTGCAGTTTCACAGTCCAAAATGAGTCATTCCTGAGGAGGCTTGAGTACACCCACTTGACCCATATACTGTCTTTTTGGATATAATCTTCCAAGCCAACTTGATGATTCCAGCAGAGTTTACCTCTTTGATCCTTCTTAGGCCCAAGCGTCCTTCCTTTTTCCGAAGGCAAAATGCAGCCCAACTAGCAGGGTGAAAGAATTTTAAACACTCACTTCCTTTCCACAAGAAGGAAGCAAAAATGGACTCAAGCTTGGAGGTGATGGATGATGGCAAACCGAAAATACCCAACCAATAAATGTAAGAAGCTTGGAGAGCTGATCTGATGAGCTCTAATCGACCCGCAAACAATAGAAGCCTTCCTTTCCATAGCTGAAGACGCTTCCTAATGAGGTCAAGCATAGGGGTGCAATGGTGAGCGGAGAGCTTGGCTGGGGTGAGAGGGAGCCCCAAATATTTTACCGGTAACTGACCCAAGTAGAAGCCTGTTTAACCAAGGATGACTGCTTTGGTAGTGTCAGAGATCCCAACTAGAAAAATAAGGGACTTATCCGGATTGGTACGGAGGCCAGACAAAGAAGCAAAGTGGTTCAAGCAAATCATAATGTTCAACTCTACAAAAGATCATCAAATCATCAGTAAATGCCAGGTGAGTAAGCTTGATAGCTTTACATTTGAGGATGGCAGAGATGAGATTCTGATCAGTGGCCACTTGCAAACTTCTAGAAAGAACCTCTATGGCCAAGAAAAAGATGCAAGGTGATAGAGGACAGCCCTACCGAATCCCCACAGAGGAGGCGAAGTACCCCGCTGGACTCTCTTTGACCAACACTGAGAAGCGGGGAGCAGCAATACAGTGATAAATCCAGTTAGTGAAGACTAGGGGGAATCCCATGGAATTAAGGACCATGATGATGTAATTCCATCTCAAAGAGTCAAAGGCCTTATGAATGTCCATCTTTATAAGGGCAGCCGGGGAGTGAGCTTTTCTGTCAAATCCTCTAACAATCTTGTGGCATAGGAGGATATTGTCGCCGATGCTTCTTCCTGGAATGAAGGCTGATTGATTGCTACTAACAAGAGAGCCCACCACTTGCTTAATCCTATTAGCCAGGATCTTAGCAATGAACTTGTAGAGGAGGTTACATAAGGAGATTGGACGGAAGTCATTCATAGCGTCAGCTCCCTCTTTCTTTGGGATGAGATAGAGGAATATGTGGCTAATCCCTTTAATCTGGCTTGGGTTGAAGAAGAAGCTTCTGATTGCTTTGATCAAATCATCCTTAATGAGGTCTTAAGAGGAAGAGAAAAATCCCATACTAAATCCATCAGGGTCTGGGGCTTTACTGGCCTTATGAAAGTGAATGGCTGCAATAATCTCCTCATCTGTGGGAATAGCCATCAACACAGAAACCATGGAGGCAGAGATGGACTTGTTTCAAGAGACCATCCAGAATGGGGGGGGGGCGTGATTAATGGAGGGCCTGAATAGGTTCTCAAAATGATCCACAACCACCTTGATCTCATCGACTCTGTGAACCAGGTTCCCCTGAGTGGAAATCAACTTGGTGATGGAGTTGTTGTTTCTGGCTTTGAAAGATCTATGGAAGTAAGCTGTATTGGAATCACCAAGCTCCAACCAATTGATTCTAGATTTTGGTCTAAAAAAACTCTCTTCTTGGGCCAGCAAAGAAGATAGGGTAACTGCTTCAATCTTTTATTCCTCAGCTAGAGAGGGATTGAGGTGATCAGTCTGATGCAAAATCTAGATGGAATTAGTGTTCCAGGCTTTAAGAGCATCCTTGACATTAGCTTCCTTGCCAGGCCTAGGAGGGGAGTGGAGAAGGCTTGGACAGGCTATAGCCAAGCTTCTTTGATAATATTGGGATAGTCGAGATGGGAGGTCCACTTATAAAAAAATTTGAAGGGCTTGGGGCCAAAGGAGGTGTAAGGCTGGATAATGATGGAGATGGGGCTATGGTCGGATACATTCGGGGCTTTAAAAGAAGCATGGGAGGAAGGGAAAGCAGTGAGCCAAGCTTCATTCACTAGGAGTTCATCAAGCTTACAAGCAATCCGGGATTGGCCAGACCTTTTATTATTCCATGAGAATTTTATTCCCAACCATCTAAGATCATCCATAGCAATATTAGAAATGCATGCGTTAAGGGCTTCTACATTTGCAATGTCTAGGCCTCCGCCACCTTGTTTCTCATGACTGAATCTTACCACATTGAAGTCACCACAAATCCCCAGGGATAGGAGCCAGTTCGATTGGCAATAAGCCTAAGATCATCCCATAAGGAATCTCTGTCAGCCCTCTTGTTAGAGGCATAGAGGGGTGAGGAAAAAGGTTGAGCTATGGGCTATGTCTGTGATAGAAATATGAAGGAATTGGGGGGAAGAAGATAAAAGGGAGACTAGAAGTTTGGTCTTATCCCACAAGAAGCAAATATGACTGTTAGGGTGGGAAGAATGGTTAGACAAGGATTCCCAGCCAGGGGTGATGGAGGCAACAATTCTGGGTAAAGAAGACTTTGATGTGCGTTTCAATTAGACAACAGAAGGTGGATGATGGGAGGGCCGGTAGGGGTAGGGAGAAAAATCACTGAGATGCTCAGAGTTGCAGGGGATAGGGAGAAATCGCATAAAGAAAGGGGGGGGGGAAGAAGAATCACACACAGTCCTTATGCTTTCAACACTCACTACTCAAAACTCAAAACTCGATTCATCTTTTCAATCTCTAATTGCTCAATCGGTTACAAGTATATTAAATAGGCAAATAAAAGATTCCAACATGGAAACAAATCCTAAAAGGAAACAAGTTCAAAACGAAACTAGGAAACCAACTCTAAATAGGAAACTAACTAAATCTAAGAAACTAAAATAAATTAAGAAACCAGTATCTCCACGGATCCTACTTAAAATAAAAAATTACATAATATTCCCGAATAAATAAGACTTACTTAAATCTTACTAGACCAAGTAACTAAATATGGATGTCCTCATCTCTGTCTGGATTCCTAGATGGGTTTAGATTGGTCCATGGGTGTGCATCTACATCAACTCTCCCGATGTTGAGAAAAACTCATCCACGAGTTTTGTAGAGTGGGAGAATCAATACCAATCAATCAACATTCATCCTTGCCTGTATGAAGTCACCATTACAACCATGATCGAATGCTATGAAATCCACAACGCGAAGTTCATTGGTGAAGTAGTGACTCGGGAAAATAAAACAGATCGGTTCACTGAGGAGATCAACCAATTTTAAATTTTTCACAAGTTGATCTTCAGCTTCCAACGGTTTCATATCTCATCTTCTACTATTGGTGGTTCATCTTCTGGTTCGTCTACCTGTTGTTCAACGACTGAGATCACATAGTTGAAGATAGAGTGTACTTGGGTTTGATGTCCATGTAATGTCGTTGAGCCTCATCGAGCTTCTCTATTATCAATTGTATTTGTTGACGGATATCCGATAAAAGATCTAGATCCATTGCTCTCTCTCTCTCTCTCTCTCTCTCTCTTTTGGAGGGGTGGCAGAATTGTAAATATTAAAAGTTCACTTTACTCAAAAGGATATCAATGTGGGTGCAGGGGTATACTTGGAAGTGACATGTAAAAAAGAAGAAGAACTAGGAATAAAGGAAATAACATATAAAGAGAGGGCAAAGTAGGCAAATCAGAAAAGTTAGAAGAAAGTTAAAGAGAGGAAAAAAAGGCTCATGGGTGAGGTTTGGGCTACCGACAATAAAGGGGGGAGATGTCTCCTTGGAGATGGAAGCCATAAGTCGTTGGTCTCCGTCGAACTGAAGGAACCAGTGATGGAGAGTCGGCTTTGACTAAGGGACGTGACTCAATGGGATCTTGCAAGTATCTATCCTTTCTTTCTCTTCTCTTCTCTTCTTCCTCTTCTGCTGCGTTTTCTCTTTTTCTTTTTTCTTTCTTGTCTTCTTGCTTCTTCTGATTTCTGTTTCTCTTCTAGTTCTGCTCTTTTTTTTTTTTTTTTCTCGGCAAAACTCTAAACAGGGAAGGGTTGTCGAAGGAATCTTCTTTTTTTTTTTTTCCTTTTTCCTTTTCTGTTATGTTCTTCTCTTCTCACCTTCCTGCTGCTCCTTTTGTGTTTTGTTTCTCTCTTATCTTTTGCACTGCTGTTCCTTTCATTTAAAAGAGAGATGGAGGGGAAGGAATGGGGATCCTTCGGCTCTGATACCAATTGATGGGAGGGCCAGTAGGGTAGGGAGAAAAATCCTTGAGATCCTCAAAGTTGGAGGGGAAACGGAGAAATCGCACAAAGAAGGGGGGGGGGAGAAGAATCACACACAACCCTCAGGCTCTCAACACTCAAAACTCAGTTCATCTTTTCAATCTCTAATTGTTCAATCGGTTACAAGCATATTAAATAGGAAAATAAAAGACTCCCACATGGAAACAAATCCTAAAAGGAAACTAGTTCAAAAACGAAACTAGGAAACCAACTCTAAATAGGAAACTAACTCATTCTAAGAAACTAAAATAATTTAAGAAACTAATATCTCCTATGGATCCTACTTAAAATAAAAAATTACATAATATTCTCGAATAAATAAGATTTACTTAAATCCTATTAGACCAAGTAACCAAATATGGATCGGCCTCATCTCTGTCTAGATACCTAACTGGGTTTGGATCGGTCCATGGGTGTGCATCTACATCAAAGGATCTAAGCTTTTTGATGAAGGATTTCACCACCGCATGCTTAGACAGGGGATTTAGACACCTGGAGTTCCAAATGAACCCTTGGGACATTAGGCAAGGCTGGGCCGGGGGTAGCGATTGCTCCTCAGGGGAGGAGCCGATAGAGCCAGGGGCAGGGTGGGACCTTCTCCTCTGGTAAGGATCGAGTAGCAGGGGAAGGAGAGTAGGACTGTCGAATACTGGGTTTGGCCTGGGTTGAAGGAGGCTTTATGGTTTTGGAGTTATGCAGAGCCACAGACTTGGAAGATTTTGCAGGTTTGGCAGAAGAGGAAGGTCCTTCGGGCAGAGAAGAAAGAACCTGACGGGTCGCCTCACATATCAAAATAGGATCTGAAGCTAAGTCCATAGCAGATGGGCTTAGCGCATCCAGGCTCAAACTCAAGGACTGGGCCTGGTCAGGGCCAACAACGCAGTGGGCTAAAAGGGATGAAGAGTTGGTGGGCTTAATGGGCTCAGATAAAGTGGGTTGGATCAGAGATAAAGGCCCAGAGGAAACTCGACTCTCATCCAATGGCAAAGACGTGGGAGATGAGGTTGTAAGGGCTCGTGGAACCAGAGGGGCTATAACAGGGGAACTTTCTAAAGGAGATGGTCCACTTTGACGAGAAGGATTCTTCTTTTGAGACTGCAACAGAGAAGGTGTTTGAGAAGCAGAAGACACCTCAGTTGAAGTGTCTCCTTTAGATTCTGAGGAAGTCTCCTCGTCTACAGAGATAAAGGCATCCGACGAGGCCTTGTTAGTGGATGAAGAGCAGCCAACGTCATCTGTTGTACCCTCTGAAGCTTGGTTGCCGCTGGGGGAAATCAGGATGTCGCCATCACTTGTATCGACAATAATTGATGGGACATTGAGGTTGTTAGAGTTCTCCAGCACGGCAAACCTGTTTTGCCCAATAGGTAATGGGGTATGGCTGACCTGAGGATCTCCGGTGGCCGTTGCAGCCTGACTGACAACGGTAGGGCGAGAGGCATTTCTCTTTCTGAGTCTGCCTCTATTTCTTGCCTTCGAGCGGAGAGGAGGAAGGGGGCCAAGCTCAGGCTCCATCATTAGCGAGTGATCTCTCTGATGGAAGGGCCCAATAGGATCAACATGCTGGACGGGAGGCTTGAGAGGGCTGGTACTAGTGTTGTGACCAAAGACTTAGCAGTTGGTACATTGCGGTGGCTTCCAATCATAGTGAACAGCTTGTTGAAAAGAAACTCATCCCCATCATGGATGGTTATGGAGGAAGAAAGAGCATTGGTTGCCGTGACTTCAATGCAAATCCTCGCATAGGTGAGACGATCCTTCCTCTTGGGGTGAATATCAGAGCAGAGGGGAGTTCCCAGCACAGACCCGATCGCACTTAACCCCTCAGAGCACCAGAAGTGGAAGGGAAACCCGAGGGGAATAGTGGAGAAATCGACACGATTTAGAAGCAATTGCCGATGCCAGGGGCGGAGAAAAATGGGGACTCTTCCAACAAGCCAGGGACCTCCCTCCAAACATCTTAGGCCATCCTGCTCCTCTGAGAAGCGAAACAAGAAGAACCCATGGTCGAGAAGAAAAGTATCGACAGTTCCGGAAGGGCGCCATTGCTTCAATAGGGAGAGTTTCACGATGTGGAATGGAGGGCGCTTGCCTAAAAAGTGACCAACTAGGGAGTTGCTCCACTGGGAAGCCTTAGAATCGAGCAATCCCTTTGGGCAGATGGCAACACTGGATTCTCCAGGAGTGACTGGGGGAACAAAATGGAGATGAAGGCTCTCAACAGGGGACGAGGTGGGGCGTTTGAAATGAGAGTTGCAGGGAACTCCCAAAGGAGGGGAAAGATGGGCTGGAGAGGGGGAAGAAGCAGAGGGGGAGACGGTAGGGATAGGCAGTGGGGGGTGAGGAACCCCAGCAAGGGGGGAGGCCATGCCGTCTCAGACCATCAAGCTCCGGGAACCGATGACCCAAGGAGAGAAACTAGAGAAGAGGACTTCTTTTATTGATTCAAGGATGGTTACTTCTTCGTTTTGAGAAGATTCTTAAAAGAATATATTTTGATAGCTGTATGGACAGCTTGCGTGGGAGATGAATCCAAGACATTAGCTACTTGTGTAGAGGAGGAGAAATCTTTAGTTTCTATTTTTGTTTAAAAAGATATTAGGTAGATTTTATTGCTTTTTCACTTACTAATTAGTTCTAGGTTTAGTTAGGTTTCAGTTACTTTTTTAAAGTTATTTCTTGTACAAGGTAGTACACGGTCCACACCATGCGTGGGACTCCTTTCCTTTTTTATGTTAATCAGTTTTTTCACTAGAGTTAGTTTGTAACCGATTATTATAAATAAAGGCAAAGGCTAATATGCAGCCAACGAATCAAGTCAGATTAAAAGAAAAATGGCTTATGCTGTTGTGCTGTGGGATGCAGTTGGGTGAGATGCCCGGTGAGATGCCTATGAGTGGGTGAGAGGCCCGTGAGTGAGTGGGAGGTTTGATCTAAACCTATCCTTTCTATCTTCATATCTTTTCCTTTTTTTCTTTTCATCATTCCTGCAAATCTTCAGCATCTGAGAAAGTGAGAAGCATTCGTGGCACTGTTCTTGGTACAAGAGGTTACTTGGCTTTATAACATTGACCTGTTACTACTTACTACTCCATCGAGGTACTGCCTGAAACTAAAAGACTTACCCTGCGGCATCAATTGTTGGAGTTTTCCCTGTTGATACCTTCAAGTTCCAGTCGTGCAGATCCATTAATTTATTGTGGACCATCTTTCAAGGCTGTATCATTGTGTCAAAGTTCTTGCTATAGCCTGCTGTTTAGACAGTATATCGATCCTATTGTAGGGTTGGTTCTTAGTTGAACTAGCTCCCACATTAGAGCATTCCCATGAACAGCTAACCCACATATCATGGCATTCCAAGTAGCTATATTTTTATCAGGCATTACATCAATCTTCGAGCCATCAGAATCGCTCAATTTCTGGCGTACATGTGTACCAATGCACTGCCAAGGATCACTCCCATTTCAATACCTTTGGCTTTTATAAAGACATGAATCCATTCTCCCAAGTACAGACATCCTGATTGGCACAGCAGACAATACAGAAGTAAGAGTTCTATTGGGTTCAGTCCCTTCTGAGATCATTTGGTCAAACAGCATCCAATGCCTCATTTGTGCAAAAATGTTGTGCATACCCACTTACCATCGTAGTCCAAACTATCAAACTTTTCTCAGGAGCTTCTTCAAACAACTGCTGGGTGTCTCTGATATTAGATGATAGTGAACAGGACCTCATCAAGCCGTTAACAACATACACATCCAAATCCAGTCCAAACCTGGCAAGAGTGAGTTAACATTAAAGAGTGAGAAAAGAAGAGAAGCGATTTAGACATTTTTAGTAGCAGGTACAGTTAAAGAGCGAGAAGAGAAGCCTTTGCTGTGTACAAAACCAATACAAGTCATTCCCAGTTCCACCCTAAACTGAATCCTGCCCTCTGCAGTGGTTCAATCTTCTGGGGAAGAGCATTCGGAGGGGATTTAAATCCTTAGATAACTATTTCTTCTGTTAACACCGCTCCTAGAACAGAGGCAGTAAACGAAGGCTGGTTTAGGAGTACTCGCTGTGGGTTGCAAGTACCTAATACGGTTTCATGGGAGAAGACAACAAGCTTATTGGATTGACAATGGCAGCAGTTTTTGGTGCACGATTTAGCGCAGATTAACACAAAATATATGAGGCTTGAGTAAGGTGAATCTCCTAGGGTTTTGCTTTTGAGCTTCTTCAGAGAAAGCCAACAAGAAGCGTGAGCGACATGTATGAGACCACTTTTGCAGTAGAAGTTCAAATGATATGGGGTATCCTAATTTCTTCAGACTGTAGAATGCAAAGCAACCAGACCTGCAAAAGTGAGGAACCTGAAGTGGCATATGATATTTGCTGGTTCTAACTTAAATGGATCTAATATGGTGACAAGTGATCTTTACATCATTGTTAAACCTCATCTGCTTAGATTAGACATGAGCATCTACCTTGAAAATTCAATAATTGAGTTTCCAACCTTATAATATTTAAAGTATCAGTTCTCATAATTGCACGGAGGCTTGACGTTGATGCTGTATTAGTATCAACAAATCAATACTCATTTATTGGTTTTAGTGATGCTGCAGGGTCAGGAAGCATATTTGAGACACTAAGGTTGAGAAAACCATTAATTGTGGTAGTTAATGAGGATTTGATGGACAATCATCAGAGTGAGTTGGCTGAAGAACTTGCAAAGAGGAAACATCTACTTTGTGCTCGCCCCCAAATGCTCTACCCAACTATTGCAGACATGATACTCGACTCTCTTGTTTCTTACCCACAAGGAGATGCTACCCCAGTTTCGAATATCATAAACAGATTTTTAGGATTCCCCGATGATTAATCTAACTGCTAAGTTAATGTTTGGCAGAGGTATAAGTTTGTGGTCTTGATTTGGTTTATCAGCTGTTTCATTTGGGCAGCTATTTGCATTATTTTGCTATGCATGATGTTGTTAGTTTACTTTGACTTGAGCTTTAGAGGAGCTTAAAAGATCAGAAATTTAGTGAAGAACAGAGTATCCGTTGATTTGCGGGTTCCTGTTGGATGAGCCTGCAAATTCCTTAAGTAGAGATCTCTATACGAAGGCTTCTATCCATATCTTTTTCTTGGAAAATTAAATTTACTTAGGCTGTGTTTGCTTCTATCCATCATTTGTATTTTTTTTTTCTTCCGGTTGAACATGACTGAGTAAGAAAAAAATAAAATAAAAATCCTGCACAAGATGATGATGGAGTCCTCCATGGGTGCCAAGAATACCAATGGGCCAAAATGCCAACATTATTTTAGTAAGACATCCTGGATTTTGAAATGGATGTTGTTTTCCAACTTTTTGCATTGCATATCAGTAAATTACCCCCCCCCTTTTACTGATGCTTATACATTTTGTTATTGTTTTTATAACAGATTTCGTAAATTTTTTTGTGGTGAAACAAAGGCAGTCTTATTGATAATGAATTTGGGGATTTAAATCCTCTTTAGCTATGGGGTAGCTGGAGAAGGACCAGCAAGACACATAACAGGAGAGAGGTTAGGGGGTTTCACATTCTCTCTCCTGTTATGTGTCTTTCTGGTCCCTCTCCCGAACACCCGCCCCTGCGGTGGCGGGAGAGGATCTGAATCCTGAATTTGGATCATGGTGTCCTGAATTAGGAGCTTGTGTACAACCTTCATTGAGTGCCTCTGCTTCAGAAGAAGCAACTTCAAATTTGCAGAAGAAGAAGCTGGAAGATTTACATTTCTCAAATGGTCAACATGTTATTATTCCTAACCATCTCCATGTTCCTGAAGCAGAAAGAACCGGATTGAGTTTTGGAAGCTTTGATGCTAGTTTTGGGATTAGCGCAAGCTATACGAATGGTCCTGATAGTGACAAGAGCTCTACACCTGTCTGAATACTCACAGGGGATTGAAGAAGCTACTGAGGAAGGTTCCTCAAGGTTTGTAATAGAAAATGCTTTTCTTGTTTTTCTGTTGGTGTTTAATTTAGATAATTCCCTAGTTCTATTAGAAACCATTACAATCTCAGGTTTCAAGTTTTACAATCTTTGGTCGATTGATACCCCCTCACCCCACGCCCACGCCTCCCCAAGTAAAAAGGTGATTAGATCAGCGCATTAAGTAACGTGGAACTAATACTGATCATACCGAAATGTGATTAGATCAGCAACAGTAACTGAATGCTTGTTACCCTATCTCCCTTGTCTCCTTTCTTTTGCTCTTCTCGCCCCCTCCTCGCCTTCATTGCTTCTTGATCTTCAAGACTTTCTGTCATTTTAGCAGCTCCACTCGTTTTTGCATCTTCCGTTCCAGCATTGCTGCACTTCGTCTCAGACAATGTAGTCTCCTGTTTCTCTTCTTCTACGATGGCATGGATAGGGCGACGAGTTCTTGTTCTTATGGATTTGAATTGGAAATTGAGAGAAACCTGATCAAAAAGTGTTGCTCGACATTGTACGAGAAGATCTACCTGACCAATACGTGTGAGGCTAGATGTAGAGGAAACCAAAGTCGTAGGGAGAGTGCCATCTCTACTATGAGGATGGTTGCGGCTCGGGGGAAATGGAGAGGAGGGATAGGGTTTTGCTGCCATAGCAAGAGTTCAAAATTTCAAATCCTCTACGCATACGTTTAGGCATCTAAATTGTACATTCAGGTGAACGTACGTGCAAGAGATCTCATGTAATACCCTACTTCTTAAACCCGGTCTGATTACACGGTTGACCCGGTTTAACCATGCAGGACCCGAACCGGAGAGAGTTAAAGCGGGTTCTTTATAGACTATGATGGCAAGGGTGACCTTAAACACCGGCTGGCCCGACAAGTCCGAGCCAGTGCCAGAAGAGACGGGTGTACCCAAGCCGTGTACCTGCACCTATCACAAGGCCATGTACGGATAAAGCAGGTATGTAGCCGTATTTTAAGGCGCATACGTATGTTACATCTTATGCCAAGAGTGAGATTCGTGCCGAGGGCTGAATTTTGTCAAAATCCCACTTGTTGGCCAAGTTTTGGCCCTCAGGTGGGCGCACAGGTGGGCGCATCCACCCACCTGAGTGACCCACCCATGTGATTTACTTAGTATTTTAGGAGGTATAAATGGCATTTAAGTTTTCCTTTTTCTTTTCTCATTTATGACACTCGTACGTTGGTGAGAAGAGTAAAGAGGAGAGAGAAAAGAAAGGAAAGAAGAAGAGAAGAGAAGAGAAGAGAAGAGAAGGAAGAGGAAGAAGAGATGGATTTCAGCGGCGCCGAGGCTTGATCTTCCCATTCCGACGCCGGAAGAGTGATCTCCAACACTAGATCTAAGTTTAGAGGTGAGCAAAGGCTGGGTTCCTTAAACTTTCACCATACCCAAGTAAAACCCTTGATTTGGGTACGGTTTCTTGAGATCTTGTAAATCCCCCTTGAAATGATGAATCTAAGGTTTAATAGATGATTTATGTGTTGATTTTGAAGGATTTGAAGAAGTATTTACAAGGTTGGAGAAGCATTGTGGATTTGAAGTGATTTTGGGGTTTTGAAGGAGTTCTTGAGCAAAGAAGGTAAGATGGCTTTCCATTCCTTAAATCTAACCTAGATTTAGGTTAGAACCATCTTATGAGACCTTGAATGTGTGAAGAATGGGTTTGGAAAAGCCCCATTTGAATCCCCAAAGGTTGGGGGAAGTTTGGGAAGAAACAGCAGTTTCTCGCCAAGACCGATGGGCTAAGACCGGTGGGCCATTTGGCCCGCCTGTGGGTACCCGCCTGAGAGGGCAGGACCCTCGGGCCGACCGGCGGGCCACCCTGCCCGCCGGTCTTAGCAGGACCCTCGGGCCCAACCGGCGGGTCAGACCAGAGGGCCGATCGGTGGGCCGACCTACCCGCCGGTCAAGACCGGTGGGCTGTCCGACCCACCCGAGGGGCTCCGAACGTGATTTTTATGTCCGATTGGACCCCAAAACGGACGTGTGACCTTCTTTTAGGATTCTAAACATGATCTTGTAATTGGATCGTGTTAATCTTGATTCCAAAATGGTGAAATACTAACCCCGCTCACTCATGATAGGTTCACCAAATCTCACGCTTCTCGCACCGGATCTCACCCGTACTGAGCGTGAGTCATTGTACACTACAGGTAAGTGGGGAGAGGATGTTTGGCCTTGTTTCAAGGCATTGTTTGGCATTCATTTGATTGTATCTAGTCTAGCCATGTCATCATGAAAATGCTATGTAGATTAGTCATCCTCACATTGTTATGCTTGGGTGTTGTGTTTATTTTCTAATTGCCAAGTGATGATATGCTTATGTGGTGAATGTTGACATCATTGTGCATGATGCATTAATAGACTAGATGCCGTAGTCGGCTTGGAAACGAGTGCATTGGTGGCCCGTGGTATGGGACGCGGTGGCACTATGCAATCGTACTATTGTCATATAGGAGCATGCAGTTTAGGATTATCACTTTCCCTTGCTACGACCCTTCCCAACAGGGGTTAAGGTGTTGGGTTACCATTTGGGGGAAAGCAGTGGCCGCGGTTGTCGGGTCACTGTGGCGGTTAGACATTACGCCCGGCTGGTCATTAGGACAGTCGGCAAGCCCGGTGGTATATTCAAGAGGGCCAATCGTACTGCTTTTAAATTGCTGGAGTCAGCACCTTTAAATTTCAGTCATTTACTTTATGTTGAGAGCCGGTGGTCGGTATGTTTTTATTTTTCTGCGTACTCACGGTGGGCCTTCTCCGACAGCCCTATGGGCGTATCGTGGGATGGAGTTCGCGGCTCGTACCCGGAGTATACGCGCACTGTGGTTGTAGTAGCACTAAACCAAAAACTTAGTAATGTTGCTTAGATGGATGTAATTAAAAATGTAATGCATAGCATATAGTGCATATGGTTGTGATTTGTTGTGTGGACTGTTGTGTGGTCCATCTTTCCATTTACTGAGCTAGTGAGCTCATCCCACATGTGCATCTCTTTTAGATGATTTTGCAGGTCATCCATCTGAAGAGCACGGGGTGGGTCCCGCAGTTGAGTTCCCTGAAGAGGACTGGTGGATCCCTGAGGAATTAGATCACGACACTGATTGCTCGTGCGAGAGTTGTGCTGCGGGACCGCAGTTCTGATACCGAGCTGAGCTCCACTTTTGATGCCGAGCTGGGCTCAACCTTTGATACCGAGCTGAGCTCTAAGCTTTGATACCGAGCTGAGCTGTACACTATAATTTTTGATGATTCCTTTTGTGTACTTGATGTGTGAATTGTACTCTTATTGTGTAAATATCATGCCTTCGGGCCCACATGTATTTAACTATTGTATCACAATTCGGGTATCAAGTATTATGGGAATATTCATAGGTAAACCAAGTTTTCTGCTGAACTGATGAGTTCTTTCTTAGTTGTGTGTATGCTGTGGTGGAATACTGTATCAGATGATCCTAGCAGGTTTGGGTTAACCGGTGTTAACCCGGTCACTGGCCTGGTTCTGTGTGAACGAGGTGTGACATCTCAAGTATGGGGTTTTTGGAGTCCAGATCCAGCTAACGAAATTGCCCTTCGGTTTTCGATTCACTAATTGTGTCGTCTGTGTTTTGAATGGCATGTGGCAATAGGGGAATACACAGGATCTGGATGCTCTCAAGTGCACCCAGTGCGCCAATGCACATCGGATGGCTAGAAACATCTGGGTACTCACCCCTGGCTGTTGGATGCCCACTGGTGCATTGGGACTTGAGAGGATCTGCTTAATGATGATATTGTACATAAGAGGGCAATGATGTCATTTCGTATGACTATGAGTGAGAGAGAGGTTCATGCTAGCGTAGCTGCTCCAGAAACTCAAGAGGACCTTGGCCTTAATTTAAAAAAAAAAAATTTACAGAAGCACTACTATCTACTAGAATTCTGATGAGAAAACTCTGTAGACTGGCTATTACATGTACATTACAGATGGAAATGGAAATTAATATGAATAAATTATTTCCTTTTACTATAGTAGAATCATTGAACAATTAATCTAATTAAGAACATGGAATTAGATCTAAGATATGTTACAAGATGTAGTACGTGAACAAGGACTCAAAAACCCAAGAAATTAATACTTCCTTTTCTCCCATGTTCTTTAAAGGGAACCAGGTCTGTAAATATACTTGATCGAGAAAGAACAACCACCTTGCTCAAGATCCATAACACGAGAAAATTCAAAAGCAAAGAGCGTATGAAGCAATCCACGGTCAAGCGCGAACCTAAACAATGTGATTCCCCCATTGTTGTGTTTCAAATATGTTACTGCATCCATGATTGAGTTAATAAGAACCACACTACAAAGAAAGGTAGGATAAACATAACTTATGTTACTGTATTGTTAAATTGCTACCCACCTAAAGTTTGCCTGGTTTGGAAGGATGTTATGTCCTGTGATGAGATTGAGATGTGAACCTCAGACTCAGAATCACTTGAACATTTTGAGGCCAGTGGCGGTGGTGGTGGGTCAGCGCCATTGGCTACCGGAAGTAGGTCTTTCCATGTAGTGTTTGATCCAGTAGCAGAGGCACAAGTTACCAGCATTTGCGATCTTGCGGCAATGCATACAATCCCTTGAGCTCTATGGGTGATTCTTGCAGCCCCCAGTAGGCATAAGAAGAAACCACTTAGCTCAACAACTGAGCACACCTAGAACATCATTTGAAAAAAATCACATAATTTATAATGCTGAAATCTTCAAAAAAAAAAAAATAATAATAATAATAATAATAAATAAATAAATAAAGAATTTAATAGATAGAATTGCTTGAGTACCAACTCATGGAATGTAGCTTCCAATTTATTCCTAGGGAGAGCAAATATGTAGCAGTTAACTCTCTAGTTAGGAAAACCTTGTCTGTTTCGAGCAAGACGATTTTGCCTAGCTAGCTTGAGTATCAACTCATGGAATGTAGCTTCCAATTTATTCCTAGGGAGAGCAAATATGTAGCAGCTAACTCTCTAGCTAGGAAAACCCTGTCTGTTTCGAGCAAGACGATTTTGCCTAGCTACTTCCATTCCATATATGGTGGACGAAAATATGTAATTCATTAAGATAAGTTTATTTACCCAAAAAAATAATAATAAATTCATGGAAGTAATACCCTAATGACTAATTTTTTAAGGATTTTTTTCCCTGAAAATGAGTAACTGGGACACCCAAAGTGGCCGACATTTTGGCTTCACTTAGATGTAAGTGAAATTAAAGGGAAGGTAAGTGAAATTTTCAAACTTAAAAAAAAAAAGAATTTGTAATTATTACCCCATGTGGACTATACTCCAAATTGTGTCATATTTGGTTATTAAAATTCACTTTACTTTTTGCATCCAGAAGTCTTTGTTTTAGAATGTAAAATAAAATATATATGTAAAATGTATTATTACTGAATATGGTAAGAAATTTAAGTAGTTTAAACAATCATGTGAGGTAATGAACAAAAATTTCTACTCTTTAAGTTTTTTGCTTCATTTCCTTTAAATCTCACTTGCAACTTAACATAGCCTTTAAAAGACTTTTAGTTTTAGAACCTTTTCCACCCTTCGTTAGACTAGGCAAACATTTGGCCCATAAATGATCCTGGAGCCACATTGGACCAGGAAAGCCCAAGGCCCATGAGAACTAAGCGACCATGAGTGGGTGGCTTGAAGGAGTGAAGAATAATCTAACTTAGGTCCCCGCTTCTTCAGGCATGGTCCCTTGCTGATTGAGCAACCCTTGGGGTTTTAACATTTAAGATTTATCCTAGACACGGAATCATTTACTTTCAAATCCCATTTAATGCTTTTGACTAGTTGTAAAATTTTCATAAAATCTAATGTTATCACGGGATGAAGCTTCTCATCACTTAGTTAACCAAGATGTTTAAACCCAAGACCTCCTAGTAGGTTGGCTTTAATGTTCCATAGTCTAGCAAGTGCCCTAGACACTACTTACGAGGATAGGCAGAACCCCACTTTGATACCAGTTATTGAGAATGAATGAACAAGCACGAGGAAGAAACCAAACAAACAATTACACTTAACACAAAGAATTTAACGTTGTTCGGCACGAATGCTTACATCCGCCTGAGACAACTAGAGATATTTTTACTGAATGAGAAAAGCTCTCCATCACTCTCCACCTCATAATATAATTTCGCCTTATTCATGTCTAGGGTTTGTCCACAAAGACAATATATAAGAAACCCTAAAAATCTTAATCTCTACACAATTATAATTTTTCCCCTATACACGTATTGAACCTAAAACCCGATCTAAACATTTACAAGTACAATAATTAATAATTATGTATACCGCTATAGAATACAAGGATTCGAACTAGGGATTTAGTAATCGAAATTGAATACAGTATCGCAGATCAATCTATATTGGACAGCTTTGCCCCTTGTTTCATTTAAAAATTAATTAATTAATTTTTTTATTTATCTTTTTATTTTCATCATTCCACCTTTTCTCTGTATTGATCTACCGATATAGGATCAGCTATACCAATACCACAAACCATGACTCGAACCGGTTAAAAAGTAAGACCGGCTGAAAAGCAGGATGGCACAACATATATAAAGCATCTAAATTAGATCACACCTGTTAGGTGTAGTCCAGAACTATCAGATGCAATGATGATGATTGAATACTGGGCTGTCACTCTTATAAACTTCACCATTTGAGTTGAGGGAACAAAAGAAGTAAGATGTCGGGTGTCCACAAATAATGTAAGTTCCCTTTTTTTGCTACCTCGTTGGATGGTTCTTATCTTTGAGGAATTGAATTCAAAACCACATACTTCCTGAGGCGAAGGCTCCTTTCCAACTCGGCTAGCCTTAGGGTTAGAAGGGTTAGAGAGTATTTTATTCTTATACTTACATACAATTATGTAATTTTTAAAGACGATATTGCATGTGAGTATTATATTCTTCTACGTACACAAAGTTCTGTAATCTTCGAAGGAAGAGCTCTCAAGTGCCAACCTTAAACAATCGTGGACGATGACAGCACAAAACTAACGGATAACAAGAGAGACATGACAGTATGACACAGTTCAAATGGTAGTGGAAGTTCTGAACCGTCAGTAATGACTCCTATTATGCATTATATGGTACAAAAGTTGGGTACATACTGTCCTCGGGGAAGTAGAAAGGAGATTCTATCCAAGACAACCTCTGATCTGCTCCATTTTCATAGGACTCTAGCCAAACATTAATGGAACTGAAGTCCAAGAGTGGTGGCAGTGATGGATCGTCATATACTGTGTCCCCTCCGCCACTGTTGCCATTGCCGGCGGGCAACTGTTGGGATTCAGGGCCGCCGTGGCAGCTGCTGTTGCTGCTATCGGTGGTGACAGCTTCTTGCTTTTCATTACTATCTTCGACACATATGGGTGGATGGGAGATTTTACTTCTCTGCTTGTTACTACTGGACTTGAAGCTTACCCTACTCTTAATGCATTGAGGGTACCTTTTGATGAGATGGGTGTTCCATTAATTCTTTACTTCATTGTCGGTTCGACCAGGAAGTCGACCTGCAATCAATGACCACCTTCACCACCACCCCCCAAAAAATGGTCAGCTAGTAGTCTTTGGTTGATCAATTGGTTTCATTCTTTGTGTGCAGGGTTTTTAACTTTAAAGAACCAAGTTACCGATTTCCAAGAAGGTTATGGAGACGGATGATAAGGTCTTCCTCCTCCTGCGACATCTCTCCACGCTTTAGGTTTGGTCTAAGATAGTTCTTCCATCCAAGTCTGCAGCTTTTCCCTCCTCTCATCAAACCTGCCCAGGAGAGGATATGAGGGGAAAAAACAAATAATATTTAGTGAACATTTAATATACATGGAGTGTGAGATATAAGGGTCACCTGATCTCTTTGATACAGTTGTCCACTTCCCCTCCCCATGAGTCTCTACGTATCTTGTGAGAAGCAAGTCCTCTTCTGGCTTCCATGGACCTTTCTTTAACCTGGCTTCCTTCTCTCTCTCTCTCTCTCTCTCTCTCTCTCTCTCTCTCTCTCTCTATAAAAAGGAGTGAATGGATATAATATTTAGAATGAATAATCAAGAGTAGTGAGAAAGGGTTTAAATAAAAGGAGACGCGGATGGCTTCCCTTCTAATTAGCAATTACTCCTCCCTTTCACTCGTGACTCATGCATCTCATTCCCTATATATTAGTGATTTTTGTTTTCACTTTTATCTTATCGTATGGTGCCTTAAAAAGCAATCTTGTGTTCCCAATCTAAATGTGGGATCCGGAAGCCTTTGCATTGTATGGCCAATATGATGCTAAGGAACCAAAGCCCCATTCCCGTTCCACTATGATTTTATCTCCAATGAGAGAGAGAGAGAGAGAGAGAGAGAGAATGGTTCCACGTGCATTAACAAGGACCCTTCTAAAATTGGCAGAGGGAGTGAAACTCGATCGGTATTTGTGACTTGCGGATATGGATATGGACATGGAGTGAGATGTTGCAGAAGTGTACAACATATCCTACTTGGGATGTTTGAACCCTGAGACTTTAATGGGTTTCACCATGGGTTGATATGTGTTGTTGGTTTCCCACGGCATGCAGAGCAGAGTGGATGATAGTTACCATTGCCTGGAATTTACATGCAATGATCGATCTGTGGGCTGGGGGTCCCATGACATGACGACACCTGAGTCACATGTCGTGATTTTCTGTTCCATCGACATCATATCATTGCTGAAACCTTATCAAAGCACAAGCAGCCACAAGGAAGATGATGCACAAAGCAGCCACAAGGAAGAAGGTTAGTATAAAGTGTAGAGTTATCAGAGCAGCCCCTCCTTTCCTTCCTTATTTTGCTCTCATCATAATTGAAAATTCCTTTCCCACCCTATCATTCTTACCTTTCAAGAACTAGAGTTAGTGATAATATTATTGTTCTTAAAAAGCAGAGTACATGATGTAATCTCGGTAACGTGGGGATCGATTATAGTATTTTTGTAGGAACGAAAGATAATGGGATGTACTCAGTCAGTACAATATTAAAAAAAAAAAATCCATAATTCAACCCCCTTACATTGTTCTCGCATTATATATCTATAAGAAAATGAAAACCTAAACAAACCCTAATCAATCTCAACCATCCATCTAATTAAGTTCTTAGGGCTGAGATTGTGTAGAAAAAAACCCTAATCAAAATAACTTTTACCAAGGTAAGTTCCTTGCTAAAATATAGCTTTGCCTTAGAATCGGGTTCCTCTGTAGGGTAGCACAGATCCAAGGGCTGGGAACATTCAGACATGCAGCCCAATACATGGGAGTGCAGCCCAAGGGGCTCCCAGCCCTTGGATCTGCACTACATGCTGTATTGCGCGACAGAGGATCCCGATCCCCAATTTAAATTACTTAATTGACAATTGTTAAAGTAAAATCTTCCAACTAGGGAAATCCAAAATGGGTAAAGGTTGTTGTTCAATATCTTTGTTTCCAAATTTACTCCATCTCCACTCCATAGAATCTTTCTTTGTTTCTCGTGAAAGGCATACCAAAATTAACCCAAGAAATTTTCAAAACCTAAAAACTGATCATGTGACAATCTCGTTGATGGATTGGCCTATGATCCGAGCCTACATCAATACATATATGTGGCATAATGGATTCTGATTTGATTCAACAATATTTTTTTGGGGGGTTGAAATTAAGGATATAAGAAAATTGATCATGCCTCCCTTATACTATGCACATGGGTGGTGGTCCTGAAGAGATTGAAGGGAAGTCCCTCCCTACCATGAAGTAATGTACTGGGAGGATTGTTTCCATCAATAATTTTGTTTCTATACATCCAGGGCTGATTCCGATTAACCTGATTTACACTGAGAACTTAGGGTGACTCAAGATGATTCCACTGAGTCAAACCAATAACAAACTATTTGAATCAGGATTAAATACAGGGCACGCCTCGGCACAGTGGTGAGGTATTTGAGTAAAGAAACAACCTCTTAGTAAAGCGGGGGTAATATTATGTACATTATATGGAGGCCTTGTGCACTGGGTACAATAATTTTTCCTAATCAAGATTAAACTTTTTTAATTAGAATGGCCAAATATTTTCATTTGTACACGTGTATGGCCAAGATGAAATCTCATTCCTATTAGTTAGTAACATGTTTCATGTGCATGTGATGTAGTCCTCTCAAGTATTCCCTTCTTCATTGCTATAATTTTCATTGCCAAAAGCTATAGAGTACCTTCATATGGTACTGCTTGAAATAATTATGGTGTAGAGGGATGGGGGTTTTGACTTGTGTGTAGATGACATGGTTTGCATGGTATCTTAAGGGGGCGTTTAGTTCGAATTATCCATCGGATCAAATTCCAGGGATTCAGGTTCTCATTTAAATTAAACCGTTTGGTTCATATTTTAAAGCAACTGATCCGGAGTCAGCGTGTTCAACTGAATCACCCATTTACACTAAAACCTAGGACTCAAGTGGATTAACCTAAATAGGTAAATCCGGAATCGAGTCAAGGGATTCCAAGGTTCATATAAAAGGTAGAGAATCAGAGTGAATCAACTTTTATTGGGTTTTTCCCTCACTTTACCCTCATTCGCTAAAAGCCGATCGACACTCTCCGGTGAAAGTGAAAACGCGAGGTGAGATTTCCTTTCTTTTGTCACACATTTACCCGCTTTGCATGGAAGACAATCGCAGCCGATAGCCATCTGAAAACCAATGCTGTATTCAAGGTGCGTTTGATCCTCTTTATGTGTTTTCTTCTTCTTGTTCTTCGTCTGTGTTTTACTCATATTATTGAGCTTAGGTTTCTAATTTTTATGTTGTTACCTTCATATCTAGGGTTTGCCTCTTAGGTTTCTACTTCACTGTGTAAGGTTTACACATTTGGCTTAGACGATCGGCTGTCGATGGTAGTGCAAAATCCATCTGAAGTCTGCGGTATGGTCCTTAAATCCTCTTCAATCGAAGATCTGAAAACCTAATTTGGGGATTTGAAGTTTCAGATATAGCATAACAGTTATTTCCCCCCTTTGCTTCTACTCCTCTCTCGGATAACTTGTTTTTGTTGTATGCAGGTTTCTTTGCTCTCGATTTGCCCTATTCCTCTGAGACGGAAACTTTGCCATTGAAGTGTCTAACCAATTCCCTCCAAAACAAAAGGAAGATTCAAGACTCCACAAGACCAGCAAGTTCTCTGTAGTAGCTAAAGGAGGTTCTGCATCAAATAGGTCATTTCATTTTTTGTTTAATGATTTTTTTGACTTTTATCCTTTAAAATTCTACTAATCATAGCCATTTATATTATGTTTGTGTGGGATTTGGAAGTTTCTCAGTTCTATTTCCTTTCATTGTCTGTCGTTGTTGATATTGATAGGTTTTCAGCATTTGGGTTTTGCATGATAGTTGTTTATGTTCCATGTTTTAGATTCCTTGTTTATGGATTGATTCATGAAGTAACCGTGGCAGGTATTTTTATTCCAATATATATATTTCTACAAATAGAAATAGTTTGTGTATAAATTCATGAAATGTCTTCCTATTTTGTCAACACTTTTAAGAGATGTGTCTTTTAAAAAATAGCAGATTTTACAGCTTCCCATGATGTTGTTGCATAGTTCAGACAACCAGAATAGGTTTTTTTTTTTCTCTGTTCACCAATAACGGGAATAGTCATTAGAAAGAGAAGATGGCATCTGAAGAAGACAGCAGCACCTTGTGGACATCTGCTCCATTAAAATGTCCATAATCTATGGGTCTCTGCTGTAGTAGCGGTAGCAGTGGCAGTTAAAACAGAACATCTGTGTGGTGCTACTGGAAGATTCGCCTGAGCCTAAGATCAGCATAGTTGTTTTCATTATTATGGCCCATCCTTTAGATACCCAAACCAAAGTTAAAAGCTCCCGTTTAGTAGATTGTGTCTCTCTTTAAAGGTACAATTATGTTTTGAGTTGCATCAGCTGTTCTGAGGTATGTCAGTGATCAGGTTTGAAGTATCAACGCATATCTTTCATGTTATTGAATATCTACCCATTTAATATAGAGGGAAAAACAAATGAGATTGTTGGTTGTACCGGTAATCTGGTACTTTATTTTCTGAATGATGCCATCCATACATTGGTGTCTTACTCCTAGCCAGGAGTTTCAAAGTACTGTTGCTTTTACCCTTTTCTTCTTCATTAGGTTATCCCTTATTTATTGTCTTTTTTCATAGAAACCTTAATTATTTTTGGAGTAAAGAGACAATGGCCACTGTTAGTGTTAGATTGATCTGGGGGATTCAATCTATATGGCTAGCCTGGACCTACCTGATTGTTAAATGGGCTGGGATAGGCATGTCCATGCTTCATCCATTTGTAATTAAGCAGGTTCATGGTTTGGGCAATTGGATGGGTTTGGGTCCTTTGGGATGGGGTTAAGGGGGTGCACTAGCCTATTGGATCTGGAGCCTATGCCTGAGCTCTGCCCATTGATAATAAGATTACTGAGCCAAAATTCTGTCTTGAATTCTCATCAAACACATTTAACTTTAGACAATCACTTTCTAACAGGAACTCTTGTCATGGTTGTCAAATAAGTTGAAAAATCGCATGGATTTGGTGTTGCTTTGTATGTTTATGGAAGGAAGTGGTTGCTTTGTCTGTCCTCAATATTGATAGTGATTTGTGAATCAAAGTTTGGGAATTTACATTTCAGTAGATTTTCTGTTGCTATTCTTTTCCTATTGATGCTCTGTTTGCAATGAAATTATTCATTGAATGTTGCTTGAATGAACAACAATATGTGACTGAATATTGGATCTTTCTATCCCATTATCACTTTTATGATTGGTAAACACTGGAAGTTTACTAATCATGGGTTTGAGTGCCTGTATTAAAAAATTATAAAATAACATTTTAATTAATCATGATCAGCAATTTATTATTTGTTTAATTTGAATGTAGATTTATTTTTACAATGGAGTTTGATGATGGCTACAAGAGGTGAAGGAAAATCATAATCTTTGCTGCAACTGCTGTTGTTATAGCAGTAGACCAGTATATCAAAAAATATCTGAACAAAGAGCCATACTGCTGTGAACCCCTACGCGGTATTATTGAGACAGAGAATTATCGGTCACAGTGATAAAACCTGTCGAGAACAAATAAGGTTAAGCAAGAGGGATTTTTTCAGTTTAAGTCATTTGATTAGGGAGAAAGGTCTACTGAGGGATAACAGATCTGTGCAAGTGAATGAACAACTAGTTATGTTTCTACAGATAGTAGGACACAATGTTAAAAACCGCGTCATTGCACACAAGTTTGGACATTCTGGTGAGACTGTAAGTCGGTACTTTAACCTTGTATTGGGTGTAATAATTAAATTGTATCCGATACTATTGAAACCTCCAAGTGTCGCAGTACATCATCGAATAACAAGTAATGAAGGAAGATTTTACCCTTATTTCAACGATTGCATCGGAGCCATAGATAGATCCCATATCCCTGCGTGGGTGCATCTAAGCGACCATCCGAGGTTCAGTAATAGAAAGGGTGATATTTCCAAAAATATTCTTGCTGTCTGTGACTTTGACATAAAATATACTTACATTCTTTCTAGTTGGGAAGGGTCAGCATCAGATGCTCGAATCTTAGACAATGCATTGCACAGAGATGGTGACGAAAAATTGGTGGTGCCACGAGGTAAATATTATCTCATTGATGCTGGGTATGCTAACCAAGCAAGGTTCTTACGGTCATATCGAAACGTTCGATACCATCTGAAAGAGTAGAGAAATTGTGATCAGTCACCAAGTGATAAAAAGGAATTGTTTAACCTGAGACATTCACAATTAAGAAACGTGATTGAACGTTCATTTGGCCTCCTAAGTCAAGATTCAAGATCTTGAAAAACCAACCAGAATATCCTTTCAAAACACAAGTAAGAATTGTGTTGGCATGTGTACTGTTGCACAACCACATTCTTACACAGAATAATGTTGAAGAAGAAGAGCGATGGCTTGATGAAGAGGATGAAGAGGGTGAAGAAGATAGTACTAATACCCAATCTACCCCTCACCAAGTAAATGATGATGTTGAAGACGATAGTTCTGATGGAGAGGATCATGTGTAGGAGAATGGTGATTGGGATCTATTTCGAGAACAAATTGCAGACCAGATGTGGGCTGATTGGGTGGCAGACGATTTGTCCTACTCAGATTGCATATTTATGAACTGAAATATTTTCTATTGATTGAGTATCTATTTGGAATGTATTTCTGATGTGGATAATTTTAATTTTTTTTGCATGGTTTGGGATGACTGTATAACTTAAACATACTTAGTTTAAAATTTTGTGTTGTGGGATGCATGAATTGCAATGCTAGGTATATGGATTTTCCAATTAGTAATTGTTATTATTACTTAGTTTAAAATTATGTGTTATGGGATGCATGTATGTAGACTATTAACTAAATTGCAATACTAGGTTTATGGATTTCCCAATTAGTAATTGTTATTATTACTTGTTGTTTAAAATTATGTGTTGTGGGATGCATGTATGTGGACTATTAACTAAATTGCAATGCTAGGTCTATAGATTTCCCAATTAGTAATTGTTATTATTACTTGGTATTTATGAAATATACTCACATTGTATTGTATTATGGTGTATTTTGTTAATTTTGATGTGATGGAACCAACAGGAGATTCTAATAGTAGGTCACGGGACATTGCTTCATAGCCTAGTACCGTTTCTCATTACATGTTGGAGTGTGTATTGAAGCAGTACAAGAGTGGTAAGAGTGGAGATAATGGACTGAAAAAATAGTAGTTCATTGAAATTGCCAACCAACTGAAAGAGAAATTATTCACTAGTTACGACTGTGAACAAGTGAGAAACCATTTCCGGATTTGGAAGCAAAGGCTTAGAGCATTGGGTGACCTACAAAAGCAAAGTGGATTGGGTTGGAATGCATCTGATATGAGATTTGATGCTCCTCAACACTTCTGGAATGACTATAGGGTATAATGGAATTTTTTAAATTATAATTTCTATATAATTGTGTTTTTTTTTTCTTACTTAAAACATAAGCACATTGACATTGTCTTTTATATTGCTAGAAAAAAGAACAAAAGTATTGGAAAGAACATAGTGTGCTCCTAATTCACCTTGAAGTTGAAGCTTTGCTAAGGAAAGAAATGGCAACTGGGAATGATTCAACAGTCCCCTCTGAAGCTGCCATTGAAGTTATGATGGACGTGACTGGTACTCAGGTTGAGGGAATAGGGAACAATGATGGTGTTGACTATGAACCTATTGAACCTAAAGAAAGTGTTCCTTCCACTCCCATTGGTAGTACTAGTCGTTCTCAAGGAAGACCTCGTGTGTCTGTCAACAGTGGTAGAGAAAAGAGGAAGAAGGGTGCAGCTGAAAAGGTGGTAAGTCCATTGAAATCGATTGCTAACTTAATCGAAAAGATGGTAATGAGTGAATCTCAGTCTGAATTTGGGAGAGCAATTATAGATGTTGTTGATGCCATTCCATATCTCAATTTCCAACAAAAGTTTAAGGCCAAGGAATATTTCATGGCCAAGAAGAATTCTGCCATTATCTTCTTGGAAACAAGAGTAGAAGATAGGCGAAATCTGCTTGAGATATGTACTTGCCAGAGATTGAGAAGAATTGAGGTGACAAAAGGAAGTGTTTGGACACTCTAAGACAATGGTTTTTTTGAATAGAAAATGCATCTGTTTGGTTGATGTAACTTGATGTTATGTTAAGTCTGTGACAATGGTGGCATGTAGTCTTAAGAAATATTAAGACAATGGTTCTTTGTATGTTCCTCTCTGAATGATTTCAAGGTTTAAGTATGGACAACATCATTCTTATTTGTCATAATATTTTGGGTTTTTTGGTATGGTATAAATAGGGAGCGCATAGGTGACCCAAATTACTCCATTGAGAAAATTGGTGAGAGAGAGCAGAAATGGCATGTATTTAACACTCTTTGTCCTTATAACCTTCCTCATGATAAGTGATGGAGAGACAGGTGCATGCAACAATTGAAGAACACAGATGAGGTGAATCTTGATCACATTTTTTTTTCTTTTATTTCTTTCCTTTCCCACCATTGTATATCAGTTTCAATTCCTGTTTAGGAGGTATAAAATTTGTACCATTAAAGTCTCCTATTTTTTGTCCATCACACTCAGATGAGGGGCGTACTTAATAGTATTTTCTATGCATATTTCCTCTCTTGAAAATGTTTGTGTTAACTTACAGGTGACATCGAATATGTCCGCTTGTGCTATTGCAAAGTGTGATTACTGTGGAAAAGATTGCTTGGTTTTCACTTCTAAGTCAGGGTCACATGTGGGAAGGAAATTTTTTAAATGTTCAATGAGTTGCCCCTTCTTCATGTGGGTTGACCATCTTAAGATGTGTGAGTGTGGGAGCGGTCAGTGTAAGGTCAGAACTGCGAAAACAAGTGTAAATTATGGTCGATATTTTTGGTGTTGTCCACAATCAACTAGGGTATGAATTTCTTAAATTTTTTATTTAATTTAATTTTATTTTTTTCAGATGTTTAAGATTTGAATGTTTATTTCCTTGTATTCTTATAAGATGATTATATTTGTTTTATAGGTTGAAAACAAAGGTTGTGGAATGTTCGAATGAATTTCAAGTTCAAGCCCAAGTTGTGATACTTACCAGACTCCACCTAGGTCCCTATGCTCGGAAACCTCAACTTCATCATCTCCTTCCCCTTCATCAGACTATATCAAATGATACTTGAACCGTGCAATAAAAGAATCGGAGGGTCATATGAGAATGTTGAGAGATGTTCTTGACGCAGTCAAGAAGCTTGATTTAAACAAAAATGTAGGATGGATTTTTTTGGAAAAGAAAAGTCCGAAGCCATTGTAATGATATAGAGTTCATTATCCTTTTTTTTTTTTAGATAGAAAGACTTAATTATCATTTACTAGTACCTGGATGAACTCAGTACTATATTATACCTTTATATGCTTCTTCTTTCATTTGGTCCTAAGGACCTATATTACTTGTATAAGTCATTGGAGACTATTGTTTCTACCCACTTTGAATCATATCTATCTTCATAAACCGAATCATGCGCTAGTTTGGGAAATTTTCAAATCTGAAGTATATGATACACGATACCTATTTCGATTACATGAACTATAATGCAATCATGCCTTGTAATTTTCTTCTTTTTGTCCTCTTCAATTTACAAAAAAAATAAAAGATAAAAAATAAAAAATAAAAAATAAAAAAAATAAATTACTGCACTACACTATTAAACTTAATAGTTCACGAGTTCCACTCTTTTTTTTTTTCCACATATTACCATAAAAAAGAAAAAGAAAAAAATTAAAAATAAAGTACATGTGTGGAACAAATTTTAGTTTTTGGTTTTGTTTTTAGGATTTTTTTTTCCAACAGAACATGGGTTCAAAGACTCAAAGGTAACCAAACAGTTTTACACTCAGAATCAATGGCCAGAATTAGGGTAACCAAACAGTTTTCACTCAGAATCAAGTGACAGAATCAGGGTAACCAAACAGTTTTCCACTTAGAATCCAGTGACAGAATCAAGGTAACCAAACAGTTTTTTTACCAAAAGGAAATTATTCCAAAGAAACTCATTCATATGAGTTAGATCCAGAATCCTGAATCCCTGGAATCTGGTCCGATGGATAATTCGAACCAAACGCCCCCTAAGAGAATGATCTGAGCCAAGAATGACCCAGAGAGGAGCCGGTAGAGAGAGAATTGTTGGGGGGGGGGTCCTAGTCTTCCTTACCCGGGGAACATGAGACACAAGAGCCAAAGCTGCAAAAAGGAAGGCAAAAGAGAGAGAGAAAGCAAAGCTTAATGCGATTGTTTGTGTGTGTTTGTGGGGTAGTGCTGGAATGGAATGTCATGTTACACATCCACAGCCCACCTAGGTGTTTGGAAAAGCTGGCATTTTTATATTTAAGCTTTAGAATGCTATTCCTTCCTTTTTCTCTTCCTTTCAAACAACCATTCTTCACTTTTTTCTCTATAACGAATATTCCCCCATTAAGCAAGCTGAAACCCAATAATAAAAGGGCCAGGGCCACCTCTTCACTCATCATTCTCCACTTGGATCATGGCATATACATCTGTACATGTTTCACATGGTTGTGAACTTGTGATCTGTAATAAGTTTCCTGTTTTGCACCATGGTTATGGGCTATCCTCCAACATCTTTCCTCCTCATTCCCACTAGCTACTTCCATGGAATTAACAAGGCCGAGTGGACTCTGGAGACTCGGTTTCGTATTTCAATCTTTTGGTATTATTAACTTTAGGCCTGGTTTGAATGGATTCTAGCTGGCTGGGGTTTGGGACTTCATTAATATATATATATATATATAGTTACCTAGCTATGCTGATGTACAAGGACTTGAGATGAATCTAAGAAAATCTAAAATCTTGGGTTTGGGTTTAAGATTTTTTTGTCTGCTTGCTTTACATGGAGGGGTTTAAGATTTATTTATTTATTTATTTAATTTTTTTTTTTTTAAGTGACAAAGGAAGCTTAATATAACCCATTTTTCTTCAGTCAAAAGGGTGTTTCTTTTTGGTATTTGGCACGTGACGCTATATTAGGACTAACAGATTGTATTCTATCTTATCAATCAAAATAAAAGAGACCTTTTGTTAAGAAAAATAATCTTCTTTTAAAAATAAAATTTATTGGATGGAAGAAGAAGCTTTTGTTGTTTCCATGCATCTTTCGCAAAAGAGTATTACTTATTAAGGTGGTCCAAATATTTATCGAATGACAGATATAATGGGTTGAGGCACAACTTTTTTTTTTTGGGTGAATGAAAATATATTAAATAAAAGAAAAAAGGAAATACAAAGCCAAGCCATAGGCTATCCAAAGGCCGAAGCCCAAACAAATGAAGAACAAAGGGGAGGGGACAAAACAACCAACAAGGGGGATACAAGAAAAACTACGGGTGTGGGCAAATTACATACCAAGAAAAGAATGGTACACTAAAAGAAGGGAGAGGGGGGAAACAAAAGAAAAGAGGCTTCATCAAAGTTAGGGGCAAGGGGAGACAAGTGGAAGGTCCCAAGCCAAAGCAAGGTGCCTATTTCTAAAAGAATTCGGGCACCTGGCACACCTATAAAGGATTTTATTCCTCACCTCAAAGGTGATGGCATTCTATATTTGATCAATAGAACGGGAAGAGGAAGTCCATCTCCTTTTATTTCTTTCCCACCAAATATAGTGAATTGTTGTACAAAAAGTCAACTTACATACAATATCACAAGAAGTTTTGCCATTGATGTCACACCCCGTTCACACAGAACCGGACCGGTGACAGGGTTAACTCCGGTTAACCCAAACCTGCCAGGTTCATCTGATACAATATCCAACCACAGCATACACAAAACTAAGATAATGTTCAACAGTTCAGCGGAAGACTTAATTTACTTGTAAATATTCCTAATATACTTGATACCCAAATTGTAGTACATAGATAAATACATGTGGGCCCGCATGCATGATATTTACACAAAAAGAATAACAATTCATGTATCAAATACACAAAAGGGATCATCAAAAGAATCAAAAAGTAACCCTGTATGGAGTCACTGCTGTGGTCCCACAGCACAGCCCTCGCAAGTGCAATCCGTGCCGTGCTCATAGTCCTCGGGGACCCACTAATCCTCTTCGGGGAATTCAACTGTGGGGCCCGACCCTTGATCCCCAGGCTAGTGACCTGCAAAATCATCTAAAAGAGGTGTACATGTGAGATGAGCTCACTAGCTCAGTAAGTGAAAAGGAGGACCACACAACAGTCCACACAACAATCACAACCATATGCACTATATGCTATGCAATTCATTTTTCATCACATCCACCTAAACAACATTACTAAGTCTTTGGTTTAGTGCTACTACAATCACAGTGCGCGTATACTCCAGGTACGAGCCGCGAACTCCATCCTGCAATATGCCCATAGGGTTGTTGGAGAAGGCCCACCGTGAGTACTCAGAAAAGTAAAGCATGCCGACCACCGGCTCTCAACATAAAAGTAAATGACAGAAAATAAAGGTGCTGACTCCAACAATTTAAAAGCAGTGTGATTGGCCCTCTTGAATATACCACCGAGGTTGTCGACTGTCCTAATGACGAGCTGGGCGTATGTCTAACCGCCACAGTGACCTAACAACCGCGACCACTGCTTCCCCCCAAATGGTAACCCAACACCTCAACCCCTGTTGGGAAGGGTCATAGCACGGGAAGATGATAATCCTAAACCGCATGCTCTTATATCACATAGTACGATTGTATAGTGCAACCGCGTCCCATTCCACAGGCCACCAATGCACTCGTTTTCGAGCCGACTACGGCATCTAGTCTATTAATGCATTATGCATAATGATGTCATCATTCATCACATAATCACATCATCATTTGACATTGAGAAAATAAACACAACACACATGTCATAATAATATGAGGATGGCTAAGCTATATATAATTTGCATGATGACATGGCTAGTCTAGATACAATTTAATGAATGTCAAACAAGCCTTAAAATGAGGCCAAACGTCCTCTCCCCACTTACTTGTTGTGTACAAAGACTCACGCCCGGTACGGGTGAGATCCGGCACGAGAAACGTAAATTTCGGTGAACCTATCATAAGTGAATGGGGTTAGCATTTCACCACTTTGAGGTCAAAACTAATAAGATTTGATGACAAAATCATGTTTAGAATCATAAAAGAAGGTTGCACGTCCGTTTTGGGTACATTCGGACACAAAAATCACGTTGGGGGCCTCTCGGGTGGGTCGGACAGCCCACCTGTCACGGCCCACCGGTCTCACAGGTGGGCGGGTCGGCCCACTGGTCTTGACCGACCGGTCTTGACCGACGGGTAGGTCGGCCTGCAGGTCGGTCCACCGATAGGGGCCCACCGGTCTTGGCCGAGGCCTGCCCTCTCAGGCCGGTGCCCTAAGGCGGGCCGTTCGGCCCACCGGTCTTGGCCTACCTGAGAGGGCGAAAAAATACGATTTTTCTTGAAACTTTCTCCAACCTTTGAGGAATCAAATGGGGCTTTTTCAAACCCATTTTTCACACATTCAAGGTCTCATAAGATGATTCTAACCTAGATATAAGTTAGATTTTAGGATTGAGAAGCCATCTTACCTTCTTTGCTCAAGAACTCTTTCAAAACCTCAAAATCACTTCTTAGCTCAAGAAATCACAAATGCTTCTTCAACCTTGTAAACACTTCTTCAAATCCTTCAAAATCAACACATAGACCATCTATCAAACCTTAGATTCATCATCTCAAGGGGGATTTACAAGATCTCAAGGAACTCTACCCAAATCAAGGGTTTTACTTGGGTTTGGTGAAAGTGTAAGAAACATAGCCTTTGCTCACCTCTAATCGTAGATCTCGTGTTGGGGATCATTCTTTCGACGTCGGAATGGAAAGATCAAACCTCGGCACCGCTTAAATCCATTTCTTCTTCCTCTTCCTTCCCTTTTCCTCTTCTCCGTTCTCTTTTTCCCTTATTTTCTCTCTCCTCTTTAATCTTCTCACCAAACGCCCGAGTGTCATAAATGAGAAAATGAAAAACATAATAATACTATTTATACTTTTTAAAACAGCTAGTAACCTCATGGGTGGATCACACAGGTGGGCGGATGCGCCCACCTGTGACCGCCCACCTGAGGGTCGAAAATTGGCCAACAAGTGGGATTTTGATGGAATTCGACTCTCGACATGTATCTTATACGTATGCACTTTCGGATACGGCTACATACCAACATTATCCGAACATGACCTTATGATACGTGCATGTGCACGGCTTGGGCACACCCATCTCCTCTGGCACTGGCTCGGACTTGTCTGGCCAACCTGTGTTCAAAGTCACCCTTGCCATCATGGTCCATAAGGAACCCGCCTTAACCCTCTCTGGTTCGGGTCCTGCATGGTTAAACCGGGTCAACCGTGTATTTAGACCTGGTTTAAAAAGTTGGGTATTATATTTACCCCCCCTTTTTGAAAATTTCATCCTCGAAATTGGTGTACCTGGTTATCCGAAAAGATGAGGTACTTGGCTTGGATCTCATCTTCTTTCTCCCATGATGCTTCTTCAAGTGAATGATTAGCTCATCACACCTTTACGAAGGAAATGGAGCGGTTGCGAAGGGTTTTCACTTTTCGGTCCAAGATTTCAGCTGACTGCTCTGCATAGGTCATATCAGCTTCTAGATATTCTGGTTCCACGGGTAATACATGCGATGGATCATGAACATACCGCTTCAACATGGATACATGGAATACATTATGAACATTCCCCAGTGAGGGTGGTAGAACAAGCATGTAGGCTACTGAGCCGACCCGAGCTAAGATCTCAAATGGGCCAATGTATCTCGGGCTCAACTTACCCTTTCTATGGAATCTTTGCAACCCTTTAGTAGGAGAGATCTTGAGAAACACCTTTTTTCCTTCTTGAAACTCAATGTCTTTCTTGCGGTTGTCTGCATAGCTCTTTTGAAGTGACTGAGCTGCTTTAATCCTTTCTCGAACAACATCGACCTTGTCACAAGTCATCTGTATCATTTCAGGTCCTAACATTCGGCGTTCGCCTACCTCATTCCAATACAGAGGAGTTCTGCACTTCCTACCATATAATGCCTCATATGGAGCCATCCCAATTGTAGTTTGGTAACTGTTGTTATAGGCAAACTCCATAAGGGGTACATATTCTTCCCAACTACCACACATTTCCATTGCGCACGCCCTGAGCATGTCTTCTAATGTCTTTATGGTTCGCTCCGACTGACCATCGGTCTGCGGGTGGAAAGCAGTACTCAAATTCAATTGCGATCCCAAAGCATGCTGGAAACTTTTTCAAAATCTGGAAGTGAACCTTGGGTCCCTATCTGACACAATGCTCATTGGCACTCCATGCAAGCGCACCACGTTATCCATATAGAGTTGTGCTAACTTGGCCATAGAGAACTTGGTCTTGATGGGAATGAAATGAGCCGTTTTAGTAAGCCGATCAACTATCACCCATATCGCATCCATTCCCATAGGTGTGCATGGTAGTCCGGTGACGAAATCCATTGTAATCCTATCCCACTTCCAATCTGGTACTGGGAGTGACTGAAGAGTACCATAAGGTCGATGCCTCTCAGCTTTTACTTTTTGGCATGTAAGACAAGTCGCCACATACAGGGCTATTGTGATTCTCATGCTAGGCCACCAGTAATTTTGTTTAAGGTCTTTATACATCTTTGTACTTCCTGGATGGAGTGAGTACTCGGAGCTGTGTGCTTCCTGCACTATCTTGTCTTGTATATCCAAATCATCGGGCACACACAATCTTCCTCGAAACAACAATGCCCCATTGCTGCCTAAAAACAAAATCAGGGTCATTCATTGCTTGATCTTGAATCTTAACTCTGATCCGCTGCAATTCAGGATCCAAAGGTTGTTTCGTTATCACCTCTTACCTAATAGACGGATGCACCTGTAGAGCCGCCAGGGATACAACCAACCATTTAAGGTTTTCTAGTTGATATTCAAGCTCTAAGGTTGCTCCTTCATATAAGAGGGTTTCATCCATTAGCGTTGCCTCTTGTACGAGTGGTGGGCTGACTGCTAAGTGTGAGAGCGATATAGTCTGTGCCTTCCGACTCAACGCATCTGCCACTACATTAGCCTTGCCAAGATGATACTGAATGTCACAGTCATAATCCTTCATGAGTTCGAGCCATCTCCTCTGCCTCATGTTCAAATCTCTTTGGGTGAAAAAGTACTTAAGGCTCTTATAGTCACTGTATATCTCGCACTTCTCCCCATAATGTCGCCAAATCTTTAGGGCAAAAATGACTGCTGCTAGTTCCAAGTTATGAGTGGGGTAGTTCTTCTCATATTCCTTTAGTTGTCGGGATTCATACGCTATCACCTTACCGCGTTGCATGAGAATACAACCCAACCCCACCTTAGAAGCATCAGTGTAGACTGTCATTCCACCTGTGCCTTCAGGGATGGTCAACACAGGGGCCGACACCAATCTTTTCTTCAATTCCTGAAAACTCTTCTCACATTCCTCTACCCATTCAAATTTCACACCCTTTTTGGTTAACTTAGTCATTGGTGCTGAGATCCGAGCAAAATTCTCAATGAAGCGCCGGTAGTACCCAGCCAAACCCAAGAAGCTTCTAATTTCAATGACATTCTTAGGGCTTTCCCATTCTACTACTGCTTTCACCTTATCAGGATCCACCTCGATTCCGGCCTTAGACACTACGTGTCCCAAGAATGCAACTTGCTCAAGCCAAAATTCACATTTACTGTATTTGGCAAACAATTGTTGTTCTCTCAACCTCTGTAACACCATCCTCAAGTGTTGAGTGTGCTCCTCTTTTGTCCTGGAGTAGATCAAGATGTCATCAATAAAAAGAATTACCCATTTATCGAGGACATCGTGAAATACTCGATTCATTAAATCCACGAACGCTGCTGGTGCATTGGTTAACCCAAAATATAATACTAGGAACTCATAGTGACCATACCGAGTCCTGAACGCTGTCTTGGGTATGTCGTCGCTCTTTATCTTGAGCCGATAATAGCCTGATCTAAGGTATATCTTTGAAAATACCCTTGCACCTTGTAGTTGATCAAACAAATCATCAATGCGTGGCAATGGATATCGATTCTTAATGGTTAGCTTATTCAATTCCTGGTAATCGATGCACATACGCAAACTGCCATCCTTCTTCTTGACAAACAATACTGGGGCACCCCAAGGTGAAACACTTGGGCGAATGAACCCCTTCTCCAATAATTCTTGCAACTACATCTGTAATTCCCTCAATTCGGCTGGTGCCATCCTGTATGGAGCTTTAGACACTGGAGCTGCTCCAGGAATCAAGTCTATGGCAAATTCCAACTCTCTATCAGGCGGTAGATGCATCAGATCATCTGGAAAGACATCGGGAAATTCTTTAACCACCTTTACCCCTTCTAGTGGTGTAACCTTTGCATCAACATCAAGTATAGATGCTAAGTAACCCTGACATCCACTTTCCAACAACTATACCGCTTGAAGAGCGGAGACGAGGACCTTTCTAGCCCGTTTCATTTTATCTACTCAGTATACCAATTCTTTTCCTTCATCATCTGTCATCCTAATTAGTTTTCAGCACATATCACATTAGCTCGATGGGCCGATAACCAATCCATGCCCAGTATAACGTCAAAATTCTGCATGTTGAATTTAATGAGTTGTGCATTCAATTTCTTCCCACTGATTTCCACTGGGCACGGCCCATACACCTCCTTCAACTGTGTAACTTTACCGGTAGGCATACTAACAATCATCCCATGATCTAGTGTCCTGGGTGACATACCCAGTTTCTCAGCAAACCTCTTAGATATGAATGAATGTGTAGCCCCTGAATCAAACAAGACATAGGCTGGTATGCCCGATACAGGCAGAACACCTAGTGCAACAATGCATATAAGTACAGCAGGTCATCAATATTTAACATAAGGAAAATCTTAAATTAAAATGTACCTGCTACCACTTCCTTGCTGGCCTCAGCTTCCTCAGTTGATAAGGCATACATTCTTCCCTGTAGTTGATTCCCCCGAGTTAAGGGAGGTCGGTATGCAGAGGGCTGACTAGAGGGTAAGGCTGGTCTGACCCAACAGTCTTTAGTATAGTGCCCATAGGAATGGCAATTAAAGCAATGGATCTGTGATGTCGAAACTGGGGCGGGGCCCCTCTGCTCTTGACCCGCTGTAGATGGAGGTCAGGGCGGCCTTGGGCCTGTAGGCACCGTACTAGTGTTCGGGCGAAAAGATGTAGAGCCCAAGCCACCAGCTAGTTAAGGAGGGTAGCCAGATGGCCTATAGGGCTGTCTATATGTAGGCCCAGAATTATACGACCCACGGTATACCTTGGATGAGTTGCCCATGTCCGAAAATGGATTTGTCCTCTCCCACAATCCAGGTGTGAGGGACTGTTCTCCCTTCTGCTTATCTTCCATGGTCTTAGCCTTTTGCACAATCTGGCTATAATCTGTCAAATCTAAGACCTCAAGCACTGACCCAATGGATGCCTTTAATCCCTTCAGAAATCTTACAGCCTTTTCTTCAGCTGACCTCATATGCCTGGGGGCAAAATGGAACAAGCTTTCAAACTGCTGCTGATACTCAAGGATAGTCTTATTCCCTTGAGTTAAGGCCATAAATTCCATTTCTTTACGGTCTCTGAAACTACGAGGGTAGTGGTTGGCCAAGAACAACTCCTTGAACTGTTCCCAGGTGGGTTCCGGATGTGCAGCCAACAATATAGGCTTAGAGGCTTGCCACCAAGAGTTGGCTTCATTTTTGAGTTGCTGCCCCACACAAATAAGTTTCTGTGCCTTAGTGCACTCAATCACCTCAAATATCTTTTCCAGCTCTTGGATCCACTAATCCGGCTCTAGAGGATCACTTCCCACCTTAGAGAATACAGGTGACAAATTCCTCTTGAAAGATTCCACTACCTTTGACGTATTATTCGTCGACGGGTAATTAGGTGCATATACCGGATAATATGGGTATGGAGGGGGCACCATATACGGAGGAGTGCTGAGTGGCTGAATTGGAGGTGTAACTCCAGCTTGTGACCCCGTGTCAGACCCTACGGGTGGGTCCTGTGGAGTAAGTATCCGGGGAGGTTGACCTGTTTGAGAAAGGTCTAACTATTGCTGTATAGCAGTCATAAATGCTTGCTGCTGCTGAAGCATTTGTTGCTGGAAAGCCTGTTGTGACTATTGAATTATGGTAGCAACATCACCCGGAGTGATGACTGGTGTAGGATCCGGAAGTGTAGTCACAGGTGGGTCCCCTTGTGCCACACCCTGACCAAAGGTTTCTGGAGGTTGTGGGAGTGGGGTTTGCCCCATAGAGCGGGACCTTCTAGGATTCGGTGGTCGACCAACCGAACGAGGACCGCGCGAGGTACCTCATGCATTGCTTCCGGATCTAGTACGTACCATCGTATCCTTGCACCTGGACCATACCATACACCACATTGGTTAAGCACCTTAGAATTTATATCGGCACATAATCATATGCCAACGCACAGGGTATTATAGTGGATGATGTTTTGCAACTAACCATAACTTAATCCCAAAAATACAGTGCTAGTGCTTCAATAAGTAGTATGATGGTCCCACACGACAATATGGTGCTAGCCGCACACACTTTTTTTTATATCATATATATAACACCTCCATCCCCCTTTTTTTTTTTTCAAGCTTTCTCCCAACCGGTGGGCAACTCGGGTTGGCCCGCTGGTCCAACCCGAGGCGGAACATAAATAGGGCTTTTAAGCCCTATTTCATATGTTTTTCTCCCATTTCTTCCACCCTCTCTCTCTCAGGCGATTTTTGAGAGTTATTTGACGCTTCCACTCGTGATCTCACTCAACAATCCGGCGGATTTTGGGAAGATTCAACTCCTCTACTCCCAAGTAAGTCTCTTCCCCATTTTTTCTTCTTAGAACGTGTACTTGGAGGTAGAAACCATGTGTAGTACTCAATATTGATTTTTTTTCCGTGTTTCTTTCCATAGAACAATGATTCCATGAAAATGTGATGTTTTCTTTGTGATTTATTTCTAGTTTTAGGATTTACTTCTCAATTTTTGAGAGAAAACCCAACCGTGCCCTAATTTTCTCTAATTTGGGGCTTTCTTCTATCTCTACCCTTTTCTCCCCAACTAACAACTCAAATGAGTTTCCTTATGCTTGTTTTGCACTTGAAATGTTGGAGAGATCATGGAAAGTCATGTATGCTTGAAATCCCATCTCTTTCCATGAAAATCCATCTCTTTTGTGTTGGGTTTCTTTGATTCTCTTTCCGCCACTTCATACTTGTGGATTCCTTGCACCTCAATGTCATAATAGAAGATGTCTTTGCATATTCTAGATTGTATAACAATGGCATTTCATTCATAGACATGTAAGCTTCAAGCTTTACTCTATTGTGAGACTTTTCATGTTTCTTAGATTAAACTTGCACATTAAGAATTGGGGTTTTTCTATCATTCCTCACTTGCCATGCTTTATATGCCTTTTGTTACATTTCTGTTTTGCAATGTGCTAGTGGATATCATGTTTTGGGGCTTCCTCCTATTCATTTCTCTATGATTTATCCCCTTCTCTTCCTATCATAATCCACATTATGTATTGTACTTGCTCACCCATCTATTTGGTTCCTTTGTTATTCCTCATCCTTACTTATCATTCTTTCTCCTCTTTTCTTGGCAGGATGTCTTCTCGCAAGGGCAAAGAACCCGCATCCTCTTCCACTCGGCTTAAGACCATCACTTCCAAACGGAATAGTGCAGGGACTAGTTCCCTAGCCCCTCGCCCAAGGCGACCAGGACAGGCCCTTATCGATCCTTCAGATTATGATGAGGGACTCTTCCGAAGTTCAAAGGCAGCAACCAACTGGCAGGCCTTCCTAAAGAGGTCTGTGATGATGGAGAAGACCGTGGTAGTCAGCGACTTCCACAAGGTTCAGCTTCATGAGAGGTTCGCCGCACTGGGTTGGCAGTCTATCCTCAACATAGACCGTCCGTGTTATGAGCAACTGGTTCGTAGATTCTACTGCAACTTGGAGGTCTCTTTCCAGTATGGAGAGTATGCGATAACTAGCATGGTAAAGGGGGTGGACATTCACCTGATTGTGGACACTCTGGCTAGCATTTTGGACATCTCTTCAGTTGGGCAGCATTTCTACAGTCCTCCAAAGAGTAAGCCCGTGGGCCCATCCTTGAGTTTGGAGACGCAGGACCATATCTACGAGACCATCTGTGGCAGCAGGGAGCGTTCGGATTCCGAGACGTCATTTTATCCAGAGATTCGTGTGTTTGCCTGTTTGGTCCAGTTCAATTTGATCCCAGATGAGGTCACCGGAACTAGGTAGGCTTCATGACAGCCTACTTAGCCTTCTGCATTTATAAGGCCTTAGAGGGAGGTGCTGAGCACTTATGCTTACCTTACGTCATCCTCAAGACTATGGAGCACCATACCTCACACCCAAGGACGGAGGGTTTCCATATGGTAGGATCCTTACCAGGATCATTGAGTTCTTTGGGGTGGACCTGAGTAGTGAGGAGGGGAAGACTCCAGCAGATAAGTTTGACAGGGGAAATCTATTGAGGATAGGTCTCCACATTCTCATGGATGTACCTTAGAGAGCAGGAGCTCAAAGAGGCCGGGATAGGAGGAATGCCCATAGGGAGGATGTTCCCATGGAGGAGGAGACCAGTGAGGAGGATGAGGACTATGTTACTCAGTGCGAGGAGGAGGATTTTGTGGACGAGGATATCCTCGAGGAGGAGCCTCTTGACTCGAGAGGTGCTAATCCTGGCTTCACGAGGGCTGCAGGCCCACAGCATAGAGCCCCACCACCTGAGAGTGGTGCATTTGATTTTGAGGGCATGATGTCTGCTATGAAGGCCTTGAAAGATAGGCAAGATCAGCTATTAAGAAGACTGGATGAGAGTGCTTCTAGAGAGGAAAACATCCTAGAGAGGCAGACTACCCTAGAGAGTTCCTTCCTCAGATTGGGCGAGGACTTGGATACAACGGCCAATGCCATTTCAATGGATTTTTCCTGACTTCGGAGGGATGTATAGCTGGTGAACTTGAGGTTTGACTACTACGACCATCGACTCAACGTTAGCTCGAGACCTAGGAGGGACGGAGTAATAGTATTGGACGATGACGAGGATCTCTGAGGACTTAGCTCACCCGTCCACACCAGCTTCTCACTTATTTCTATGTTGTTAATCTTATTATATATTTCTTTCTTTTCTCATTCTTTGTACTTTCCCTGTAATTGGACTTACTTGTGGGGGGGTATGTTTTGTTGGTGGCTTGTGCTAGTTTTGTATGTTTAATAACTTACCGTAGTTTAGTTGTGGTGTCATTGGTTATTTATGCTCAATGATATATGTATATGTTGTCTATCAGGTGTTTATGTGTGAAAATTTTTTGGAAAGCTTGTTTTGCGCCGTTATGCTGCCGAAATTTCATTAAATTCATACTCGATGGGTTATGACATCAATTAACTAATCTTTTATTGTTTCCCAGTAACTTTCTCTCATGCACGCCATGAAATGCGTTAACTAAATGCAACCATTATTATTACTTCCTTTCTTTGGCTTTTAACTCTTTAAAGTTTTTACATTTACCTAATCCCATTTCCTATTATAGATTCTATGGGATCTATATGGTATGCTGTAGAGTATCACGCTCTAATACCACCATTGTCACACCACGTTCACACAGAATTGGACCGGTGACAGGGTTAACTCCGGTTAACCCAAACCTGCCAGGATCATCTAATACAATATCTAACCACATTATACACACAACTAAGATAATGTTCAACAGTTCAGCGGAAGACTTAATTTACTTGTAAATATCCCCCATATACTTGATACCTAAATTGTAGTACATAGATAAATACATGTGGGCCCACAGGTATGATATTTACATAAAAAGAATAACAATTCACGTATCAAGTACACAAAAGGGATCATCAAAAGAATAAAAAAGTAACCCTGTATGGAGTCACTGCTGTGGTCCCACAGCACAACCCTCGCACGTGCAATCCGTGCCGTGCTTATAGTCCTCGGGGACCCACCAATCCTCTTAGAAAAATTCAACTGTGGGGCTCGACCCTTGATCCCTAGGCTGGTGACCTGCAAAATCATCTAAAAGAGGTGTACATGTGGGATGAGCTCACTAGCTCAGTAAGTGAAAAGGAGGACCACACAACAGTCCACACAATAATCACAACCATATGCACTATATGCTATGCAATTCATTTTTCATCACATCCACCTAAACAACATTACTAAGTCTTTGGTTTAGTGCAACTACAACCACAGTGCGTGTATACTCCAGGTACGAGCCGCGAACTCCATCCCGCGATACTCCCATAGGGTTGTTGGAGAAGGCCCACCGTGAGTACTCAGAAAAGTAAAGCATGCCGACCGCCGGCTCTCAACATAAAAGTAAATGACAGAAAATAAAGGTGTTGACTCCAACAATTTAAAAGCAGTACGATTGGCCCTCTTGAATATACCACCGAGGTTGTCGACTGTCCTAATGACCAGCCGGGCGTATGTCTAACCACCACAGTGACCCAACAACCGTGACCACTGCTTCCCCCCAAATGATAATCCAACACCTCAACCCCTGTTGGGAAGGGTCGTAGCACGGGAAAATGATAATCCTAAACCGTATGCTCCTATATGACATAGTACGATTGCATAATACTGCCGCATCCCATTCCACGGGCCACCAATGCACTCGTTTCCAAGCCGACTATGGCATCTAGTCTATTAATGCATTATGCACAATGATGTCATCATTCATAACATAATCACATCATCATTTGACATTGAGAGAATAAACACAACACATATGTCATAATAATATGAGGATGGCTAAGCTACATATAATTTGCATGATGACATGGCTAGTCTAGATACAATTTAATGAATGCCAAACAAGCCTTAAAATGAGGCCAAACATCCTCTCCCCACTTACTTGTTGTGTACAAAGACTCACGCCCGGTACGGGTGAGATCCGGCGCGAGAAACGTAAATTTCGGTAAACCTATCATAAGTGAATGGGGTTAGCATTTCACCACTTTGGGGTCAAAACTAACAAGATTTGATGGAAAAATCATGTTTAGAATCATAAAAGAAGGTTGCACATCCATTTTAGGTCCATTCGGATACAAAAATCACGTTGGGGGCCTCTTGGATGGGTCGGACAACCCACCTGTCACGGTCCATTGGTCTTGACCCACAGGTCTTGACCGGTGGGTAGGTCAGGCCGTCGGTCGGTCGGTCCACCGATAGGGGCCCACTGGTCTTGCCCGAGGCCTGCCCTCTCAGGCGAGTGCCCTCAGGCTGGCCGTTCGGCCCACCGGTCTTGGCCCACCTGAGAGGGCGGAAAAATGCCATTTTCCTTGAAACTTTTCCCAACCTTTGGGAAATCAAATGGGGATTTTTTTAAACCCATTTTTCGCACATTCAAGGTCTCATAAGATGATTCTAACCTAGATCTAAGTTAGATTTTAGGATTGAGAAGCCATCTTAACTTCTTTACTCAAGAACTCTTTCAAAACCTCAAAATCACTTCTTAGCTCAAGTAATCATCAATGCTTCTTTAACCTTGTAAACACTTCTTCAAATCCTTCAAAATCAACACATAGACCATCTATCAAACCTTAGATTCATCATCTCAAGGGGGATTTACAAGATCTCAAGGAACTCTACCCAAATCAAGGGTTTTACTTGGGTTTGGTGAAAGTTTAAGAAACATAGCATTTGCTCACCTCTAATCGTAGATCTCGTGTTGGGGATCACTCTTCTGGCATCGGAACTCGAAGATCAAACTTTGACGCAACTTAATTCCATTTCTTCTTCCTCTTCCTTCCCTTTTCCTCTTCTCCGTTCTCTTTTTCCCTTCTTTTCTCTCTCCTCTTTACTCTTCTCACCAAACGCCCGAGTGTCATAAATGAGAAAATGAAAAACATAATAATACTATTTATACTTTTTAAAACAGCTAGTAACCTTATGGGTGGGTCACACAGGTGGGCGGATGCACCCACCTGTGACCGCCCACCTGAGGGCCAAAAATTGGCCAACAAGTGGGATTTTTATGGAATTCGACTCTTGACATGTATCTTATACGTATGCGCTTTCGGATACGGCTACATACCAGCATTATTCGTACATGGCCTTATGATATGTGCATGTACACGGCTTGGGCACACCCGTCTCCTCTGGCACTAGCTCGAACTTGTCTGGCCAGCCTGTGTTCAAAGTCACCCTTGCCATTATGGTCCATAAGGAACCCGCCTTAACCCTCTCTGGTTCGGGTCCTGCATGGTTAAACCGGGTCAACCGTGTATTTAGACCGGATTTAAAAAGTTGGGTATTACAATTGAATTCTTTTAAGATCCACCTCCATTCCCTGTCAAAAGAAAGGATAACTCTAGGGAGGGGCCAACATTTCCTGAGGATACCATGCCAAACGGACTTGGAAAAGGGATAGGAGAAAAAAAAGTAATCCACACTTTCTATAGAGTTCCAACAAAGGCAGCAATTGGGAATGGTTAAATTTCTTTGAAGAAGAAACTCTTGTGTGAGGAGGGATTTAGTCATAGCCCTCCCAGCAGTAAATGAATGCCTAGGGATGGAAGAACTAAACCAAATAGATCTAAACCATGGAACAACAAAAGTTCTAGTGCGCACCAGATTCCAAGCAATAGAACCGGTGGATTTATTAGTAGAGTTATCCCATTGAACAGAATCCCCACTACCCCTAGGCCTAAAGCGAATATTGGGGAGTTTCTTCCAAACCTCTATGAGAGAGAGAATTACCAGGGCAAGAAAGCCAATTCCCATTTCTCAAGATGGAGGAAACCTTAGCAAACCTATCCAAACCAGCATCATATTTGATTCTGTCACCATATTTTAAAATAAGGACACCATCAGGATGTCAATTATCAAGCCAAAGAAATGTGTTTGAGCCATCATCAATAGAAGATCGAATTTTCTCAGACGCAAAATGCCTATATTTAAGAATTTTCCTCCAAGCCCAAGAAATATCCAAAGGATAAGGGGCAGTCCAAATCAAGTCAAACTTGAGGTATCTAGAATACACCCAGTCAATCCAAATGCTCTTCTTACGAGAGGCAATATTCCAGATAAGCTTAACAATTCCTGAAATGTTACACTCTTTAACTCTACGAAACTAAGACCCCCTTCCCTTTTTGGAAGACATACGTTACCTTAACTAATGGGATGGAGAAAATTTGCACTCTCCTGACCTTTCTAAAGGAAGGAAGCCATAAGAGATTCAATCTTTGAAGAGATAGAAGCTAAAAGCCCAAAAACCCCAGACCAAAAAATATAGGAGTTTTGCATAACTGATCTAATGAGCTCAAGGCGAACAACAAAAGATAGAAGTTTACTTTCCAAAGTTGAAGTCTCTTGCGAAGCCTTATCAAGATAGGAGAATAGTGATGAGCAGCAAGCTTCGAGGAAACCAAAGGTAATCCAAGATATGTGACAGGAAGTTGGCCCTCGGGAATGCCCAATATTACACTAATTTGTGCCTTAAGATGTACAGACACTCCTCTAAAGAAAGAAAGAGATTTATGAAGATTGATAGAAAGCCCAGATATAGCAGAGAAGGAAGCTAAAGCATCCGAAATAACAGACACAGAAGAAAGCGAGGCTTTAGCAAAGATCATAAGGTCATCAGTAAATAGAAGGTGGGTGATTTTTAAATCCTTGCACTTAGGGATAGGCTGGATGGAATTTGCCTCAGTTTTGATCAAAAGGATTTTAGAAAGACCCTCCATGGCAATAGAAAATAGCAGAGGTGATATGGGACAACCTTGCCGGATCCCTAATTTGGATTCAAAATAACCTTGGGGGGAACCATTAACCAGCACAGAGAAATGAGAAGATGAAATGCAATAATGAATCCAATTAATGAAAATAGGTGAAAAATTCATCCTGGAAAGAAGTTGGTCAATATAGTCTCATTTGATGGAATCAAATGTCTTATGAATATCCAGCTTAAGAAGGATAAAAGGAGGATGGTTTTTCCGATCAAAACCCCTAACAATTTCATGACATAGGCGGATATTATCAGAAATACTCCTCCCAAGGATGAATGCAACCTGATTATGACTAATAAGAGAATCAATAACCAACTTAAGCCTATTTGCAATAATCTTTGCAATAAACTTATAAAGAAGGTTAGCAAGAGAAATAGGCTGAAAAGATGAAACCTAATCAGCTCCTTCAAACTTCGGGATAAGACAAATAAAAGTTTGATTAATGCTTCCAACCCTAGACGGATTAAAGAAGAAATAACGAACAACAGATAAACGATCATCCTTGACAATATCCCAAGCTGAAGGGAAAAACCCAAAACTAAAGCTATCAGGACCAGGAACTTTATTAGATTTATGGGAATTTATGACCCCAAAAATCTCCTCATATTAAGGAATAGTTGATAGAACCCTTCTAAGGTCGGGGGAACCTTAGTGAAAGTAATATCATCAGGGATAGGAAAATTGGGATTAAGAGTGGATGGATTAAATTTCCTAGAGAAGTGAGAAACAAAAGTTGATTTAATCCTAAGCTCTCATATTTACATGCAACATGTCAACTCAAACAAAGCTTGTCAAGTTGCAAGATAAAGATCTGAAAAACAGGACCATGGTAGAAAGTGAAATAGTAATCAAAGTACTATAAATATGCATTGACATATATAGGGATGTATGCTAATACACTAGAGTTATTTGATTGAATTAAATTAAAATTTGACATGTGACTAATCCAAAGTATTCATTTGATGGTCATAATTACTACATGATCATTCCACATGGCACAATAAGATAGGCCGCCTGTATAGATTTATTAGGCCGGACCATTCAAATAACGAGTTAGTAATTTGGTATAATATCTTATAAGAATCAAATATATATATATATATATATATTTGGGGAGAGGGATGGATTGAAGTATATGGAAATTTTGGCTCAATAGCAACACCAAAAACAAAAAAACAGAAAGGCTATTTTTAGTTGCAAAGGGAATTAAAGGGAAGGAAAGAGAATATTTCAAACTTAAAAATGAAATCTTTGTAATCATAACCCCATGTGGTGTTATATCACTAACTCCAAATCATTCTATATTTGGTTAACAAATTTTTCATTGCTTTGCATTCAAAACTCTTTGCTATAAGATAAAATAAAAAATAACATGTAAAATATATCATTTTAATGTAGTAAAAATTTTAAATAGTTTAGACAATCAGATGGGATAATGATTACAAAACATTTATTTTTTAAATTAAAAATTTTCATTTTCTCTCCCTTTAAATTTTTCTTGCAATCAAACATAGGCTTAGTTTTTTTTTTTTTTTGGTGGAAAATTTTCACATTTAGTTTAAATGCATTAGATATATGGATGTGTATGGTGAAAAACCCTGATTCTAAGAAATATTATTGAGCATAAGAATTTCTCTTATAATTTATTTCAAACCAAGAATCCCACGCCAATATTCATGTACAAATTATTGTTTAAAGGGAGCTGGTGTACGTAGGCATAAAGGAAATGCAAAAGTAGGATATCACTGGCACAGTTTATTTTTTTTGTAATCATTTTTGTCTCCTTGACCATATCTACCACATGGCAACTTATTGGCACTTGTAGTTCATGTTTTTTTTTTTTGGTAAGGTAGATATGTTCATATCATTCTATACCCTTGCATCAATTTTGAAGCATGTCCTTGTGTGATGGAATACACCATGCACAAAATCTTTTACCTTTTTTATTTGTTTCCAAATGTATTGCTTTTCCCTCACTTCTTTTCCAAATTTGTGTGTGCAAAATTGGAAAAAGATCCTCTCTAGCGTCAATCATTTATCTTTTATTCTTCCAATGGTTGGGATGATTTGGAACATATATTCTCGGTGTTAGTAGGTGTTGGGATTTATGTCTAAATCATCCCAACCATTGGATCGATGAGTGGGAGGTAAATAGTTGGACACCGAAGGCGTTGGAGATTAGCCGGATCCCACGAAACCGTTTGATGGGGGATGAGGATTTATTGTGTCATGATTGTGCACCATCCATGACCATTCATAAAATCGCTCTCCAATAAATAATAAAAGGAAGAAAGAACGCTATTCACTAGTGTGTCTATGCCTAAACACAAAGCGTGCAAAAAGCCCCCACTCTGTCTATGCTCATGTGCTCCCTTCCATTGGTCAAGGCCACTGGCATGTACTTACACACCTGTGGATAGTGTTCTATTGCCCCCCACCCAAAAAAAATAAAATAAAATAAAATAAAATAAAAGAGAGAAAGTTTTTCTTCTCCCACAGATCTAAGTAAGATTCACCCACACATCTAAGGTTATTATTGCATTTCTCCATTTACGGTACAAAGACAAAAATACACTCTCTATTATTCTTGATACCCATCCCAAGACATTGAATACCCCGTTCAATGTAAGTGTTGGGAAACTGCCTCCACCTTCGAAAAATACATAAGGTAATCAGTTAGTGGTGGACTATACAATTATAATGATCCCCAAAATATGACACCATCCAATCAAATTTATGGATACATCTAAAATGGCCCAATCAGCTATTATACTGATTAAATGACATGATGAGTGTCTTGATCCATGTGTAACAATTTCATTTGACAAGTATAAAATTGTTGCGAAATATTAAAATAGAATTATTTTGTTAATTTTTTTAAATATTGATCAATTTTTAAAAATTTTATTTTTATTTCTTATTTCTTATTTTTTATTTTTAACAATGAAAAAATGACATGATTACCCACTTTTGGGTTTCCCTTTACAAAATTACCCACAAAAAGTTTTGATCAACAAAAATACCCAAAATTAGGTTTGAGTTTACAAAACTACCCACCCAAAGTTTCAGTTAACAAAAATACCCAAAATTAGGTTTGGGTTTACAAAACTACCCAAAATAGTGATTCTTCATCTTCCTCATATAATCATGTATTTTTTTATTACTAAAACTTTGAGTGGGTAGTTTTATAAATCCAAACTCAATTTTGGGTATTTTTGTTAATTTAAACTTTAAATGGGTAATTTTGTAAAGGAAAACATAATTTTGAGTATTTTTGTTAATTGAAACTTTTGATGGATAATTTTGTAAAGAGAAACCTAGAAGTAGGCAATCATGTAATTTTCCCAACAACAATATGGTCCATAGACCAAGTGAAAAAGTGTTAGAAGTTCCCAAAAATATCCAGTTGCCTACCTAATAAACACACATATGTATACATTAGCTTTTGGTCTTGGGTTCAATGAGGAAATCCCTATTTGTAAGGTAAATCGCCTAACTTTGTCTTAAAGTATATCGTAGGTCTAATCAAAGATTTTCTTCCTATGATGGGTTAGGAGGCTTAAAGGCTATATATGTACATAGGCCTCATCACTCCTGCGATTAGTGTTGCCTAGGGCAGAGGTTCGAGTTTGGATTAAGAGCTTGACTTGTCCGTGTTCATCTTCATGGCTTTTTATGAATTGTATTTTGTTTATGAGAAAAGGATGGGTACATTATTGTGGCGCCCAGTCTATGTCACTCTTTCTCTGATACAGGTCAGGATTTCATGTCCCATCAATTCAAAGCTCAACACGGCCACCCTCATTTTTAAGAAGATCCACATAGCATCAACAGCCCAAACCGATCTAGCACCTGCCCATATGGATTCAGCTATGGAGATACACTTTCCAAATTGGAATGGAACTTTTTGGATACCTTATTTGAACTGGGTTTTATTACAGAAGCTAGGATTGGCCAGTATACATACTTGCCATATAGAGATCATCATCATCTTTTATTTTAAAAAGGTTTATATATGATAAAATATTGACTTGGGGGATCAATCCTTGCGGCCATATGAGTCCACAATTTAGGAGATCCCACTCTTGCCTTGTTTTTGGTATGAAGCCCGACAGCTGCCCCTCTTGAGATGAATCTCATGAAGACCTCACCCCTAGATCAGATTTTGGAAAATAGTCAGTCATCTTGTGTCGGTTTGATGAGAGAGCTCTTTGGATGACTTTTTTAAGGCAGCCATGCCTTGACCGATTTCTACAACTCCCATTCCATTGTTTGGGTTTTATAATTTTGATCCTTTTAGTTGTCAAGGAGCCTAGCCTAAATTAGGATTTTATTTTATTTCAGATGTGTTCTTAGCTATAGAATAGATTAGATTAGGGTATTGATTTTATTTTCTTATAAATTGTAAGAGCTTTGCTCATTGTAATGACACTGAAGAATGAATTAGAATTTGCTTTGAGCAGACACCCTTGGTGTATTAATTTGAAATCATAGAGAGTTTCACTACAATCTGGTAGAATGGTAGCTTTCCCGTTGCATTTATTTATTTCTTGTGTTTGTGTTAAGCGGCTGCACACCTAGAAGAGTATTTCTTGACTCTCTCGATCCGTGGCTTACGATGAGGCTGAATCATTCTCTCTTCCCTTTAGAAATGATCCCAATACCCCTCCCATCCTGACCCCTCATTAGTTGAGTGTTAGCTCTAGGAAAGCTAGTGGTAAGCCCAACCCTCTCCTTTGTTTTTCATACATAATTTCTCAGTCGTGGAAGGTCAAATTCCAAACCTTTTATCTTGAGTATATCTATTACTAAAAATGGGCGTCACTTTGGGACATGTGGGTAGCTGCCCTACATGGCTAAAAGCAAGCCAAGAGAACTCAAACTCTTATTTATTTATTTATTCAAATGATAGAAAAAAGTATTATAAAGCCACTCTACGAGGTAATAATGAAGTCATCCCGTGGTTTTCTTAAAAATTAGTTATTCTATAAGGAGTACTTGGACAAGATCACCTCGAATATTACTCATTGCTTCCATGAAGTTAACATGGTGCCTGATATGTTGGCTAAGCATGCAACGGTTGCTAGGGTTTCAAATAGCTGAGAGGCAACCCCCAGATTCTCTTTGGTAAATACTAGTTGGGACACTACTAGGAAGCCTCAATTTCGTTTTAACTAAAGTTTTGCGCTTTGGTATATCTATCAACTGAGCAATGTCGAAGGTGGATATATACACTAATTTTGTTATTTTTCTTAGTTTGGCCTTCGATTGATTCTTTCTTTTATTTATTTTTTTTTTTTTGGGAGAGGGATAGGTATGCCGCCGATATCAAGTATGCTAGTGAATAGCACGAATAGAAACACATGATGGAGTATCATTCAAGAAGGATATGGGGGTTATTTCAGAAAAAAAGGAAGAGAGAGATAGACACAATGGGTACTAGCATACTTGATATCAGCGGCATACCCAACATTTTCCTTTTTTAATAATAATAAATTCTTGCTGACATTAAGAAAAAAACAGCCACTCTACGAGGGAAGTCCTCCGGGCAAGTCTTTGCGGTCCATCCTTGATCCATGCATTGATTTTGAGATTTAGGATGCAATAACAGAAAAAATCCGTGGGCAAGAGATTCCTCATTCACCGTCGGTCTGGGGAAACTGTTCCCTTTAAGAAATATAGAAGGTAATGATTGCATGGTGGACTATCCAACTACAATGATCTTTTGAAAAAAAGAAATTATAATGACCCCAAAATATGACTCCAGCCAATCAAATCTGTCCTTATATTCATGTTGAAGAAATATAGGTTGTTGTCCATGAAGCTTAAGTTCCTCAAGAATTTTTTTTTGTTTTGATGTTCATGACGTATGAATCCTTTTTCTACAGATGACCGACTCATATTGTTTCCTTTATCCTGTCATGATTGACGCCTAAAGTTACCCTTTTTCATTTGCAGGGTCTTAAAAGTGAAAATAGACGTAGGAGTTTATTGAGAATTTAGATGATGAATCTCATCACTGTAGATACACAATTGAATTCCTTACATGAATCCCACAGCAAATCAAGTGATCAAAGTTTGAGTTAGAGTTGGAGTTGGATTTTTTTTTTTATCACTGTCGGGAAGTAGTACCATGAGGAAAGGTGATAAGAACCACCATCAGAGAATGAAACAGAATATGAAACTGTAAGCTCCCAAGCAGTAGGAGGAGATTAGGGCTATGACCGCATGCCTGTTGAAGAATGAGTCAGAGACTCACAAATAATGGCTTAGTTAAGGGAATCCATCGAAGCCATAGCAAAAACAAGTCTTCATAGGGCAATTATCACTACTTATGGATCTGAACCTAGGTGATTAGAACTTTGAATTCCTTATTTGTGTAAAATTTACTTTACATATTTGAACAATTATTTTTTTTACGTAAAATATGATGATGCAAAATTCATTAAAAAAAAAAAAAGCAGCACATAGTTTGGTCTATACTCCTCTTATATGTACGTCTAAATTTCTGCAAAACAAATAGCAGAAATTTTGATTTTATAGGACCATTTGTTTTACTAGCTATTTTTTGCCTAAACAAATGATATCTTATATAGCTCTCCTAGGGATGTCAGTTTCAAGTCTGCATCAATTGCCCAACTGAGAGCTGATTGGGAAAGCCTAAATCTTGCACAACCTGCTTAACTCAAGCCTTTCCTGGCTAACATTCAGTTACTCCTGGTGCAAGGGTGCTACCGGACAGGCATTTAGTCGGGATTGATAAATTAATATTCTGACTCAACCCAACATGTTTAAGGCCGATTTATCTATCCGTCGTTTAAAACCCATTTACCTATCTTGACACACATCCCATTTTTATCCCATTTGAAGATTAATGTCTCATTAACCCGTTTAGCCGGATCATTGGTAGCGCAATTAAAAATGTGAACTTGACCAACCTTTCATAAATGGGACCATATGCCTAACCTATGAGGACTGATTACTTAAACGATCTGATTATGATGCGAGGTCCTAAAGTGGGGAAGCCAAATAAACCCAAACAAAACTGATCCAGGCCGACCGATTGACACCCCTAGCTCCATGTAATATGTATGTAGTCTATGACCTGGTCGGTGAACCGTAATCAGATAGTCCAATAGGTGGGCTTAGGCTAGGTTTTGGATATAAGTTGAAGCCCAGGAAATTAAATAGTCTGTTAATTTTGTCTAAGGGTGAGGTTCCTCCCTAGGGAAGAATTCTGTCCCATCTCCCATGTCGGCCATAATTGGCTTTCCTTTTAACTTGTGATTTTTGGGTGCATTTCATTCCTCAGCAGCTCAGCTTATGAATAGTCCGTGACTTGAGGTCTGAGTCGTTTTGGAAATGATAAGTAGCAAGACTTGTTCTGAAAGTACTACTCCCATTCTCACAAAGTTGAAATTATTGCCCAGATTCACTTGAATCTTTTGAGTTGGCCATGCAGGGACCTGAGTCTTTATTTTTTGTCATTTCTTCCCTTCTATTAATTAGTAAGATAATATAAATTAATGAAACATAGATCTTGCATTGCAGCAAAATCTACAAGTATTTTGAAATAAAAATCCAAAAAGAGTCATTTATATGTGGAAATTTTTGTTGCTTCTTCTTCTTGTATTTGACTTTTAAGATTCCAGTCAAAATAACATGTCTATGGGCAAATGGTTTTTGTGAGAGAGTATGACCCTTGCGCTAGACATATGACCAATGACTGTCATGTCCCTTGTTGATGTTTCCTCGTGCGCTGTCAATCTAGCTCATGCACAAATGTAGGAGCCACATTCCTAGACAAAACATTCCTCCTTGTATTATAATCAAAATTGCACTTATTAATTATATGTTTTTTCATAAATCGTACAAGACAATCAAGATTTGAGGATCAAATGTCGGGTGGAGGAGAGACAGAGTCTGGCGAATTGGCTGGGAATGGGGCAAGAGTTGTGGAGGATGAAGATGGTGGTGATCGAGAGACCTTGGATTGAGGTCCAGGGCTCTCTCAACCTGGAAATCGTCAGGTGAACGTAGGTCAACGATGTTTATACGCAAAGGCTTTGGGAAACTTCGATTGACCGGCCACTGATTCTCTGCTTGAACCTATTCAGGTTGGGAATATCCGGTGCATCGTGATTCCTCAACAAGACTATGAATCGAAGAGGCAAAACTTTCGATTTGCCTGAATCGGTCGAGTAGACTTTCGTCTGATTTCTTTGGACGTGCTGAGAAAGAAGGCTCGGGAAAAATGGAATCTCAGTCACAGAGTGCTAATGCATCCATTAGAAAAGGGCTATGTCATTTTCCAATTCCAGTGTCAGGGGGATAAGGCAACGGTTTGGAGGAGGAGCCCTCTCAGGATAGGTGATCAATTGATTCGGTTCCAACACTGGAAGACCAATTTCAATATTCACGAGAAGCAGATCTTCACAAAACTAATCTGGGTGCGGTTTCCAGATCTCCCACTGGAGTACTGGCATGAAAATGTGTTGTTATCGATTGCAAACCTAGTAGGGCGTCCTGTGGCCCTAGATAAACATACAAGGCAAGGCCTTTTGGGGTACTTTGCAAGAGTACTTGTTGAGATGGATATTTCAGAATTGGCTGCGAGAGTTGATGAAGTGCAGGTGGAGAGATTTGAACCTCGTACATCCCAGGTATGGGTTCCGACAGAAAGTTATTTATGAGGACAATATGTAACGTGTGGCTATTGTAGGCAGTTTGGGCATCAGGTCTCATCCTGTAGGTAGAAAAAGCTAGAAGATGAAAGGCAGTGCGTGGTGGATAACAATGCAAAGGTTCAAGGGTGAGTATACAAGGAAGATAGTGTCAGGCCCCGTTCACATAGAATCGGACCGGTGACTAGGTTCCCTCCAGGTAACCCAAAACCACCAGGATCATCTGATACAGTAGCCAAAGCACAGCAATGATAAGTAATCAATGGAATATAATAATATAATATAGCGGAAGTCTTGTTGTATAGAAATACCTGTAATTCCCTATATACTCTTGATACCCAAATTGTCATGCATAGTATAATTACATGTGGGCCTGTAGGCATGATATTTACATAAGAAATAAAAATTTAACTATTGAGAGCACAAAAGGGAAAAATATACCATAAAATCAAAAGAGTACAACAAGCATAATCAGTTACTGTTGCTTTGCAGCACAACCTTCACATGGGCAACCGTCACCATGATCGAATCCTTCGGAGACCCGTCAATCCCCCACTGGGGTTTCGTCGGTGGGACCCAGCACGGGTTCCTTTACTAAATAGCCTGTAAAATCATCTAAAAAGACGTGTACACGAGGGGTGAGCTCACTAACTCAGTAAATGGAAAGAAAGACACACACAAGTAATTGCAATTCAAATGATATTATATGCATGAGATTCAAATTAAACCTACTTCACCTAAACAATCATTACTAGCTCATAGGTTACATGCTACTCACAACCACAGTGCGCGTTTGCCCCGGGTGTAAGATGCGTTCTCCATCTCGTGATACGCCCATAGGGTTGTGGGAGAAGGCCAGCCATGAGCACTCAGAAATATAAATCGTGGCCAAACCATAGTAGAAATGTAAATCGTGGACGGACCACAACAAAAAATAAATCGTGGCCAAACCACACTAAAAAATTAAAAGCAGTACGATTGGCCCTTTGAATATACCACCAAGGTTTTCAACTATCCTAATGATCAGCTAGGCGTACTTTTAATCACCACGGCAGTCCACGATCGATGCTTTCTCCCAGTGATAACCCAACACATAAATTCCTGTTGAAAATGGTCGTAGCACGAGGGAATATGATATCCTAACCACATGCTCCATATGAGATAACACGACTACATAGTACTTCTGTGTCCCATTCCACGGTGTACCAATGCATTTGTTTTCAAGCCGACTACGGCATCTATTCTAGAAATCCCACATATGTTGGGCAAATTATCACCATATTCCAACATATGATAAACTCATTCTCAAGATTCCAAGCAAGTGACAAGCATATAGAATTTAAGATACAACATATATAGTTCTAAATGCATCATTCATACATCAAGCATATGCATGGGAATGACAATCGGAATGTCAATATAGTCTATGAATGCATAGGATGCCATAAACACTTCAAAAATAAGATCAAAGTCCTCTCCCCACTTACTTATTTTCATACAATAAATGCACGCATAATATAGGTAAGATCCGGTGTGGGAAGATGAGTCTCTCGAAACCTAGCACAGATAAGAAGTTTAGAAATATGTCCAATTTGGGACTGTAAATGATGTAAGATATAGCCACGACGCATTTAATAGAGTGAAGAAGGTTATCAGTGAGTTTGAGTTCCATCGGAGCTCATTGGGCTACAGGTGAGTCATACAGGTGGGTAAGAGAATCCACCTATGCAAACTGCCCAGATTGGTAGCTCATACTGATAGGTTTGACACCCGTCGGTAGGTCCAGAGGAGACCAACAGGTCATATTGGTAGGTCTGGTGCCCGCCAATCCTACTCACCGGTAGACCTAGAGGCACTGGCGAAATAAGTAGGTCACACCGACGGGTCAGGCATCCATCAGTCTTACTCACCGGTTGAGCCAGAGAAGAGTGGTGGGTCACATTGGTAGGTGTGACCACCTGCCGGTGCTACCCATCAGTATTTTACGGGTTTTGTTGTTTTCCATCTTTTCTTCATTCCACCTCTTGAAAACCCAATAGAGTGGTTCCCACTTCATTTTCCACACATTCTAAGCCTCATCTACTAGATTGTTCTATGGATTTAAGTCATCATCAAGATTTGAGGAAAGTAATCATACCTTAGCTTGAAAAACCCTAAATCTTGGGATCCTCTTCCCAAACTCAAATACCACTTCAATGACTCCCAAATCTTTGTTTCTTTTCTTAAATCCTTCAAGAAAATCACACAATGGTTCTATCGTTACTTTGATTTGAACATACACATGAGGGTTTCATCATAATCCATCAGTTTAGGGCGTAACTTACCTCAAAATGTAGATCCCAAGACACTGGTGACTATTTTGGCAACGAAAAGGTAAAACGTGGCTATGGAATCCAAGGGGAAAGGCTTCTTCCTACTCTTCTTCTTCTTCTTCTTCCTCCTCCTTTCTCCCTCCTCTTTACTCCTCTCACCAACCTTTACTGAAAATCATAAATGGGAGAGAGAGAAAGGTATAATTGATATTTATATCATGGCCAATAAATATCTTCTAAGCTCCGTTTGGTTTTGCCCCTTTTCGGACCAAAACACATTAAACCGCATTTTCAGGGTGAAGTAGCCAACATCTTTGGGCATACATGACCTCAGTTTGATGAGGAGTCCAAAATACACGTGTTCACCCAAGCTGGGCTTACTGAGGCCCACATTTCCCCAATAGGTGGGTCTCGCACCTACCAGTGGCACCCACCAGTTGGCCAAAACATAGCTAACCTTCCTGTATTCTTGGGGAAAGTGTAATCTTATGCGTATCTCACCCTAACCTCGTGTTATGGACTAAGTTTCTATCATTCAAGTATGATAACACTTTTTCTATTTGTACATGGTCTTATGATATGTGTAAGGGCATGGCTTAGGCATGCGAATCACTTCGGGTATAGGCTCAATCTTATTCGGCCACTCGGCATTTGACGTCACCGTTACTGTCATGTACCATAGGGCACTAGCATTAACCCATTTTGGTTCGGACCCTGCAAGATCAAACCGAACCAACCGATCAATAAACTGGGTTTAAAGAGCCGGGCTCTACATCTACCACACCTCTTTAAAAATTTCATCCTTAAAATTAAAGTTACTTGGTTGTCCGAATAGATGAGGGTATTTAAATTGGATGTCATATTCTTTCTCCTAGGACACTTCCTCAAGTGAATGGTTGGCCCATCGCACCTTTATAAAAGCAATGGATCGGTTGCGAAGTGTCTTTATCTTTTAGTCCAGGATTTCAGTAGGCTGCTCCTCATAAGTCATATCTACCTCTATGTACTCTGGTTCCAGAGTTAGTACATGTGATGGATTAAGTACTGTAGACATCCAATTTTGTCACCCTCCTCTGGCTATGATGAAATGTGGATCTTGGATGCAACTTTTGGCTTTCGATTAATAGAGATAATGATGGAAACATTCCCCTACCTGAAACCCTGAAAACCCCCACACAGGAGAGAAGAGGGTCCGATTTTGACTTTCTATATATGAAGAAATATGGTCAAGAAGACCGTACAGATGGATAGTGCTCGAAAATATGATTCTGACAATATATGGCACGTCAAAATCGGATTGACGAATCTCCCGCGATCATCCCTAAAAAATTACATTTTCTCGTATGTATGCCACGCACACTGACAAGCCTTCTGGAAACCTGAAAAAATCCCCTACCTACCCCAAACACCCTAAAATTTATCCTCTACCTACTCAGATAACCCGGAAACATTCCCCTACCTGAAACCCTGGAAACCCCTGCGCAGGAGAGAAGAGGGTCCAATTTTGACTTTTTATATACAAAGGAATCCAATCAAGATGACTATACAGATTGATAGTGCTTGAAAGAACGATTTCGACAATATATGGTATGTTAAAATTGGACCGTCAGATCTCCGGTGATCATCATAGAAAAAATCAATGATCGTGTGTGCGCTGCATGCGCTAGCCAGCAGGCCAGCCCGCACTCGTGCTTGCTGCCTATGGCTTCAACCCATGGCTGCTGTCCATGGTCGCAACACATGTTTGCTAGCTAGCCCACGCCCCCTCTGCCCATGCCCATGCCCCCACAGGCCTATGCCTGTGCCCCCTCTACCTATTCTTGTGCCCCCATAGGCCTCTACCCACACTCCCTCTACCCATGCCCATGCCCCCTCTACCCATGCCCACGCCCTTATAGGCCAATGCCAACACCTTTGCCAGCTACTGCCTATGGTTGCGACCTATGCTCACCAACCTTGCCACGGTGCCGTGCCATAGTGCCGCACACCCACACCACCCATGACATTGCCCACATTGCCTGCCCTCCCATACTTACCATGCCCCGTGCACTTCAGCCCAATCTTGGGCCTCACCATCAATGCCCGGGATTGCTTTTCCGCTGACCCGATGGGTGAAGAGATATCTCTTCACCCACTTAAGACCAAAAAACCTCTTTTTTTGCTAAGGATTCTCTCTCCCTAAAAGCCCCTTTTTGGCCTATTAGATAAAAGCCCTCTTCACCCATTTTGGTCCAAGAATCCCTTTTACCTATTGAATAAAAGCTCTCTTCATCCACTTTAGTCCAAAAACCCTCTTTCGTCCATTGGATAAAGATGTTCCCTCTTTCCCATTGGCCGGAAAACTTATAAAAAGCCCCCTCCTTTGGATTTCACACACCAAACAACCCCATCTCATTCCATAGTAGTGAAGCTCTACCCTCTCTCCTCCCCTCCCCCTCTTGATTTTCGTTGAGTCTTCAGAGCGATCTTCATCAATATCTGAAATCTTGTTCTGATCTTTGAAGTGTTCTTTGGGACTTTGAAGATCTTCAATCCAGTTCTTAGTCTAATCCTGTTTTTTTTCCAAAAATAGTGTGTTCTTCAATCCCCTCCTTTGAGTGTTCTTGAGTTTTACCAGAAATAGAAATCCCTCCCCCTTGAGGTTCTTTGGGTCTACGAAGAGATCATTGTCAAGATCCAGAACTCTATTCGGATCTTCAAAGTGTTTTTCGAGGCTTTGGGGATCTTTAATCCATTTTTAAGTCAATTCATTTCTTTCCAATAATAGCAATTCCTAGCGGAAGCCTTGTTCGAATACCCCTAGAATCTTTTCAGAAGTAGCCATTCCCAGTAGAAGCTCTTACGAAGTGCCACCTCAGCTTAGCCCTCCCTAGCCTATCCCCAGTGGAAGCTCTACCAGAGTGCCACCTCAGCCTAGCCTTCCTAGCCTATCCCTAGTGGAGGTCAAGACCATCTTCCCCTAAGACAGGAGAACACGAAAAACTGTCTGAGCCAGTACCAATCAGGGGCCCACCCCTTTGACCCGAAACAGGGGTTAAGTTCAGGTACAGTTTCTCAACTAAATTGTCATCATGTAGACTTTATATAGACCTTGTTTTAGTGTACATAGTAGTTTAAATTCAATTAATGTATATATGTGTGATAACTTAGCCACGCATGTGGAATAGTAATAATTATGGAAAATGTTCGTTCTTAAGCATCTAGCAGGAAGACCGATTTAACCGGGCAGATTGGGTGCCTAACACCTTCCCAACTTTGTAACCTAACACTTACCCTAAATCTCTAGACCAGACCAATTATCGGGCCCTTTTCTCTAGAATTGGGCCCACCCCCAGGTCTTAGGCCCATAATCCTAGGTTACGACTCCAAACCCTTTTGTATGATCTGGATCCTCGTATTGGACCATCATCAAACCCCTCATCTAGAGTTATGAACTTTACACTCTTGTGAAATAGGCCTCCATGTATCTCCTAGTGGCTATACAGCAGTGCTGGGCCCGCAAGCAAAGCACACATGACACACCCCTCCCTCACTAAAAAGAGAAAGAGAGGAGATAGGGCAGAATCGATGTAATCCCTTCCCCCCCAAAGGGAAGAGAGACAACTCATCATTTCTATCTATGACCCTCACAGTGGCGACTCCACTGGGGATAAATGTCAAGCTTCCGATACTAGATGCTACCTTTAAATGCAAGAATATTTTCCACCACATTTGTTTGAAAACGTGTTTGGCTAACCCCATATTTGTAATTGTATTCACTAACCGCATCATGCATCGTGCTCGAAATGAAATCATTTGGCGAGGGACTCCCTGTCATGCCCGCACCCTCGGAGAGGTCAACACATGTCATAGAGAGTACTCTGAGAGCAAATGATACCCGCTTCCTATACAAGGGTGTGGGGTATTGTTAAACGATGAGGATGTTCATAATTGTGCCAGCACCCTTGGGAGGTCCATACACTTTATGACATTCTAAGATCGAATAATGATATTCTCGCATTGCAGTTTTGCACACACATCACTCACAGTTCCACCACCCTATGGCCAGTTGCTTAACCTCGTGTGTAGTCATGAGTAATGTGCAAGGAAGTCACCCCCTTGATCTCGTACCTACGGGTATATCAAAAGGATCACGTACCATGCGTATATAGATCCTGTCAAGGAAGCCTTATTGGTCTTATTGCATCCACTGCATACTCGCATCATGTAGGAAATAGATGGAGAATGCTAGAAATGCCACAAACTAATTTGTAGAATTTGTTTGTGGTCTTGAAAAGGAATTTTCCTATGATATATTCTAGTCATAAAGGAATGCTCTCCTAAGTGGGTTTCGGATAAAAGGTGTCCTTCCTCTTTAGAATTGAAATATGGATAATTTTGCATACGTAATCTGGACTGACCTCTGTCAAAGTCCCATAAAATGTCGAATTATCCAAAAGACCCGAGGAAACTAGGAGGAAGGTCACCTAGTGGGATAAGAGAAAGAAAAGCATGACTTTATTAGAAAAGAATGTATTAATAGGGATGTTCTGACCAAGCCATTTGTATGAATCTCCTACTTATGGCATTGAGTGGACTAGGGGCATCGACCCCTAGCCACTCCCTACCATTAAGCAAACTAACTTTGGATGGATCTTTGGTTGTTAATCTAGTGAATGTATGAACAAGGGGTTGGGAATTCAAGAATCCTAAAATAAACCACTTTTGATTTAGGCACAATTCCACACCTCAAGTATTCTTTGCGGTCCATTTGGGCATGTCAGGGTAATCGGTTGACTTGTCTAAGTCTAGTGTTATCCCCGTCATCTCTCTGAGATATTCTACCGCCAAGTGATTATAGCCCAATTCACATACATAGATCCACTCAACATGGAAACATCGAAACAAGCATGGGTCCACCCAGTAGAGACATTGCAAGTTGAAGTTGCTGAAGTGAATAATGGATTAGCTCAAGTGTTGCACTTGTTACGGAGCCTGCCTAGGACCAATCTTGGGGCTAACATAACTCCTCCTCTAGCAGAGCCAGAACCAACTAGGCCTACAGATCATCAAGGGACTTCCTCCAGGGATCTCTCTCCGATTGTAATTAATGATGAAGAAGAGGAATTTTTGGCACATGTTCAAAAGGAACCTCCAGAGATAGAGAAAGAAAGGAAAATGAGAGAATAATTGGAGAAGCTTAAGGATATGACCTGAGCAGGGAAAAGTTAAAAGAGTCAAATAGTAGATTTTTATGAGATGTGTTCCTTTTCTGGGGCAAGAATCCCTGAAAAGTTCAAGTGTCAAACCGATAGATTTGACGGGTTAAGGGATCCTAAGGCTCGTTTGGAGGTATTCCTCAGTATCATGAAGATATGGAAAATTTTTGACAATCAAATGAAGCAGGTATTCATGTCAACATTATTAAGACCGGAACTAAGGTGGCTTACGTAGTTGGAATCCAAACAGACACAGAATTGGGCGGCAGTAGTGAAAGTCTTCACTAAATAGTATCCCCACAACATTGAAGTAGATAAGGAACGTCGAGAGCTCAAAACCTTGAGATAAAAACCTAGGAAAGGGTTTACCACTTTCTTAGCAAGGTTCAGAAACAAGGCCGCCAAGATGGCAGATGGACCTTCTGAAGTAGAGCAAGTAGAAATGTTGATTGAGAACTTATCAAAGCCTTATTATGATGTTTTCTACTATCAACATCTGCAGAATTTTGATGCCCTAATAACCACTGGGACACGTGTTGAGAACAAGATCCTGAGGGATGCACAATATCAAGACATGGGGAAGAATGCCAACGGTGGGCTAGGAAAGAATCCTGAAACCAATGTGATAGGTGCAATCCAATAGTTAATATCATCTGCGACCACTCCACCTTCACAGCCGTTTGTGATACGATCAAATGCTCCTTCCCAGAAAGTTCCTCACCCAAGAAGACAATTCACAGAATTGGGAATGCCTTTGGCCACAATATATGAAAAGTTGAAGAAGCAAGGTCTTTTGGGAGCTACGGCTCCAAGGGTGATCCGTAATCCTCCCTCGGCTTGGTACAAGGATTGTGAGTATTGTGCTTACCATGCTCAGAAGGGGCATACTATTGAAAGATGCATAACTTTACAGCATGCATTTCAAGACTTGGTAGACAATGGGACCATTGAAGTCGAGGCCAAACAGTCTCCCAATGTTATTACTAAGCCACTCCTTGATCATGCAACAGTCAATATATTGGAAGGAGAATCAACAAAAAGTGACCCCACTCAACTCATCAAGCCACGGGCTCGAAGAGATCACTTGATAAAAACCCCAGGGAAAGAAGAGCCATTAGGAGAAGAGTCAGAAGATGAGGATCAGATACCCACCTTCCCTCCTTCATCACCAACTCGAGAAGAGGAATCCACCATCTCATACTATCCACCTTTTCCATTGTCTTCCCTATCACCATACCATCAGAGAGCAGGAATCCCTTCATCATCCTATCATCCACTATCTTCATCAGAATACACTATCTCCTACATCACATCCCCTTCATATCACCCCACCTCATATCCTTCATCACGCTTATATCATTCCCATTCCCAGGGGTTGGTAGACAATCCATCAAATCCAAAAGAAGGATGGATTGGCGGGTGCAGCTGGAAGGATATATTTACGTTGCCAGAATCTCCATAAATAACTTCATTAGCAGAGTTAGTAAATGTTCTGAGGGAAAGTAAGGAGAATGACCCTACATCTTTATTTCAGTCAAACACACCTCAAGAGGAGGTTTCAACAGAAAGAGAACAGGATAGTTACATCACTGGAATAGTGGATGTAGCACTGATTGAAGATGGGTTCTCCTCTAACAACCCCATAACAATGATCTGGTCAAAGGAGGCCCCAAGCCCCCGGGTACTCCTGAAGAGAGAATGGGAAAAGAAGATAAGACTCATCTAGAGTTTACAACTTTCCACCGATTTGAAGAACCACATCTATTCGTTTCTGCAAAAACCAAGATCTCAGGAGCTACATGAGCTCAAGCCCAGGCCTTTCAGAGGAAGGAGCATATATGCAAAGCAAAGAAGAGACAAAGAATGATGGTCTACATGCACTGTGCCCGAATCAACTGCAATAGGAAGACCCGTAATGGTGGTCAAAGATATGACCGAGGCACTGGGATGGCATCCCTCAATAGGCTTGAAAAGTTAGATTTTATAGAAAGAAGATTAAGCAACTTTCACAAATCATCACCCCTAAAAAAGTTCAGCTTTCAAGAATATGAGTTGGATTAACTCGTCTTTGTGAAGAAACAAGTATCTGATATCAACACCATTGAAGAAATAGCGAAAACTTTCTTAGAAGGAGAAGAAGGCCCTTTACCACACCTCCTCATCCATCAAGCCATCGAACCGCTCCTAAATTGGACTAGCATTGGAGAAGACTTAAAGTTTACTCATACTATCGAGTTAACCAACCTAAATACCACTGACAAAAGCATCAAGTCAGTTGTCAAGTCTGTAGTTGAGTTTGTTGTTGAGTCTGTTGTTTATGATTTCGTGTAGGCCTCCCCTCTTGAGGCAAGTCTAGAGTTTGTGTATGTCAAGTTTGTTACTCCTTCTTTCATGAATAAAATTTTTTATTCCAATTATGACTTGCCTCCTTTTTCTGATAATGATCTTAATAAATATCGAGAGTTAATAAAATAATGCAAATCAAAGAAAGGCCAACCCATCCATGAGGACACTCAGGTTATTAACCTAGGAACAGACCAATGCCTTCGAGAGGTAAAAATTGGCACCACCCTATATGACGAAGAAGCAGAATAGATGATTAGTCTTTTGAAAGAATTTATTGAAGTCTTTACTTGGTCTTATGAGGATATGCTTGGTATAGACCCTGATATCGTGCAACATCGATTGCCAACCTATCCTGGGAAAAAACTAGTAAAGCAGAAGCTCCGAAGAATGTGGCCAGAATGGAGTAAAGATCAGAGAAGAAGTTGTGAAGCAGTGGAGTGTGGGATTCCTACAAGTAGTGAAGTACCCCCAATGGCTGGCTAACATAGTACCAATGCCAAAGAATGATGGTAAGATACTAATGTGCATAGAATTCCAAGATCTTAACATCGTAAGCCCTAAAGATCGCTTCCCATTACCTCACATTAATGTATTAGTCGACAACATAGCGGGGCATGCCTTGCTATCATTTATAGATGGATTCCTAGGATACAACCAAGTGAGCATACACCCAGAGGATCATGAGAAGAAAACCTTCACCACTCTATGGGGAATCTATTCTTACAAGGTGATGCCTTGTGGATTAAAGAATGCTAGGGCAGCTTATCAACTATATAAACCAATCTCGAATCAAGGATCCCATTTCTAGGGTAAAGCATCGAGAGGCACTGGTCCGTCACCTACAGGCCACTAACTGAGTGGGGTAGTGGAAGCAGTCAACAAGAATGTCAAAGCCACCCTTAAAAAAAAAAGAGAAGAAAGAAATTGGCTGAGAAACACAAGGATCGGGCTGATAAGTTACCCTTTGTCTTATGGGCATACCGGACTTCTGTGGGATCCTCGACAGGGGCAACCCCTTTCTCTTTGGTATATGGGGTTGAGGCAGTTCTACCCATGGAAATCCTGGTACCATCCCTAAGGGTGCTCCTTGATAGTCAGCTACTTAAAGGAGAGTGGGTGAAGGCCAGACAAGACGAGCTCAATTTTCTCGATGAAAGGCGCATGAAAGTCATGGATAATCTGAAGAAATATCAACTGAGAATGGCCAGGGTCTTTAACAAGAATGTGAAGCCCCGCCATATAGAGGAAGGTGAACTTGTTCTTCGAGAACAAAGTGCCCCAATTCAGGACCCAAGAGGAAAATTCAGGCCCAACTAGAGTGGCCCATTCACTGTCAAAAAGATTCTACTAGGCAAGGCTGTGAAGCTCATAGACCACAACAGCGAAGAAATACCTAAACTAGTCAACATAGATCAACTCGAAAAATATTATGTCTAAAAGGGTGAATAGCCCAAATTACGTCAGACCTGATTCCTCTCAAGGGATATATAGACAACTTGACATGTGCAAATGCGGTCTCAACCATCTCAAGGCAATAAATTGGTTCATAAATTAATAATCAAGGTATCTTAAAAGATCATCATAGTTTGTGTCCCTCAAGAATCGTCATTTGGCATGTAAGGCCATTAGGTATCTGTCATTCACCTATTGGTTCATCAATTCTTATCCTGGATTCTATCCCCTAAGAATCACTATTTGGCATGCAAGGCCATTAGGTATCTATCATTCACCTATGGTCCTTCAAATTATTATCTAGGATTCTATCTCCCCAAAAGTTGCCACCTGGCACCAGTTTATTGAGGCCAATTCATTCTCCATCCTTAATCAAGTCAAAAAAAAGAAAAAAAAGAACATGATGCAACAGTGGTAAAGGTTTGGTTGTGTTAGTAGTTAATGAGTAATGCTTTGATCAATCACCACATCTTCTCTTTGCTCGTGATAACTGCAGGATAAGTCATGAGCTCCTTGGATGAGGCATTGAGGAAATGGACCTTGGACATAAGTGTAATAGCACCAGGACTGCTAGAATCCATGAATATGTCAGTGCTTAGTCAAATTGGGTGCATAGAGCTACATTGCAATCTACTCCGACAGATCCCTTAGTATTGGGATGCTGATCTATATGTATTTCGGTTTGGGTTGATTGAGATCTATCCAACTCTTGAGGAATTCCGAGTTTACATGTTATCTCCACCTAAGTGCAAGTTGATTCAACCATCTTTGAAGAAATACCATTCAGAAGAGATTCAAGACTTTTTTCAGATGGGAAAAAGAGGAAATGAAGCAATTCGTCAGATATGGAAAGATTGAAATTCTTACGGTAGCTAGGATCTTCATTCAATACCTACCATTGAGAGGAATCCATTAGCAAAGGTCACAAGATGCTTATCTATTGTGCATGATAGCTCACTATATTCTCTGAACTCCAGGACGTGGTGCACCAACTGTCTTAATAGAAGTGATAAAACAATTAAAGAAAGGACGAGATATTATTCCCATAGTCCTTGTAGAAACATTCAAAGGGCTTGATGACATGAACCATAGCCGTAGATTCAGACTTGATCATTATCGTGGAAGTCCCGCCATTTTTCAACTATGGCTACTTGATAAGCTGACGCTGAACAGGCCATCAAATGGAAGTCAACTTGGGGCTCTTAGTTACCAAGGAAGGAGGGAAGCCTCGGAATTCAAACTCACTGATGATTGGAAAGAGTACCTACAAGAAAGAACTACAAAAGACATTGCATGGAAATGCCCAATAATGCCACAAGAAGATTTTTTTATGAAGACCCCGGGCTACAATTATGTCAGATTGATGGGATTGACTCACACATCCATTTATTTGCCTGCATACATCAATCGACAATATGGGCTCAGGGCAATGGACCCAAAGGAGTTAGTGAACTTCCACCCGCCCCAAGATTTGTCTCCCCACTTTGTTGCTTACCTATCTTGCCTATGGTAAGAAAGTTGTTTCCCTCCCATGTAATTTACTTGGTAATAGAATGAGATGATCTTTGGATTTTAGTGTCATTCCAGTTATTCTAATGAAGACTTGAGTTGTGGAATTAATCGTGCATTAAAATTCAAACTCTTGAACTCAGAAAAAAAAAAAGGAGATAAGTTTCCATTCCAAAATAAAGAGCCAAGAAATGAACACGGGAAGGGAAAAAGCAAAAGAAGAAAACAACGTTTGTGTTTTACTAGAACAACAGAATTGATCTCTAGGGATCACCATCCTCATCTGTGCCATATTTGGACCTACTTATGGAAGTCATCAAGTTACTAAACGTAACAGTATCATGTGCTGACCGCGAACTCACAAGCTGTGCTGTGAGTCCTCAATATGGGTGGCCTGGTTAGCATTCTGTTCCCTCAGAGAAGTAACCTACCCATCCAAGGAGGCACAAAAGATGGTCAAAGCAAGGAGTAATAATAAAATAAAATAAAATCAGTGAAAATCCCCACCCTCAATACAAAATTCAAAAAAAAAAAAAAAAAAAAATCAAATTAAAACTCAAAAAATCAAAAGAATTTTTTAAATAAAGAATCAAAATCCAAAATTCAAATCAAGATGCAAAAATAAAAATCCAAAATCAAACTTTAAAGTTCAAAATCAAAACCCAAAATTCAAATTCAAATCAAATTTCAAATTTCAAAGTTTAAATCAAAATTCAAAAAAGAAAAAGAAAAAACCAAAAATCAAACGTAAAAAATCAAAGATAAAAAAAAAAAATCAAAGAATCAAATATAAAAAAAAAAAAAAGAAGAAGGATTCCAATTTCATGGTATAGCTCAAAATTTCTTAACACAAAGTACAAAACCCAAATCAAATTTCGTGAGGAAGGTGAAATTTACATCACATTCATGTGAAAGATGAAAATCAAATTCAAGTGAAAAGTAAAACTCAAAGCAAATTAATGTGGTAGATAAAATTTACATCACATTCATGTGAAAAGCGAAAATCAAATTCAAATGAAAGTAAAATTCATGTGAAAAGCAAAATTCAATCCAAATCAAGATTCCAATTCAAAGGTCAAAATTCAAGATTCCAATTCAAAGGTCAAAATTCAAGATTCCAATTCAAAGGTCAAAATTCAAGATTCCAATTCAAAGGTCAAAATTCAAGATTTCAATTCAAAAGTCCAAAAGATAAAAAATCCAAAGAAGAATCAAAGAATCAAAGGTCAAAAATCACAAAATCAAGAATCAATTATTAATGTCTTTTACATGATTGAAAAACAGCGAATTTCTTTCCTATAATTGACAGTACCATATAGCCCTACCTAGTTTGAAAGAATCCTCCTGGAAGACCAAATAGCCTAGCCCGGTTCGGAAGAACCCGCCTGGAAGACTAGATAGCCCAGCTCGATTCGAAAGAACCCGCCTGGAAAACTGATAGCCCAGCCTAGTTCAAAAGAACCCACCTGGGAGACCAAGTTCCTTGGGCTGGCACATGTGAAGCCCAGCTAAGGAATATCCAAGAATTAAATGTTTTTTCCTGTTACAAGATTGGAAGAGCAGTGAATTCCTTTCTTATAACCACTGGTCCCAGATAGTCCAGATTGGTTCGAAAGACCCAGCCTGGAGACTAAATTCCTTGACCTGGCACATATGAAGCCCAACTAACGAAAATCCAAGAATCAAATGTTTTTACTTGTTGCAAGATTGGAAGAGCAGCAAATTTCTCTCTTTTAACCTTTAGTTCCAGATAGCCCAGATTGGTTTGAAAGACCCAGCTTGGAGACCAAATTCCCTGAACTAGCACATGTAAAGCCCATCTAAGGAAAATCCAAGAATCAAATATTTTTATCTATTGCAAGATTGGAGGAGCAGCGAATTTCTCTCTTGTAACTACTGATCCCAGATAGCCTAGATTGGTTTGAAAGACCCAGCCTGGAGACCAAATTCCATGAACTGGCACATGTGAAGCCCAACAAAGGAAAATCCAAAAATCAAGTACTAACATCTTTTGCAGGATTGAAAGAGCAGTGAATTTTTTTCCTACAAAATCAATGGCTCAGGTAAGTCCTAAATTCCAAAGTAGTTAAGAGATATTACCTATTCCACTTTCAACTCCGTCATTAATAAGCAAGATGATGGCAGTACATGCTTTGGGTGACAAAATGTGATAGTTATTTTCTTTACCCTTCGGTTGTTAGCACAGGCCTCGGCCAAAGGGGGACATTCTGTAGACACCCAATTTTGTCATCCTCCTCTGATTATGATGAAATTTGGATCTTAGATGCGACTTTTGGCTTCCAATCAATAGAGATGATGGAAACATTTTCCTACCTGAAACCTTAGCAACCCCAGCGCGGGAAAGAAGAGGTCCAATTTTAACTTTCTATATATAAATGAATCTGGTCAAAATGACCGTATAGATGAATAGTGCTCAAAAATACAATTCCCATATGGCATGTCAAAATCGGATCGACAGATCTCCCGCAATCATCTTCAAAAAATTACATTTTCCCGTATGAATGCCACGCACACTGACAAGCCTACTAGAAACCAGGAAAAATCCCCTACCTACCCCAAACACCTTAAAATCCATCCCCTACCTTCCTAGATAACCCATAAACATTCTCCTACTTGAAACCTTGGAAACCCCTGAATGGGAGAGAAGAGGGTCTAATTTTGACTTTTTATATACGAAGGAATCTGGTCAAGATGACTGTACGGATGGATAGTTCTCAAAAGTATGATTCCGACGATATATGGTATGTTAAAATGGGATCATCAGATCTCCTACGATCATCACCAGAAAAATCCATGATCGTGCGCTACGTGTTGGCCAACAGGTCAGCCCTCACGTGTGCCTACTGCCCATTGTTGTAGTCTATGGCTACTGTCCATGGCCACAACACATGGTTTCTGCCCATGGCTGTTGCCCATGGGCTGTAGCATATGTTTGCTAGCCAGCCCATGCCTAGCCAGCCCATACTCACGACCCCGTAGGCCTATGCCTGCACCCTCGTAGGCCCATACCTGTGCCCCTGCAGGCTTATGCTTGTGCCCCTGCAGGCCTATGCCCGCACTCCCGCTACCCGTTCTTGGGGCCTTACAGGCCCATGCTCGTGCCTCCTCTACCCGTGTCTGCTCCCCCACAGGCCTATGCCCATGCCAACACCCCCGCAAGCCCATGCCCGCACCTTTGCTAGTTGTTGCCCATAGTTGCAGCACATGGCTACGACCTATGCTCACCACCCATGCCACGGTGTCGTGCCATAGTATCGCACACCCACACCACCCATGACATTGCCCGCATTGCCTGCCCTCCCACACTGACCATGCCTCATGCACTTCAGCCCAATCTTGGGCACCACCATTAATGGTCGGGATTGGTTTTCTGCTGACCTAGTGGGTGAAGAGGGGACTCTTCACCCATGACATTGCCCGTATTGCCTGCCCTCCCATACTGACCATGCCCTGTGCACTTTAGCCCATCTTGGGCACCGCCATCAATGGCTGGGATTAGTTTTCCGCTGACCCAGTAGATGCAGAGATCCCCTCTTCACCCACTTAAGACCAAAACTTCCCCTTTTTTTGCTAAGGATTCTCTCTCCCTAAAATACCCTTTTTTGCCCATTGGATAAAATCCCTCTTCACTCATTTTGGTCCAAGAATCCCTTTAACCCATTTGATAAAATCCCTCTTCACCCACTTTGGTTCAAAAACCCTCTCTCGTCCGTTAGATAAAGATGTTCCCTCTTTCCCATTGGCTAGAAAACCTATAAATACCTCCCTCCATTGGATTTCACACACCAAAAAACCCCATCTCACTCCATAGTATTGAAGCTCTGCCCTCTCTCCTCCCCTCCCCCTCTTTATTTTCTTCAAGTCTTCGGAGCGATCTTTGTCAAGATCCGAAATCTTGTTCGGATCTTCAAAGTGTTCTTCAGGACTTTGAAGATCTTCAATCTAAGTTCTTAGTCCAATCCAATTTTTTTTCAAAAATAGGGTGTTCTTCAATCCCCTCCTTTGTGTGTTCTTGAGTTTTACCAGAAATAGAAATCCCTCCCCCTTGAGGTTCTTTGATTCTATGAAGAGATCTTTGTCAAGATTCGAAACTCTATTCAGATCTTCAAAGTGTTCTTCGGGGCTTTGGGGATCTTCAATCCATTTTTAGGTCAATCCATTTCTTTTCAAAAATAGCAGTTCCTAGTGGAAGCCCTATCCGAGTGCCCTTGGAATCTTTTCAAAAGTAGCCATTCTCAGCGAAAACTCTACCAAAGTGCCACCTCAGCCTAGCCCTCCCCTAGCCTATCCCCAGTGGAAGCTCTGTCGGAGTGCCACCTTATCCTATCCCTCCCTAGCCAATCCCCAGTGGATGCTCTACCGAAGTGCCACCTCATCCTATGCCCGAAAATAGCCTTCCCTAGCTAAAGCTTTGTCCGAATCTAAATCTAAAAGTAACGCTCCTAGCTGGAACCCTATCCGAATATCATCACAGTCAGTATCTCTCAAGAAAGGAAGTTTGAGGTGAAGACCACCTTCCCCTGATCTAGGAGAATACAAAAGACAGTCCGAACCGGTACCAATCAGGAGCCCACCCCTCTTGACCCGAAATAGGGGTTAAGTTCAGGTACAGTTTCTCAACTAAATTATCATCATGTAGACTTTATATACACCTTATTTTAGTGTACACAGTAGTTTAAATTCAGTCTATATATATGTGCTAACTTAGCCATGCATGTAGAATAATAATAATTGTGAAAAATGTTCATTCTTAAGAATCTAGTAGGAAGACTAGTTGAACCGGGCAGATTGGGTGCTAACATTTTCTCAACTCTATAACCTGACACTTACCCTAAATCTCTATGCCAGACCAATTATTGGGCCTTTTTCTCTAGAATTGGACCCACCCCAGGGTCCTAGGCCCATAATCCTAGGTGGGACTCCAAACCCTTTTGTATGATCCCAATCCCCGTATTGGACCATCATCAAACCCCCGTATGGGCACCCCAAGGAGAAACACTTGGGTATATAAATCCTTTCTCTAACAAATCCTGTAACTGAGTCTGTAACTCCTTTAATTTGGGTGGTGCCATTCTATACGGAGCTTTAGATACTGGTGCTACTCTAGGAACCAAATCAATGGCAAATTCTAACTCCCTGTCAGTTGGAAGCCAAGTTAGATCATCTGGTAAGACATCGGGAAACTTCCTAACTATATTTAATTCCTCTAATGGTGTGACCCTTGCTTCTACAACTTGTACTGAAGCTAGGTAGCCCTGACATCCATCTTCTAATAACTTTACCATGTGTAATGCAAAGATGAGAATCTCTCTAGGTCATTTTATCTTACCTGCTTGATACACAAGCTCTTCACTATCATCACTCACCACTTTAATTTGCTTCTCGCCACATATGACATTTTCCCGATGAGTAGATAATCAATCCATGCCCAATTTAACATCAAAATTCTACATATTAAATTTGATAAGCTAGGCATCCAGCTTCTTTCCACCTATGCCAACAGGATATGGTCCATACACTTCATTTAGTTGGACCACCTTGCCTGTGGGTGTACTAATAATCAATTTACTTCCTAGAGACTTAGGTGTCATGTCAATATTCTTAGAAAATCTTTTAGATATAAAATAATATGATGTAATAGAGTCAAATAATACATAAGCTAGTATACCAAAGATAGATAGGGTACCTGGTACGATATCGATGGCTTGCCTCAACCTCTTCAGCTGATAATGCATACATTATTCCTTGAGGTGGATCACCTTGAGTCAAGGTGGGTCTATGAACAGGAGGCTGATTCTATACCACAGCTGGTTTGTATGGGCAATCCTTTGCAAAATGCCCGAGTGAATGGCAAACATAGCACCTGTTCTGAGAGTCTAGCACTGGTACCAGTGCCCTCTGTATCTGGCCCTATTGTAAACACCCAATTTTGTCACCCTCCTTTGGCTATGATGAAATATGGATCTTGGGCACGACTTCTTGCTTCCAATTGATAGAGATGTTGATGGAAACATTCCCTATCCGAAACCCTAGAATCCCTATGCGGGAGAGAGGAAGGTCTAATTTTGAATTTTCATATATGAAGGAATCTAGTTAAGATGACCATACAAATAAATAGTGCTCAAAAACACGATTCTGACAATATATGATACATCAAAATTAGGTCGACGGATCTTTGACAATCATCCCCAGAAAATCACGCCTTCCTGTATATATGCCTCGCATATGGACAGTCCCACTGAAAACCTGGAAAAATCCCTCACCTAACCCCAACACCCTAAAATTCATCTCCTACCCACCCAGATAACCCCGAAATACTCCCGGGCCTGAAACCCTAGAAATCCCCGCACAGAAGGAAAGGTGTCTAATTTTGGCTTTTTATATACTAAGGAATCTGGTCAAGATGACCATACAGATGGATAGTGCTCAGAAATACGATTCCGAGAATATATGGTATGCCAAAATCAGATCGATGGATCTCCCGTAACCTTCCTTGAAACACACATTTTTTTTACACTCACCAACTAAGCCAGCAAGCCCAACCAAGCCAAGCCAGCCATCCAGCCAGCCTAGCCTGGTCGCACACCCCCGCCGTATACTATACACCCCCACCGCACAGCATGCACACCCCGGTCGCACGTTGTGCATGCCTCTATTACATGGCCGTGCACATGGCACCTGCACCTTGCGCATATGGCCTGCACACCTTGCACATTACCCCCACACCCACGCATGCACGCACTTACTACCCATACTTGCACCACCTTGGCCATTACCCTGCTCGTCATCTGTCGCACACCCATGACATCACCCGCACCACCTAGCTAAAACTTCTATCTCCTCCCATTTTTTTGGAAATCACTTTTTCTCAACTAAAACTCCTCTCTCCTCCCATTTTTCCAAAAATCACCTTTTTTCGGCAAAAACTTCTCTCTCCTCCCATTTTTCTAGAAATCACCTTTTTTTGGCTGGAATTTCTCTCTCCTCCTGCTTTTCTGAAAACCCCCCTTTTTTTCAACTGGGATTTCTCTATCCTCCTATTTTTTTTTTAAAACCCCTTCTTTTTTTAGCTGAAATTTTTCTCTGCTCTCAATTTTTTAAAAATCACCTTTTTCCCATTTTTGCCTTCAACTCCCCCCTTTTACCCACTGGATAAAGGGATTCCCCCTCTCTTGTTTAGCCGAAAAAAACTATAAATACCCCCTCCCTTAGAAAATAACACACCAACACATCAAAATCCCCTTCACTCTTTCAGAGTTAAATTTTCCTCCCCTCCCCCTTCTTGATTTTCTTCTAATCTTCAGAGTGATCTTCGTCAAGATCCGAAAACTCATTCGGATCTTCGAAGTGTTCTTTGAGATCTTGAAGATCTTCAATCCAAATTCTTAGTTAGATCCAGTTTTTATCCAAAAATAGTATATTCTTAAGCCACCTCCCTTGAGTGTTCTTGAGCATTCTTGAGATAGAAACCCCCCCTTTTTGAGGTTCTTTGGGTCTACAAAGAGATCTTTGTTAAGATTTGAAACTCTGTTCGGATCTTCAAAGTGTTCTTCGAGACTTTGGAGTTCTTCAATCCATTTTTAGGTCAGCCCGTTTGTTTTTAGAAATAGCCTTTCCTAGTAAAAACTCTGTCCGAGTGTCCTTAGAATCTTTCCAGAAATGGCCATTCTCAGTGGAAGCTCTACCGGAGTGCCACCTCATCCTAAATCCAGAAATATAATTCCCAGCAGAAGCTCTGCTGGAGTGCCACCTCATCCTAAGCCCAAAAATAGCCTTCCCTAGCCAAAGTTCTGTCTGAATCCAAATCTGGAACTAGCCTTCCCTAAGCCAAAGCTCTATCCGAATCCAAATCCAAAAGCAACCGTTCCTAGCCAGAACTTTGTCCGAATACCATCACAATCAACATCTCCCAAGAAAGGAAGTTGGAGGTCAAGACCATCTTCCCCTAAGTCAGGAGAATCCGAAAGATAGTCTGAACCTGTACTAGTCAGGGGCCCAACCCTCTTGATCCAAAACAGGGGTTAAGTTTAGGTATAATTTCTTAACCAACTCGTTATAATGTAGACTTTATACTTGCCTTCTTTTAGTGTATATAGTAGTTTGAATTCAATTAATGCATATATGTATGATAACTTAGCCATACATGTGGAATAATAATTATGGAAAATATTCGTTCTCAAGCATCAAGTAAGAAGACCGGTTGAACCGGGCAGATTGGGTACTTAACACCTTCCCAACTCTGTAACCTGACATTTACCCTAAATCGCTAGACCAGACCAAATTTTGGGCCCTTTTCTCAGGAATTGGGCCCACCCCCGGGTCTTAGACCCATAACCCTAGGTGGTGACTCCAAACCCCATTTGCATGATCCCGATCCTCGAATTAGACCATCAAAACCCCCGTCTAAAATGATGAATTTTATTCTCTTACGAAATAAGCCTCCACATATCTCCAATTGGTAATACGGTGATGCAAGGCCCACAAGCAAAGTACACATGACTCGAACCCCTCCCCTCCCATGAAAGTAGAGAGTGAGAGAGAGGAGAGAGGATGGGGAAGTATAGTCCATTCTTCTCCGACCGCTACCCTCACAGTGGCAACTCCACTGGGGATATATGTCAAGCTTCCGATACTAGATGCTACCTTTAAATGCAAGAACATTTTCCACAACCTTTGTTTGAAAACATGTTTGGTTAACCCTATGTTTGTAATTGTATTCACTAATTACATCATGCATCGTGCTCAAAGTGAAATCTTTTAGCGAGGGACTCCCAGTTATGCCCTCACCCTCGAGGAGGTCGGTCATGTAATGGAGAGTACTTTGAGACCAAATGATACCCATTTCCTGTACAAGAATGAAAGGTATCGTCAAACGGTGAGGATTTTGTATTTGTGCTAGCATCCTTGGGGAGGTCCGTGCACTTTATAACATTCTGAGATCGAATGCGTCATCAAACAGCGAGGATGTTGTATTTGTGCCAACATCCTTGGGGAGGTCGGAGCACTTTATGGCATTCTGAGATCGAATGATGGTTACCCTACATTACACTTTTACACACAATCACTCACGGTTCCACCATCCTATAGCCAATTGCTTAACCTTGTGTGTAGTCACGACTAATGGGCAAGGAAGTCACCCTCTTGATCTCGTACCTACGAGTATATCAAAAGGATCATGTACCTTGTGTATATAGATCCTGTTAAGGAAGCCTTGTTGGTCTTATTGAATCAACTGCATACTCGCATTATGTAGAAAATAGATGAAGAAGCTAGGAGCGACACAAGCTAATTGTAGAACTCGTTTGTGGTCATGAAAAGGAATGTTCCAACACTATATTCCCATCATAAAGAATTGCTTTCCTAAAGTGGGTTTCAGATAAAAGGTGTCCCTACTCCTTAAGGAAAAAGTCCAGATATGTGACTCAGGGGCAATCCCGTCAGGGTCACGTCAAGTCCTGAGAAGTCCTAAGAAAATCAGGAGGAAGGACACCTAGTGGGAAAAGAGCTAGGAAAGCATGACTTTATTACATGGAATGTCTTATGAGAATATTCTCAACAAGCCATTTGTATGAACTTCTCGCTTATGGCATTGGGTGGACCAAGGGCATCAAACCCTATCCACCCCTACCATTTAGCGAACTGACCTTAGATGAATTAATGTTTGTTAATTTAGTGAATGTATGAACAAGGGGTTGGGAATTCAAGAATCCTAAAATAAACCACTTTTGGTTTAGGTACAATTCCACAACTCAAGTATTTGTCGCGGTCCCTTTGGATGCATCAGGGTAATCGGTTGCCTCGCCTAAATCCAGCATCACCTCCGTCATCTCTTCTAAATTATCTCCTACCAGGTGATTACAGCCCAGTAAGCATGGATCCACTCAACTTGGAAACACCCGAATAGGCCTGGGTCCGTCACGTGGAGACCTTGCAGACATAAATGGCTGAAGTTAAAAGTGGGATAGCTCAGGTACTACATACACTTCAGAACCCTCCCAGAGCTGATCCCAGAAATGAGCCAGAACCGGCACCGACAATGAGAAATGTGGATCAGAATGGAGCTACAGGTCATCGTGGGAATTCTTCTTGAATTGACTCAGGGGAACCAGAGCATGTTTGGCCAACCGGTCAGAAAGGATCTTCACCTACTCATCTGAATGGTCAATGAGGGGCCTCTTCCAGGGTCCCTCCTCCTAGGGTAGTGATTAAAGATGAAGAAGAGGAATTTATAGCACATGTCCTCTTTGAGCCTTTGGAGACAGAGAAAGAAAGGAAGCTCAGAGAGCAGTTAGAGAAGTTGGAGAATATGATTCGAGCAGGAAAAGGCTCAGAAGTCCAAGCAGTGGATTCTGAGGAAATGAGTTTCTTCTATGGAGCAAGAATTCCAGAAAAATTCAAGTGGTCGACTGATAGGTTTGATGTGTCAGGAGACCCCAAGGCTCATCTCAAGGTTTTCCTCAGCATCGCCAACTCGTGGCAACTTGCAGATAACCAGATGGGGCAAGCCTTCATGTTAACCCTATTAGGACCAACACTGAGGTGACTCACACAGTTGGAGTTATCACAAACTCAGAATTGGGCCACGATAGTGAAGGCCTTCACCAAACAGTACTCCTATAATACTGAGGTGGATGTGAAACGTCGAGAGCTTAAGACGTTGAGGTAGTAGCCTAAGGAAGGATTCACTGCCTTCTTGATGAGATTCAGAGACAAGGCTGCCAAGATGGTAGATAGGCCTTCAGAAGTAGAGCAGGTAGAGATGTTAATAGAGAACTTGTCAAAGCCCTATTATGATGTTCTTTACTATCAGCATTTGCAAACTTTTGATACCTTGATAGCCATCGGCACACGATTGGAGAATAGAATTATAAGAGAGGCCCAGTATCAAGGATCCTCCTAAGATGTAAGCAAGAACACCCGAGTAGAATGGGGAAAGGGCCTAAAAAATAATATGGTGAGTGCAGTTTAGCAGTCAGTCTCACTAGCCACTTCTTCATAGCCCTTCATAATGTAACAGATATAGCTACCCAAAAGGCTCCTCGCCCAAGAAGGCAATTTTTTTATTTAGGAATGCCCGTAACAACTATATATGAAAAGTTAAAGAAGCAAGGATTGCTAAGAACAGTGGCTCCAAAAGTGATCAGCAACCCTCCTCCAGCTTGGTATAGGGATCATAAGTATTGTACCTACCACACTTAGAAGGGTCACAATACTGAAATATGTTTGGGTTTACAACATGCAATTTAGGACTAGGTAGACAATGGAACCATTGAGGTCAAGATCAAGTAGCCTCCCAATGTCAATACCAACCCACTTCCTGATCATATGAAAAATCTACATGAAGAAACTATGGAGAGTGACCCCACTCAACTCATTGTACCTAGAGCTCGGAAGAATCATATGAATGCCCATACTTACAGAAGAGTCATGAGTCAAAGGGTTGGAATCATAAGAACCCCAAGAAGAAGAGAAACATCAGGGGAAGAGTCAAAAGATCAACTGCCCCCGTCCATCCCTCCTCATCAAAAGAATCCATCGCACCACATTACCAGCCTTTACCATATTATTAGCCTCCACCATATTATCAGACTCTGCCATATCATCAACCTTTCCCCCACCATCAAAGTGGAGGAACCTCTTCATCCTATCACCCCCAATCTTCATACCCTACTTCTCACATTACATCATCTTCATACCATCCCACTTCATATCTCTCATCACCCTCATACCAATCCCATTCTAAAGGTTCAGTGCATAACTCAAAAGAAGGATGGAGGGATGATACGATTAGAAGGATATGCTTGCACTACCAGATTCTCCAAAGATGACTTCATCAACAAGGTCAGTAAGTGCATTAGGGGAAGACCAGGAGAGTCATCCCACTTCTCTAATTCAGCTTGTTGTAACTCCAGAAGATAAGCCAGAGGTAATTAAAGAGATTATAGTTGATCTTCTTAGAGCAGTAACCACATTGGCCATAGAGTAGCAAATCAAGGAATACAATTCCTTAATCCACATAGGAAGTGACACTGAGGATGATGAGTCAGGACTAGTCCAACTTTGAGCCAGTAATGATAGGACCAACCCTATGAAAATCTTTCGGTCCGTATGCTCTGAATACTACGAGCGTTTGGATGCCAGAGAATTTGGTGGTCTTGAGGAATCTGATGAAGAATCAAGTGAGAGTGAAATCAGCAAAGAAGAGGATGATGATGATGATGATGAGGATAAAAATGAAGATGAGAAGGATGGAGATGACTCTAAGGATAATGGGTATCCAGACTGGGATGACTACCAAGGGCCTTGGTACAATGATTATGATGAGTCAGAATATTACTCACCAGAACATTCGACATATTTCTCAATATACGCCATTGCAATGATGACCTAATAGCTGATCCCACAGGTGGCATTTACCCTTCCCTATGCATAGAGGGAGATGATTCTACATCAGATTCAGAAAATGAGGGGGAATTTGGAGAGCCGATGCAAGTTTATATGGACGAACAACACCTCTACATTTGAGTTGGAAGAAAAACTATGTGAAGTGTATTCCAACAGATTGAGAATGCAAGAAAGGATAGAAGCAATTGACAAAATGTTAGGGAAAGTAACCATCAATGATCTATGCTACCGAGAGCAATTGGATGATTTGGAGGAAATAGGACCAGATGACACAATCACAGAGGCGGTAGACACTGTATTCCAACAGCTTTCCAATACAGTCAAGAAGTTACGAGCCAGGGCAGTGGATATTTGTGGAGGTCCTTGACTTCCCACCCCAAGCAGGGAAGGAGAATTAGAAGAAGATGATTCTATGGTGGGGATAATCACCCTAACCAATAGTGATGATGAAGATAGTTATCCCACCGAGATTATTGTGAAAAAACCAATCAACATGTTGGAAACTAGAAGTGGGAAAGACTGCAAGGGTAAGGCTCTAGCAGTAGAGCAACAAAGGGCTAATGAGGTCGGAACTAGCAGCGTGAAGAAAGAGCCAGAGAACCCAATCTTGGCTCAACTCAAGAAGTCCTAGGCAAACATCTCCATTTAGGGATTGTTGATGGTATCCCCTTCACACCGTGAACCAGTCTTGAGGTCTCTCGCTAATGTGCAAGTGCAGATCGAGATACATCCTATGCACCTCACACATATAGTAGGAGCAACATATGCAATGCAATCCCTGATGTTCTTAGATTCTGAGCTTTCTAAGGAAACTCAACACAATCAGTCTCTCCACATTACAATTGAATGCCTTAACAAAGTAGTTTCCTAGGTACTTGTTGACAATGGGTCTACTTTAAATGTGTTACCATTAAGATCAGCGAAGAGTATCGGCATCAACTTAGAAGAAATGAGGCCAAGCACCCAAACCATAAGGGCATACGATAATACCAAGAGGAAGATCCTTGGCATCATTACCCTTGCTATAAAGATTGGCCCGATGAAGTTTGATGTTGATTTCCAAATTATTGATATACTGGTAGCTTTTAACATGCACTTGGGAAGGCCTTGGTTGCATCCTGTGAAGGCGATGTCCTCTAGTCTCCATAAAAAAATGAAGGTCATTCATGAGGGGAGGGTGGTCTTAGTGGCTGGAGATCTTGAAGTGGTTAACACTCTAGCCAACATTGAAAATGGGGAAGTTCAAGACCATGAGGTGCTACTGAGTGGTTTTGAATAGACACCACTTGCGTAGCCATTGCTAAAGAAGCTCCAAAGGAGAAAATTCTAGCTAACTATGAAGCAATCTGAAGTCTGCCAGTGAATCAAATAATGAAGAATATGCAATACTTTCTTGGCATGGGGCTAGAGAAATATCATCAAGGAGTTCCAAAGCAGCCTAGTTTGACAGTGAACAAAGGGAAGAATGGTCTCGGGTACACTACCCCAATTGTCAAAGGGCAGAAAGTGCTGAGGATGAGTAGGAAGAACTCCGTCACTTACTACCGTACTCTCAATGGATACTTTGTGAAAGAAGGAGAGGATTTCCCCTTTTGTGGAAATGTGGAGCCATGGTTTGATGAAACCACTGCCAAGATGCAACCAGGACTTGAAATTTTCTTCCAAGACAAGTTAGATTGGGTGACTCATGAAGTGGAACAACAGAAAATGCTAGTCAAAGAAGGTGACCATGACAGTTGCATCACTGGGATAGCAGAAATTACATTGATTGAGACTTGGTCTTCCTCTGGTAATCCTACAACATTGAACCAATCGAAGGAGGCACCTAGTCCTCAAGTTCTTATGAAAAGAGAATGGGAGAAGAAGATAAGGCTCACCTAGAGTCTACCACTTCCCATTGATTTGAAAGGTTTCATTTGCTCTCTCCTACAAGAGCCAAGAGCCCGAGAGTTGCATGAGATCAAGCTCCATCCTTTCAGAGAAAGAAGTGTGTATGCAAAACAGAGAAGAGCACAGAGGATGATGGTATGTATGTACTGTGCCCAAGCCAATTGCAATGGGAAGGATAGTGAAGGTGGTCAAAGATGTGATCGAGGTACCGAGATGGCATCCCTCAACAGGCTCAAAAAGATAGACTTCATAGAAAAAGGATTGAGTAGTCTCCATCGATCTTCACCCCTCAGAAAGTTCAGCTTCTGAGAGCACGAGATTGATCAGCTAGTATTCATGAAGAAGAAGGCACTTGTCCAAAGGAACCATGACGCCACTAAAGAAATAGCAACAACTTTCTCAGAAGAAGAAGAAGGCCCTTTGCCACATCTCCTCATCCATCAGGCCACTAAACCACTTCTAAACTGGACAAGCATTGGAGAAAACTTTAAGTTTGCTCATGCTATTATGTCAACTAGCCTGATCACCCATGGTGAAAGCATCAAGCCAGTTATTGAGTCTGTAGTCGAGTCTGTTGTTTGTAATTCTGTGTCAATCTCCCCTCTTGAGAAGAGTCCAGAATCCTTGTATGATGAGTCTATTACTCCTTCTTTCATGAATGAAATTTTTTATTCCGAGTATGACTTACCTCCTTTTTTCGATGATGATCTTAATAAATATCAAGAGTTAATAAAACAATGCAATTCAAAGAAAGCCCAACCCATCTGTGAGGATACTCAGATTATTGATCTAGGAACCGACCAATGCCTTCGAGAGGTAAAAATTGACATTACACTTGATGACAAAGAAGTAGAGCGGATGATTAATCTTCTAAAGGAATTCGCCGAGGTCTTTGCTTGGTCTTATGAGGATATGCTTGGTATCGACCCCAACATTATACAACATCAATTTTCGACTTACCCTAAGGCAAAGCATGTAAAATAGAAGCTCCGAAGAATACGACAAAAATGGAGTGAGAAGATCAGAGAAGAAGTTGTGAAGAAATTAAATGCGGGTTTCCTACAAGTGGTAAAGTACCCCCAATGGTTGGCCAATATTGTAACAGTACCGAAGAAAGATGGAAAGGTAAGAATGTGCGTAGACTTCTGAGATCTTAACAAAGTAAGCCCTAAGGATGATTTCCCATTACCTCACATTGACATATTGGTGGATAATACGGTGGGGCATGCTTTATTATCATTCATGGATGGATTCTCGGGATACAATCAAATAAGCATACACCCAGAGGATTGTGAGAAACCAACCTTCACCACTCCATGGGAACCTATTGTTATAAGGTGATGCATTTTGGACTGAAGAACACCGAGGCAACCTATCAAAGAGCAGCCATGCCATATTGCATGACATGATGAACAAATATGTGGAAGTCTATGTAGATGACATGATAGTAAAGTCTAAAGATCGACAGGGGCATACTCCCGCACTAAGGTGATTCTTTGAAAGAATTAAGAAGTATCAGCTGAAGTTGAACCCTTAGAAGTGTGTATTTGGGGTAACGATGGGAAGGTTGTTAGGCTTCTTGGTGTGTGAAAGGTGCACTGAGGTCGACCCTATCAAGATCAAAGCAATTCAAGAAATGCCCATGCCTTGGACTAAGAAGCAAATACGAGGATTTCTGGGTCACATCTAATATATTAGTAGATCATAGCTCAGTTGACTACAATCTGTGAACCAATTTTTAAGCTGTTGAAGAAAGATCAGCCAACAGAATGGAATACCCAATGCTAACAAGCCTTTGACAAGATCAAGGGCTACCTCATGAACCCACCGGTATTGACACCGCTGGTGGAAGGAGAACCACTTCTATTGTATTTGTCCGTGGGAGAATATTCCATGGGCTCTTTGCTAGCATAGAAGGAAACAGAAAAGGGGACAAAGCACGCCATATATTACCTCAGCAAGAAGTTTCTGGAATATAAGATCCAGTACACATCTTTGAAAAGAACTTGTGCTACGTTGATTTAGGCAACTAAAAGGTTACGACACTTCATGGTTTCCTATCCGGTGCATTTGATCTCAAAGATGATCCCATCAAATATCTCTTTGAGAAACCAGCCTTAACAAGAAGGATGACCCATTGGTTACTTTTGCTATCAGAGTTTGACATCTCCTATGTTACTTAGAAATCTATCAAGGGGCAGGCCATAGCTGATCATTTGGCTGCTCACCCCACAGAAGATAAAAGATCCTTAGATGATGCCTTTCCCGATGAAGGAATAGCAGCAGTAGAGGAAGAAGATACGGTTAATGAATGGTAGTTATTCTTTGATGGAGTGGCCAATCAGAAGGGATGTGGCATAGAAATATTACTTATCAATCCTGACGGCCTTTATTTGCCTTCATCATTTTGCCTCGACTTCCCTTATACCAACAATATTACCGAATATGAAGCTAGTGCTTTGGGGCTCGAAATTGCTTAAACCATTGGGGTGAAAAGGATCAAGGTTTATGGAGATTCATTCATTGTCATTTGTCAGACGCAAGGAAATTGGAAAACTAGAGACAAAAAGTTGTAGCCATATCAAGAACATCTGAAAAGGGTGATTGAACACTTTGAGAAGATCTCATTCGAATACTTCCAAAGGGATAACAGTAGGTTTGTTGATGCCCTTGCAACCTTGGCTTCTATGGTAGAGTGTAACCCTATGGCTAGAGTCCGATCATTTTTGGTAGAAGAAAGAAGTAGGCCTATTCATCAAAATTTCGTAAACTCTCTCACTGTGGACGATCGATCTTGGTTCGCTCACATAGTGGATTTTATTAGGGAAAGGAAGTATCCAGTTGAAGCAACTGACAGAGAGAAGAAGTTTTTGAGGAGATATGCCACCCAATTTATTCTCCAAGATGATTTGTTATACAAGAGATCCTATGATGGAATACAATTGTTGTGTGTAGATAAGGAACAAGCTATAGCTATCATGAAAGAAATTCATCAAGGTCTTTGTGGACCCCAAATGAATGCCAAGATGTTATCTAAGAAGGTCCTCAAGCTAAGATATTACTGAAACACAATGGAAGCAGATTACGTGGACTTTGTCCAAAAATGCCATAAGTGTCAGATTTTTACTAACATCATACATATCCTGCCAACCGAGCAGCATTCGCTCAGTTCACCTTGGCCATTCTCCACTTGGGGCATCGACATCACTAGAAAAGTCAACCCTAAAGCAACCAATGGCCACGAGTTCATCCTGGTAGCCATTGATTATTTCATCAAGTGGATAGAAGCTCAGTCCTATGCAATCCTCACATCTACTAACGTGGTCAAGTTCATCCAAGAAAACATCATTTTCCGATATGGAGTACCTCAAGAATTGATATTAGATCAAGGATCCCACTTCTGGGGCAAGACTGACAAAATCTGCATAAAATTCAGAATCAGAACGCATTGCTCTACCACTTACAGGCTATAGACCAATGGGTCAATAGAAGCAGCTAACAAGAATATCAAAGTCATTCTACAGAAAATGATAGAAAAACAAAAGGATTAGGCTGATAAGTTACCCCTTGCCATATGGGCATACCGGACTTATGTACGATGTTCAACAGGGGCAACTCCTTTCTCTTTAGTGTATGGTGTTGAGGTGGTTCTACCTGTAGAAATCCTGGTACCATCCTTAAGGGTACTCCTTGATAGTCAGCTACCTGAAGGAGAATGGGTGAAGTCCAAACATGATGAGCTAAACTTTCTTGATGAAAGGCATATGAAAGCCATGGATAATCTGAAGAAATATAAATTGAGAATGGCTAGAGCCTTTAACAAGAATGTAAATCCCCGTCATATAGAGGAAGGAGAACTTGTTCTCCGAGAACAAAGAGCCCTGATTCATGACCCAAGAGGAAAATTTAGGCCCAACTGGAGTGGCCTATTCACTTTCAAAGAAATTTTATCAGGCAAAGCTGTGAAACTCGTAGACCACAATGGTGAAGAAATACCCAGACTGGTTAACTTGGCTCAACTCAAGAAATATTATGTCTGAAAAAGTGAATGTCCTGAACTACGTCTGACCTAATTCCTTACAAAGGATACGTAGGTAACTTGATATGTGCAAGTACGGTCTCAACCATCTAAAGGCAATAAATCGGTTCCTTGATTAATGATCAAAGTACCTTAAAAAATCATCATAGTTTGTGTCCTCCAAGAATCGCCATTTAGCATGAAAGGCCATTAGGTATCAGTCATCCATCCATTGGTCCGTCACTTCTTACCCAGGATTCTATCCCCCAAGAATCGCCATTTGGCATGCAAGGCTATTAGGTATCTGTCATTCACGTATGGTCCATCCATTCTTATCCAAGATTCTATCCTCTAAAAGAAAATCGCCACCCGGCACTAGTTTATCAAGGCCAATTTATTCTCCACCCTTGATCAGTCAAAGTCAAAAGAAAAAAGGAAGAGCTTGATGCAACAGTGGTAAAGGCTTGTTTGAATCATTAGCCAATGAGTAATGCTTTGATAAATCATCATATCTCGTTGTTTGTATTGGTTTCAAGAAAATTTAAGGGCTCGTTGGATAAGACGTTGAGGAAATGGACCTTGGACATAAATATGAGGGCACCAGAATTGCTGGAATCCATGAATGTGTCATTTCTTGGCCAAGTTGGATGTGTAAAGCTACATCACCAATTACTCTAACAGGTGCCTTAACACTGGGATGCCGACCTACATGTATTTTGGTTTGGATTAGTGGAGATTTGGTCAACTCTTGAAGAATTTCGGGTTTGTATGCTATCTCCACCCAAAGGCAATTTATTCCAACCCTCTTTGAAGAAAGATTGTTTAGAGTAAATTCAGGGTTTCTTCCGATGGAAATAAGGAGAAGTAAAGTAGTTTTTCAGGTATGGGAAGATCGACATTTTGAAGGTGGCTCAGATCTTAATTCAATATCTACCAATGGGAGGAATCCATCAGCAGCGATCCCTGGATGCTTATTTACTTTGTCTGATAGCTCGTTTTGTTTTCCACACTCCCAGGCATGGTGCACCATCTATTTTGATTGAGGGAGTAAAATAGTTGAAGAAGGGAGGTGACATCGTCCCTACGGTTCTTGTAGAAACGTTCAAAGGATTTGATGACATGAGCTATGGCTATAGATTCGGACTAGATCATTATCAGGGAAGTCCTGCTATTTTTCAAATTTGGCTCCTCGAGAAACTGAATCTCACTACACCATTAAAGGGAAGCCACTCGGAGTTTTTTATTACCGGGATAAGAGAAAAGTTCTAGAATTCAACCTTATCACTGATTAGGAAAAAGGAAAAGTACCTGCAGGAAAGGACTGTGCAAGATATCGCATTGAGGTGCCCAGAGAAGCCACAAGAAGATTTTTTGATGAAGACCCCTGGCCATAACTATGTAAAATTGATGATGCCTATGTACATTAGCCAACAATACGGGCTCGAGGAGACGGACCTAGAAGAGTTAGTGAACTTTCACCCACCTCAAGAATTGTCTCCCAACCTTGTTATTCACCTATCCTGTTTGTGGTAGGAAAATGGTCCCCCTTTTCATGTAATTCACTTGGTAATGGAATGAGGAAGTATTTGGATTTTCGTGTTATCCCAATTATTCTAATTATGACTTGAGTTATGGAATTGATTGTGCCTAAGCATTGCAAGAAAAAAAAAAGATCTTTTTTGTGCCAAAACTAAGTTTTTATAGAGATGCTGAAATAAAATAATGAACAAACAAGGGGAGGGAAAAAGAAAAAAGAAAGAAAATATCCATGTGTTTGTGCTTATAGGAAATACAGGAACAAATCCCTATAGGTCAGAAGCCATCATCTAAACCATATTCTGAACCATCCTCATGAAGCACCAGGGAGTCCACAGATGCTACTCCAACCTGCTCTAACCTCTGGGTCAGGTCCTCAATTAGTGCACCCTGCTGGGCAATCTCCCGATCCTTGGTAACTATCATCTCGCATAGGCTATAGTGCATCCTCCTAATCTAAGCATAGACCTCCGAGGACACTTGAGAGAGAGCATATCAGCCAAAGGAAGTCAAGAGCTAATTGGAAAATGATCAAATACTCACATAATCATGAGGAATAGGCAGCCCAAGGGAAGCGTCTACATCTGTGTTCGGCTCCTGAAGATGAGGGAGACTGGGGTTGGCCGTGTTGGGATAGGTCCAGGCAGGGAAGCCATGAAAGGGGACGTTAGCAACTCTGAGAGACCCATTGGCACTGGTAGAGGGCCTTGTTTGTGAAGGGTCGGTAGCACTGGCATGCGACCGAACAGTAGAAGGACACATCTCACTCTCCCCTGAAAGAACATCAGTTAAGACCAAAACAAGGAAGAATCTATAGGAAATACTCAAGAAAGGGTAACATACCACTGGACTATTGGGACCGAGAGGGGTACACACTATCTCCTCCTCCAGGAAGGCTCTGTAGTCCCTATCGGAATCAAGAAAGGAGTCCTCCCATACTTCGTTAACCAAGTACTTCATCTCGTCTATAGGGACAATCTCTGGACAATACATAGTGGGTGGAGGAATACCGGGAGAAGGACGTGGATCAATGTCTAACCATTGGGGTACTACTCTCTCTCCTAAATACCAGGTATGGCCCCACAGACCTAGAAAAGGACTCGGTTCTCATACAATTAATGAGCCCAGACGACTCTCTTAGAATTCAGAAACACAAGGTCATGGAATGGTCTCCAAGTAGCCTGCAAAACCAAGGAAGGGTAAGTACAGCATCAGGCGAATAGAATTTCAATATCAGACATGGCATACCTCAGTGAGATCGTTCAAAAGAGAACAAGCGGTGGTCCACGGAGGATGTCGTTGGGCCCGGACCACCTGGTTATCTCCCCATTTTGTGGTCAGGGGGAAGAAGAATGTCTCAGGATCCCTCAGTTTAGGGGCTATGGTTCCCAAATGCTCAAAACACCAGGGTTGTTTCAAGAAATCAAAGTAAGAAAGTGCAGACCAAATGACTAAAAGGAAATAGATATGAGAAGGAAAGTTAACTGATGATGTAGCCTGCCCCCTTGAGGCCCCTATCCCCATAGGATAGCGGATCCAGGGACCGCAAGAGATATGCATAGGCGACTCCACACCAGTCCCAGGTATCTACTATGCGAAGATCTTTAAGGAAGAACACTAAGTGGATATCTATTCCCCCTCGGAGGTCACTGAAGAGGCACTGACCCACGGCAAACAGTAGGAAGGAATGTGCTATCTGAGACATGTTGCCTGGATTCTCCCCTAGGCCAACTTTCCACCACTGGGCACTAATCTACCCTAGGCGGATGCACATCTGGTCGGCTTTAATGGTGATACCGGTCAGATCTACGAACTCCCTGGCATCGGGAATCCTATGGGTAAGGTCATGGTTCTAACCCCAAATGGAATGCCTGTCAAGGCATAAAAGCACATAGGTGTAATGGTAATCTCGCCAACAGGAAGGTGAAAAGTGTGAGTACTTGACCACCACCTCTTCATCAAGGCCCCCACCAATGCCGGATTAAACTTTCGGGTCTCTACAAAGGTCAGTCGGCACAGATAAGTATCATCAACCATCTCCTTCACCCTGCGAGGGAGCATCTTATACCAGGACTGAACCATGTTCAGATGGCCATAGGAGGCCAAGGTAGGCGGTTCCTTCCCCTCATGCTAATGGAAATAATAAATAAATAATAAAAGAAAAGAAGCAACAAAAAGCAAAAACAATACAAAATAGGAATAAAAGATGATCAAAATAATGAATAAAATGTAAAGACTTACCCAGGAACCCCATATGGAGTTGCAGATGTGATTCCGGCTGTTGTGAAGGTTTTTCCCGGAATACCAGTTGGCCAGACCCTCATCCCTGTGGGAAGGACTGTTGCAACTCTCGAGCTGGATCTCTCATAGCGTCTTCCTCTTCCTCCTTTCAGCCATACTTTTAGAAATTACAAAAAGCCTTAGAAACTTTTAGAAATTATAAGAAGCCCCAGAATGTTTCCCAATTTGCACAAAAGCCCTCAAGAATGTCAAATTCTCTAAATAGCTCCTCCCTCAAGAACAAGATGAATATCTTCAAGAAATCTGAGAGCAAAATGAAGAACACCAAGAACAAGAGGAAAAACTTCAAGAAAAACCAAAGGGTTCCAGGAACTCACTTCACTCAGAAAAGTTAGAATGAAGAATGAACAGGGGAGGGGACCCATTTTATACAAAAAAAAAATTAAGATTCCAGATCAAGCATCAAGAATCAAATTCTAAACCAAAAATCAAGAATCAAGGAAAAATCAAGAGGAAACCCAATCTCATTGACCCGGCCCCAGGCGGCCCAATCACATTTATCCAGCCCAGGTAGCCCAATGTTGTTAACCCAGCCCCAGGAGGCCCTTTCTCTTTGAGTCGGATCCGAGTGGCCCAATCTTATAGACTAAATCCTTGAACGGGCACATGTGAAGCCCAGCTAAGGAAAATTCAAGCATCAAACATTTTTTTTACTTCCTACAAGATTGGGAGAGCAGTGAATTCCTCTCTTCAAAGATTGGAAGAGCAGTTTAGATTGGCTCAAAAGACCTAGCCTGGAGACTATATTTCCATAAACTAGCATATGTGAAGCCCAGCTAATGAAGAATTAGAATCAAAGTACTAACTTTTTTTATAGGATTGGAAGAGCAATGAATTCCATTCCCCCAATTGGCAGCCCAGGTAAGTCCTAAAACTTTAAAGATATTATCTATTGCATTTTTTTAACTCCGTCGTAACTGAGCAAGATGACGGTAGTATATGCTCCAGGTGACAAAATGTGGTCATTCTTTTCTTTTCCTCTCGGCCGTTGGCACAAGCCTCGGCCAATGAGGGGAATTCTATAGACACCCAATTTTGTCACCCTCCTCAGGCTATTATGAAATATGGATTTTGGGCATGACTTTCGGCTTCCAACCGACAGAGATGCTGATGGAAACATTCCCTATCCAAAACCTTAGAATCCCCATGCGGGAGAGAGGAAGGTCTAATTTTGACTTTTTATATATGAACGAATCTAATCAAGATGACCATATAGATAAATAGTGCTCGAAAACACAACTCTGACAATATATGATATGTCAAAATTGGGCCGATGGATCTCCGACAATCATCCTCGAAAAATCATGTCTTCCCATACATATGCTACGCACACAGACAACCCCGCTGGAAACCTGGAAAAATCCCTCACCGAACCTAAACACCCTAAAATTCATCTCCTACCTACCTAGATAACCCCGAAACACACCCGAGTCTGAAATCCTAGAAATCCCCGTGCAGGAGGGAAGGGGTCCAATTTTGGCTTTTTATATACAAAGGAATCTGGTCAAGATGACCATACAGATGGATAGCGCTCTGAAATATGATTTCGACGATATATGGTATGCCAAAATTGGATCAATGAATCTCTCGCGACCTTCCCTAGAAAATCACATTTTTTTCACACGCATGTCCCGCACACCAACTAAGCCAGCCAAGCCACCTAGCCAGCTAAGTTAGCCAACCCAGCCAAGCCAAGCCACCCAGCCCAACCAAGCCACCCAGCCAGCTAAGCCAGCCAGCCTAGCCAAGCCCAACCAGCCCAGCTGGCCACACACCCTTACTGCATGTTGCGTGCCCCTACAGCACAGCATGCACTCCCCCACCGCAAGCTGTGCATACCCCAGCTGCATGGCTGTGCACACGGTGCTTGCACCATACACATATGGCCTACACATTACGCACATTTCCTGCACACCCGCTGCCCATGCCTGCACCACCAGGGCCATTACTCGCTCGTCATCCGTTGTGCACACATGATGTCACCTACACTACCCAGCTAAAACTTCTCTCTCCTCCTATTTTTTTAAAAATTGCCTTTCTTCGGCTAAAACTTCTCTCTCCTATTTTTCCAAAAATCACCTTTTTCGAAAAAACTTCTCTCTCCTGTTTTTCTAGAAATCACCTTGTTTGGCAAAAACTTCTCTTTCCTCTTGTTTTTTGGAAAATCACCTTTTTCTGGCTAGAATTTCTCTCTCCTCCCACTTTTTAAAAAAAACCCTTCTTTTTTCAACTGGAATTTCTCTCTCCTCTCGCTTTCTTGAAAACCCTTCTTTTTTCAGCTGGAATTTCTCTCTCCTCCCACTTATTTGAAAACCCCCCTTTTTTCAGCTGAAACTTCTCTCTCCTCCCTTTTTTTGAAATTCCCTTCTTTTTTAGCTAGAATTTCTCTCCTCTCGATTTTCTAAAAACCACCTTTTTCTAGCTAAAATTTCTCTCTCCTCCCATTTTTTCCTTCAACTCCCCCCTTTTACCTATTGGACAAAAATCCTATCTCTTCACTTTAGGTAAGAACCCCCCTTCTATCCACTAGATAAAGGGATTCCCCCTCTCCTGCTTAGCCAGAAAAAACTATAAATACCCCCTCCCTTAGAAAAAAACACACCAACACACTAGAATCCCCTTCACTGTTTCAGAGTGAAATTTTCCTCCCCTCCCCCTTCTTGATTTTCTTTTGATCTTCAGAGCGACCTTCATCAAGATCTGAAAACCCATTCGGATCTTCGAAGTGTTCTTCGGGATCTTAAAGATCTTCAATCAAAATTCTTAGTTAGATCCAGTTTTTAGCCAAAAATAGTATGTTCTAGAGCCACCTCCCATGAGTGTTCTTGAGTGTTCTTGTGATAGAAACCCCCATTTTTTAGGTTCTTTGGGTCTACGAAGAGATTTTTGTTAAGATCTGAAACTCTATTTGGATCTTCAAAGTGTTCTTAGGGACTTTGGAGTTCTTCAATCCATTTTTAGGTCAGTCCCAAAAATGTGCTAATAGATACTTTTAGCCCTTTCAGAAATTTCTTTTCCTTTTCCTCCGTTGTTTTCAAGTGTGGAGGAGTAAAGTAAAACAACTCCTCAAATTTCTGCTGGTACTCAAGGATAGACTTGTTTCCCTAAGTCAAAGCTGAGAATTCAGTTTCTTTCCGATCTCTGAAGCTAGTGGGGTAATAATTGAATAAGAACAATTCCTTAAACTATTCTCATGTTGGTTCCGGATGGGTTGCCACCAAAATAGCCTTAGAAGCCTTCCACCATGAATCAACTTCATTTCTTAACTGTAACCCAGCACAGATAAGCTTCTGAGGTTCTGTACATTCCACCACCTCAAATATCCTTTCCATTTTTTAAATCCACCGATCCTGCTCTAAAGGGTCACTCCCCACCTTAGTGAAGATAGGTGGCAAGTGTCTTTTAAATGATTCCACCACCTTCGCAGTAGTGGTTGCTGGTGGATAATATAGAGGATAAGCTGGACAGTACTAGTATGGGGGTTGCACCATATATAGAGGAGTGCCCATAAGGAGGGAATCGTGGAGTGGCCACAGGTGGAGTACCCCCTGGTTGGTCCTGTGGTGGTACAGCAGGTAGTGCACTCCCTTGTGTCTCAATAGGTGGTGCTCGAGGAGAAGCACCCCCGGTTGAACTCCGACATGTGGCACCATGGGAGGATCTTAGGGGAAAGGTACCCCACGAGGGTGTTGACCCATTTGCATAGGGTGCAATTATTGGTGCATAACATTCATGAAGGTCTACTGTTGTTGGAGTAACTATTGTTGGAATGTCTATTGCGACTGTTGAATAAGAGTCGCAATATTATTGGGAGTAACAACAAGAGGAGGGTTTGGAATTTCAGGTTTAGGTGAGTCCTCAACTATATCTTCTTGTCTAAGACTCACCTGAGGTCTAGATCCCCGAGGGTTAGGTGGTCGTCCAACGGGACGAGAACCACATGGGGCCCCTCTTGCACTACTGCCAAATCTAGTTTGTACCATAATGCTTTGTACTTAAATTTCATCAACATTAGGTTCAATTAAGTGCCACATTTATTTCATGTAAACACAAAATCAATGCACATCATGCCTCCCATTATGTAGTCATAGTGCATTTCATCATCATAGCATGCATCTCGAACATCAAGTTCTATATGGTATCATAATTATTACACATAAGCATGCTTGAAGATTAATTGCGCATCAGCCTATATTTTATGCAAATATAAGTCCTACAATGCTTGAATAACAATTTCCCAAAATTAGTGATTTTTCAGCCTAAAAACCCACACCGGCAGGTTATACTTGTGAGTGGGCTGGGTTCATGACCCGGGGGTGGCAACCCACTAGTCCTTCACGCGGTTCTGCTATAAGGGCAGAAAAGCCCTTATTTTCAAAACTCTTCACTTCTCTCTTTTCCCTCTCTTCTCCAAATCACCCAAGGCATCCAAGAGAAGGATCTAGGATCCCATACAAGTGTCTCCCACATTTGCATTTGGGTTCAAAGCTCTCTAAAACTGTTCTCAATCTCGAGTAAGTGTTTTTTCTCTTTCTCTTTAGGATTTCGGTTGCTTTTACTCAATAACCTCAAAAACTTCATTTTCTTTTGATTTCTTCCAACTAAATTTGAACGTAGTATGTAGGTATGATGTTCACTTCATGAATCTCCCCTTTTATCATTTACATATGTCATTTTTATGTATTGATGACCCTATTTTCTCAAAATTCTTGCTGTTTTAGGGTTTTACCCATTTTCTCTTTTCTTTTTTGCACAATGTATGATCAAATGAGTCTATCCATTTGTTAGGAAACATATCCACACTCCAAACTATATTTTGGTGTTAACAAACAAACATACGTCTTTAACTTGGTTTGATAAAATGTGATTAGCTTGAAGAAAGGGTAATTAGTTTGAAGAAACACTTAGTTGAATTCATATAGACATGGCCTTAAAGCTTAAAGGCATTCAAGATCCAAGATGATAAGCTTAAATGCATTCAAGACTCAAGATGATGCAGACAAGCAAGACTCAAGAAGATGAAGACATCAAGACTCAAGATGATGAAGACATCAAGACCCAAGATAAAGACCATAGGATAGAGAATATATTTTGTAATCTGCACACACATTGCATATGCACGCACCTCATGCATCATACTAGAATGACCTTAGGTGGTAGAGTACTCTATCAAATCTCTATGCAAACAGTTTGACCTGACTCAAGGGAATTTTGGGTAACCTTAGAGTTAATATCAGAGAATGGACCTTCTATAAATGTTGTAGAAAATTGAGTAACAATTCCAACACAACTAGTTTCAGATTAATCCGAGGTCGGACAAAAACGTTATGGTCAAAGCATCGTCGACAGGTCAGTATGATAAAATTCGGTCATAACAGAATCTGTCACGCTGGCGGTTGACCGGATAAAAGTGTCGTTCGATCAGATCTATCTGAGACCATAGCTGGTCTACCGATAGAAAGTCCCGATCGACCGATGCCTCCCTGGAAAAGCTCCAATGGCTAGTTTTTTTTACCTCAACAGCTCTATCCGGTGGACCAGATACCAATGGCGATCGATCGGTGATCGTTAGAGCCTGATTTTCTGTCTATAATGCTTCACTAAGGTCACCTATAAATACCCAAAGCCGCTCTTAAATAAAAATAATTAAAAAAGAACATTAAGAGCATTATTGTAAGCATTCAAGAGTCACTAAGATTATTCTATCCTACTTGAGTTGTTCAATTACTCTAATCCCAACAAAAGGCTTAAGTCTCAATCAAGTCCTCCACTCTCTCCTATGTAAGTCAAAGCCATAAGAGAGGACTTTACTAAAGGTGCATCATTCATCTCTCATTCTCATCATTTACATCACACTTGAGGTATTCCTCTTATTCCACTACTCCATATTTATTTTTGTTTTCATAATTCTAGACTGTACTTAGGATTGTAAGGATCTTCTTATTCTTAAAAGAGTGTAATGTGTCTCTCTGCCTATAAAGGGATTTATAAGGATACTCTTATCTATAAAAATATTGTAAAGGTTTTCTTCTCTACCTATCGTACTGAAAGGGAGAACTAGTGGAATACCTTACAAGAGGATTTTTGTAGGGAGGGACTAGACTTGGATTGAGTCAAACCACTATAAATCTTGTGTTGTGTAATTGTGTTTTACTTATTTCGCATCGTTTTTAATTTGCAATCACACTTGGGACCTATACATCGAAAAGAGTTAAAATTCCCACTAGTATAACCTATTCACCCCCCTTTAAGTTATTTCAATTGGTATCAGAGTGGGAGCTCAATTTATTCGAGACTATATTGTCTTAAAAGTGAGTCAAAGACCATAGCCACATTCCAAGGACCAGCAGAAGGCATGAACGCCTCGAAACCCCTTTACTTTAATGGAGAGAACTTTTTCTTCTGGAAGTGCAGATTCAAAAACTTTGTGTGTGGTCACAACATTTTTGTATGGAGAGCCATAGAGAATAGACCATATACCATCACCAAAATAGTTGATGAAAAGACAGTACCAAAAGATGAAAGGGAATAGATAACTGAAGACATCACTCTCATCCAGTACAACTTTTGTGCAATTACGTTTCTTCAGTGTGCCCTCAATGAATAAGAGTCCAACCAAGTTATAGCATGTGACACAGCTAAAGAGATTTGGGATATGCTTCTTGTCACACATGAAGGTATAGAAGAGGTAAAGGAAAGAAAGGTAGACTAACTTGTTTCTGATTACGAATCCTTCTTTATGAAAGAAAATAATTCAATAACTTCTATGTTTACAAGATTTACTGATATTGTGAACAGTCTCAAAAGTTTAGGTAAAACTTATACTAACGCTGAAAAAGTCAGGAAAATCTTAAGAGCCTTGCCTGCAGCTTGGAGACCTAAGAAAACAGTAATAGAAGAAGCCAAAGACTTGACGAAAATCTCTTTGGACTACTTGCTTGGATCCCTACAAACTCATGAAGTAGAGTTGAACGCTGATAAACTAAATCCTGAGAACAAAAAGAGAACAATAGCTCTGAAGTCAACTCAAACTATCGAAGAAGTAAGCGATGATGAAGAAGATGAAGAATTCGATATGGAAAAAGAAATTTCACTCATCACGAGGAAGTTCAACAAGTTCCTAAAAAAAAAAGGAAGATTTCAACACAAGAACAAATCTTACAGAGACAAATCCTATGGGGAAAAAGGTAAATCTAAAATTAAACCCAAGGAAATCTCTTCTAAAGATATAGTTTATTTTGAGTAAAGAAAGCCTGGACACTTCATAACCGAATGCCCACATAAACCAAATAAGAAGGCTTATGCAGCCACTTGGGACTCAAGTGATGAAGAGGAGAAAAGTGAATTTGGAGAAGAAGTCACCAACCTCGCCTTAATGGCTATCGGAGATAAAGAACAAGAGGTATGCCAAACTCAATCTGAATCCTCAATAAGAGACTCTAATGAGGAGCTTCAAGAAGCTTTCGAAGCCTTGTATAAAGAAAGTATCAAATTAGAATTTGATAAGAATGAACTTGAAAAAGAGGTTGACGTAATAAATAAGAGAGTGGATGCACTAACCTCAAAGGTGAGTGAACTGGAAAAAGAAAACTTCAAGTTGAACTCCACCCTCTACACCTTCACCCAAGGGCAAAGGAACCTTGACAATCTTCTTGATCTCAAAGGAAAGGTCTAAATGAAAAAGAAGGACTGGGTTACAATAGACAAAATCCATCTAGAAGTGAGAATCCAAAAATCACCCAAGGGCAAAGGAACCTTGACAATCTTCTTGGATCTCAAAGGAAAGGTCTAAATGAAAAAGAAGGACTAGGTTACAATAGACAAAATCCATCTAGAAGTGAGAATCCAATAAGGGGTGACTAAAGAAATCAACCATCCACCTCTTACATTAAATATAGTTTTTGTAAAAAGACAGGACATTCCATAAACCAGTGTCACTCTAAGAAAAGGAAGAAACCCAATTCTCAAACTGAGATACCAAGAGTTAGCCATGCCTACTTTTACACACCCCTAAGAAATTAATATAGGTCTCAAGAAGACTCTAGGTCTATGCCTAGGTATATAAAATCCCAACCTCAAAGAGAATACTCTATTGAGAGGCCCCAAAGACAATACCAAGGGTATGAGAACTACCCTCGGGAGACTTATAGACCACAAAATACCAAGACCAAGGATCCTATAGATTTCAAAGATACTATACTCCTCAAAGATCAAATGGATCTTATGAACATCAGAGAACGCAAAGAAACCCAAAGTCCTCCCAAAGGCAGAACCAAAGACCTGAAAAGTACAAAACCATTTGGGTTCCAGTAGGAAAGTTTGACGCTAACAATAATGGACCCATAAGATTATGGGGACCAATGTACGATTAAATTTCTGTTATAGGTTTGCTTGAAGAATAAGGTGGAAGCTGAATGGGTCATCGACAGTGGATGCTCCAAACACATGACATCCAACAAGAACCTATTCTCAAGCTTACGGGACTACGACGGAGGATGGGTCTCCTTTGGAGATGACAGCAAAGGAAAAATTATTGGTATTGAAAAAAGAAGACTTGGAGGTATTTCAATCTTAAATGTTTACTTTGGAAAAAATCTGAATTGTAATCTCCTAAGTGTGAGTCAGTTATGTAGCATTGGATACACAGTAGAATTTAATGTCTCCCATTGTTGCATTAAAGATGCAAATGATAATTCAATACTAAATGGGTCTAGGAAAAACAATATCTATGTTTGTATGCTTGACGAATCAAGTTCCTTGAATGCATGCTTGGTTTCTAACCATAGTGAGTCATCATTATGGCATAGAAGACTTGGACATGTAAATGTTAAGTTGATTCAAACCATTACATCCAAGGATCTTGTGAGGAACCTCCCTAAAATCAAGTATGAAATAGACAATTTTTGTGATACTTGTCAAAAGGCAAACAAACCAAGGTCTCTCACAAGTCGAAGAACATTGTCTCTTCCTCAAGACCATTGGAACTACTTCATTTAGACTTATTTAGACCCATCAATGTATCTAGTATGAGTGGTAAAAATTATACCTTTGTAATCGTTGATGACTACTCTAGATACACTTAGACGGTTTTTCTGAAAACAAAAATGATGCCTTCGATGAATTTGCAACTCTATGTAATAGGCTACAAAATCAGAAAGGGTACACTGTAACCTCTGTGGGGAGTGACCATGGAGGAGAATTTGACAATAACTTCTCTGCTCCTAGAATGCCTCAATCTAATGGGGTGGTTGAAAGGAAAAACAGGTCATTACAAGAGACAGCTCGGACTATGCTCAATAAGTATTCATTTCCTAAGTACTTTTGGGCTGAAGCCGTAAATACAGCTTGTTATGTACTAAATAGGATAATTCTTAGACCTTTACTTTTTAAGACCCCTTATGAACTCTACTTTGGTAAAATGCCAAAAGTAGACTACTTTAGAGTTTTTGGGTGTAAATGTTTCATCTCAAACACCAAAAACTATCTTGAAAAATTTGATGAAAAATCTGATGAAGGAATATTCTTAGGATATTCACTCAATAGTAGGCATATAGAGTTTTTAATAAAAATTCATTAATGGTTGAAGAATCTATGAATGTACGATTTGATGAATCTTTGCCTAATAACTTAAACAAATCTCCTATTGATGACGATGATACCATGTTTGATGATCTTAAGAACAAAGTTAATGATACATCTCTTGATGATTCAAATGATGTTACCATCAAAAAATTAGAAACACTTCCTAAGGAAGTCATCCCGCATAGGAATTATCCCTTAGAAAACATCATAAGGGATCTAGATGGAGAAATCCAAACTAGATCTAAAACTCAAGAGGTATGCAATCACACTGCATTTATCTCAAGGATCGAACCCAAGAACATAAAAGAAGCACTAAAAGACAGTGATTGGATTATCGCAATGCAAGAAGAGCTTCACCAATTTGAAAGAAGCAAGGTATGGGAACTTGTCCCAAGACTTGACCACCACACCATCATTGTTGCTAAGTGGGTCTTTCGAAAAAAACTGGATGAAGATGGGAACATAGTGAGAAACAAAGAAAAACTAGTTGCCAAAGGGTATAATCAGCAAGAAGGAATAGACTATGATAAAACCTATGCACCAGTAGCAAGGTTAGAGTCCATTAGAATGCTACTAGCTTTTACATGCCACAAGAACTTTAAACTATATCAAATGGATGTCAAAAGTGCCTTCTTGAATGGATACATTCAAGAAGTATATGTAGCCCAACCCCCTGGTTTTGAAGATCCCAAGTTTCCAAACCATGTGTATAAACTTGAGAAAGCCCTGTATGGCCTCAAACAAGCTTCTAGAGCTTGGTATGAGAGATTAAGTACCTTCTTGATAGAAAGTGGCTTCTCAAGGGGGAGGATTGACACAACTCTATTCGTGAAGAACTTAAAGAATGACATACTCATTGTTCAAATCTATGTAGATGATATCATCTTTGGCTCAACCAACGAGAAAATGTGTACTGATTTCAATAGCAAGATGAGCAATGAATTTGAAATGAGTATAATGGGGGAGTTAAATTTCTTTCTTGGACTTCAAACAAAACAAACTGACAATGGAATTTTCATAAACCAAAGCAGCTGCTAAAGAAATTTGACATTAACAGTAAAAAATATTCAGACACTCCGATGAGCTCATTCTTGAAACTAACCAAGGATGAAGATGGAATTTCTGAGGATGTAACTAGATATAGAGGCATAATTGGGAGCCTTTTATATTTAATGGCAAGTAGACCTGATATCATGTACAGTGTATGTGCATGTGCTCGGTTTCAAGTTGATCCTAAGAAACCTCACCTCACCGCTGTAAAAAGAATTTTTAAATATTTGAAAAGCACTTGTGATGTTGGGTTATGGTACCCCAAAAACCAACCCCTTGACTTGGTCAGCTTTTCAGATGCTGACTTCATGGGCTACCATATCGACAGAAAAAGTACCAGTGGTACCTGTCACTTCCTCGGATCTTGTCTTGTCTCTTGGTTTAGTAAGAAACAAAAGTCCATTACTCTATCTACCACCGAATCCGAATATATTGCAACTAGTAGATGTTGTGCCCAAATCCTTTGGATGAAGCAAACTCTCCAAGACCTTGGAGTGAGTTTTGAATCTTGCCCAATCATGTGTAATAACACCAGTGCCATAAACTTGAGTAAAAATTCTATTTTACACTCAAGGGCAAAGCACATTGATATTCGACACCACTTTCTACGAGACACCATTCAAAATGGTGATGTTTCTCTAGAATACATTGAAACCAAGAAACAACTCGCAAATATATTCACTAAACCACTAGGTGAAGAGTGCTTTAGCTTCCTAAGGAAGGAACTTGGAATTTGTAACCCGTTTGGTTGAATGAATAAACATTCCTTCATTAATATTTATTCCAAAAGCTCAGACTTGAAAAACCCCTTCAAAATTCATAATTTTCTAGTTTTTTAGGCATTTCTGGAATTTTTTGGTCGACAGTCTAAAATCTTCTAGTCGACCGCCTCTAACCAAAAGGATTGCCGATAGACCGCGATAATATACCGATCGATCGGCACCGCCATAAACTCGATTCCGTACTCTTTTAAAATCAATTTTTTTGACCCATTTTGTCTCATTTTAAAAACCTCTGTTTCCCTAAAAACCTATTTCGACCATTTCTCTCCCAAAACCCTAGCTTAGAACCCATTTCTAACCTAGATCTCTCAAGATCCTTTCCCTTCCCTCTTAAAAACTTGCATCTCTTCTTTCTTACGCCCTTCATCATCATGGATTCTCACCGTCCTCACAGAGCCAAGAAGACGATCTCTCACAAGGGAAAACGAAAGGCCTCTGACAAAGATATCTGGTTCTCCTCCTTCATTGCTCAAGAATCATGGGATCTCTACATCTTTCGACACATAGAGCAAGGTAGAACCATTAACTCTAACTCTTTGTCCAGGTATAACATCAAAGACCTATTTGATGCTCTGGGTTGGGGCAACATTCTCAAACTATGGTTCAACTGTTATCCCCACCTAGTCAAAATGTTCTTTTGCAATCTTACTTTCTCTGGAGAAGGTGACAACCTTCTAGTCCATTCCTATATTAAGGGAGTTCCTATAGATATAGACATTCTGATATTAAGAGAGATCCTAGACATCTCTGTGGCAGGGGAACTCAAATACTACCAACCCAAGACCTATGTAGAACAATTCATGGATGTTGACTGTGTATACTCTAGCATCATGAAGGAATATGCTTATACTCACAAGATTAAGGCTAAGGAACTCACTGATATAGGGAGGATTGTAAATCTCATCATCTCCTACAACATCCTACCAAAGAGTGGTCATAGAGATGAAGTCTCCCCATTCCATGCTTAACTCACCTACTGTGTTTGCAAGACTGAGAGTATCAATCTTCCCTACATTCTGCTCAAAACCATGATTATCCATGGTGACAGACTTCAGAAGGGAAATCTTCCCTATGGGAGAATGATTTGCCAAATCCTGGACCACTTTAATGTGGATTTCTCTAGTGAATCATTTGAACCTTTTCCTCAAGAGATCAATATTTCCACTATTCACAAGATTCAACTGCTTCCCAAGATGACCACTGACTCCAAAAAGACTGATGCTGGATCTAGCCAACCACAACAACAAGGAAGTGATGATACGTCAGCCTATGCGACCATTGGCGATCTTCAGAAGGTTGGGAACGTCATCCTTGCCCAATTGGTAAAGATGGAAAGAAAGCAGAATGAGATTCTCAAGCTCCTATGCAAAGACGAGGAAGATGAAGATGACGAAGAAGAAGAAGAAGAAGAAGAGGATGAGGATGCAGAGGATTAGGAGTCCTTACTCTTATATGATGTTACTTTATCATTAAACTCTTATTCTATTTTATCTTGTGGAACTTAGTCTTTCCTGTTACTTTTTTAAATACTCTAAAATATAAATTTTTTTGCACATGCTTAGGGGGAGCACTTTAATATCTTGTGCAGCTTTGATTCCCTTTTTACTGTAGATAAAAGGGGGAGAAACATCTTCCCTTACAGTATCTGTCTTTGTTTATTCTAGAAATGACAATTATTTATCTAGAAATGACAAGTATTTATCTTTATTTTTTTCTGGCATTGAATTAAAATATCCTATTGAACTTTACACTATGTTACTATCATTTATTGTATTTGGATATATTGCTCGTGTTTGTTTGTCATCACCAAAAAGGGGGAGATTGTTAGGAAACATGTCCACACTCCTTACTATATTTTGGTGTTGACAAAAAAACATACGTCTTTAAATTGGTTTGATAAAATGTGATTAGCTTGAAGAAAGTGTAATTAGTTTGAAGAAACACTTAGAAGGGTCAAATCAAGACATCAAGGGTTGAATTCATATAGACATGGCCTTAAAGCTTAAAGGCATTCAAGATCCAAGATGATAAGCTTAAAGGCATTCAAGACTCAAGATGATAAAGAAAATCAAGACTCAAGAAGATGAAGACATCAAGACTCAATATGATGAAGACATCAAGACCCAAGATGAAGACCATAGGATAGAGAATATATTTTGTAATCTGTACACACATTGCATATGCACGCACCTCATGTATCATACTAGAATGACCTTAGGTGGTAGAGTACTCTATCAAATCTCTGTGTCAACAGTTTAACCTGACTCGAGGGAATTTTAGGTAACCTTAGAGTTAATACAAGGAAATGGACCTTCTATAAATGTTGTAGTAAATCGAGTCAAAATTCCAACACAACTAGTTTTGGATTAATCCGAGGTCGGACCAAAAAGTTATGGTCAAAGTATCGTCGATAAGTCAGTATGATAAAATTCTATCATAACAGAATCTGTCAAGCTGGTGGTCAACCAGATAAAAGTGCCGATCGATCGGATCTGTTCGAGACCATAGCCGATTGATAGGTAGAAAGTCCCGATCAACCGGTGCCTCCCTGAAAAAGCTCCAACGGCTAGTTTTTATACCTTAATGGCTCTTTTCGATCGATCGGATACCAATGGCGGTTGACTGGTGGTCCCAGAATACGACCGTTAGAGCCTGATTTCCTGCCTAAAATGCTTCACTAAGCTCACCTATAAATACCCAAAGAAGAAACAACATTAAGAGCATCATTGTAAGCATTCAAGAGTTACTAAGATTATTCTATCCTACTTGAGTTGTTCGATTACTCTAATCCCAACAAAAGGCTCAAGTCTCAATCAAGTCCTCCACTCTCTCCTGTGCAAGTCAAAGCCATAAGAGAGGACTTTAATAAAGGTGCATCATTCATCTCTCATTCTCATCATTTGCATCACACTTGAGGTATTCCTCTTATTCCACTACTCCATATTTAATTCTATTTTTAAAATTCTAGACTGTACTTATAGGATTGTAAGGATCCTCTTATCCTTAAAAGAGTGTAAGGTGCCTCTCTACCTTAAAGGATATTGTAAAGGTGCCTCTCTACCTATAAAGGGGATTTATAAAGATACTCTTATCCATAAAAAGATTGTAAAGATTTTCTTCCCTACCTATCGTATTGAAAGGGAGAACTAGTGGAATACCTTACAAGAGAATTCTTGTAGGGAGTAGACTAGACTCGGATTGAGTCGAACCACTATAAATCTTGTGTTGTGTGATTGTGCCTATTTTACTTATTCCGCATTATTTTTAATTTGCAATCACACTTAGGACCTATACATCGAAAAGAGTTAAAATTTCCACTAGTATAACCTATTCACCCCCACTCTAGGTTATTTCACCATTTATATTTGGTTGTATAATAGTAATATGAGTGCTACATTATACATATGCATCACTTTCCTTAGCTAGGCATACGCTTTTTGCCATTTCTAGGTTAGGATTCATATAAAATTTGGGGATTTTCACTTATTTTGACCTCAATATGCCAAAATATATACATTTTCATGAAATTGAACCTCCCTTCATATGTTATTGCAAAAAACTTCCTCAATGCTTTGGATATTCTAGGTTTGTGCTCCTCTCTGTGAAATTTTCCATTTCCTTCTTATTTTGGAAATCTGCCAATTGTCTCGAATTTTTGCCAACTTTGATATTTACCTGTCTCTATGCCTTAAACAAATGCCTCCCTCTCTTGTATTTTATTAGTGTATTGCATCAAGCACCGAAATCTTTATAATGTTCATTTATTCACATATAATTCTTGCCATTTACCATTCACATGTAGTTTCATTATGACCATGGCATTGTACTTGTAGGGCTCTTCTCCCTCATTTATCATTCTACATACATTACCCATTCAATGTTGTTTAGTAGGGTGTGTATGACTTATTGCCTTGCTCCTTACTTTCAATCCCTTGTTTTACAATTCCTCTTGGTATCTTATCGGTTTCCTCATATTTTTCTCTTCCAACTTTTGCAGGATGTCTTCCCGCAAAGAAAAAGGGGCTGGCTCATCTTCTAGAAGTGGGCATGCCTCTAGTAGGAGGAGGAGGGGTACTGCCACTAGTTTTTCTACCCCTCAGGCCCAACCTGTCAGAAACCTTTCTGAGGACCTAGAGGATTATGACAATGACACCTTTCGCAGCCTTGATGGTTCACTCTCTTGGAGTACCTTCTCCAAAACATCCGTTCTAATGGAGAAGTCAATGGTGACGGAGGACTTTACTCGAGTTCAATTGCTTGAGAGGTTTACAGCCCTTGATTGGGAGGCCATATTAACTGTCGACCATTAATGCTACCCCAACCTTGTCTGGCTGTTTTATTATAACCTTGAGGTGGTGTATGGTAGCAGGATGTATACCCTCACCAGCCGGGTGAAGGGTCAAGACATCAGGCTACCGATAGACTTGTTGGCAGGGATTTTGGGCATCTCTATAGAGGGTACTTGGTACTATTGGACTCCTAAGGGTAAGGCCTTGGGTTCCTATATGAGCGAGACCCTCCAAAAATCATGTCTACCAAATCATTTATGGCAGCACTATCCGTCCCGAGTCTGAGACAACCTTCCTTGGTGAGGTCCAAGTCTTCAGCCGTTTGGTGCAGTTCAATCTACTTCCTCAGATCGGGCACCAGAACCAGGTGAACTTTATGGCTGCCTATGTAGCATACTGCCTTTACATTGCTTTGGAGAATCCCCCTCACCTGTGCCTCCCAGATGTGATTATGAAGACTATGGAGTACCACACAGCCCACCCCATTGATGGTAATTACCCTTATGCTCGGTCACTCACTAAGATCTTCGAGTACTTCCAGGTAGATCTTGAGGGTGAGGAGGGTAGTGCCCCCCCAGATAGATTTTCCCAGGGCATCATACATAATATGAAGTTATTTCATCTGATGGAGCCTGCAATGGGGGAGGCAGCCCAAGAGGAGTGTGATGAGGAGGAGGATGATGAAGAATATATCCCCGAGGAGGAGGATGACGATGTGGAGATGGAGGAGGAGGTCCCCATCAATATGGTCCCACCATCTCCAGGTGGACCCTTTGATTTTTAGGGTATGTTGACTGGATTGAAGGCACTCCAGGATGGTCAGGAGAAACTCCTAAAGGGATAGGAGACCATCCAGGAAACCCAAGCAAGCATGGTGAAGGATATAGACGATCTAGACCATACCGTGGACTCTGCTTCTAGGGACACGGTGGTGAGCCTAAGACACCTTCAGGGGGAGGTGGATTTGGTGAACTGTCGGTTTGACTACTACAATCACTGCTTGGTTATCAACTCAAGATCTTGAGTGGAGGAGGTCATCGACTTGGATGATGATTGATGGGACTGCTGGCTTGGGATGATTTTTTTTTTCTTTTTCTTTGAAGTTGTAATCATGGAAATTCTGTTTCCTTTTCTTTCTTTTTTTTACTCTAATTCCTCTCTTCTTGTTTGTACTTTTTATGGATTATATCTTGTGTATGAAGTTTGCTATGGTTATGTAAGTTCTCTCTTTTATAAAACTTTTCGTACTCTCAACTTATGAATGCATCATGGAAAAATTTTTAAGTTTTATGTATTTTCAGATTTTATATGAAGTCTTTTATGTTTTCCCAAACCCCTTGTCCTACAATGGTTTCTAAGAATTTAATTTCACATGTTGTGTGTGATTAGAGCATTATGCTCTAATACCACCGTTGTCATGGCCCGTTCACATAGAACTAGACTGATGATCGGGTTCCCTCCGGGTAACCCAAAACCATCATAATCATCTAATACAGTAACCACAACACAGTAAGCATAAGTAATCAATAGAATATAATAATATAATATAGTAGAATTCTTATCATATATAAATACCTGTAATTTCCCATGTACTCTTGATACCCAAATTGTCATACATAGTATACTTACATGTGGGCCCCTAGGCATGCTATTTATACAAGAAATAACAATTTAACTATCGAGAGCACAAAAGGGAGAAATATACCAAAAAATCAAAAGAGTACAACAAGTAGAATCAACTACTATTGCTCTACAACAGAACCCTCACACGGGCAACCATCACCATGATCGAATCCTTCAGGGACCCACCAATCCCCCACTGGGGTTTCATCGGTGGGACCCAGTGCAGGTCCCTCTACTGAATAGCCTGCAAAATCATCTAAAAATGTGTGTACATGAGGGGTGAGATCACTAGCTCAGTAAATGGAAAGAAAGACACATACAAGCAATTACAATTCAAATGATACTATATGCATGAGATTCATTTTAAACTTACTTCACCTAAACAATTATTACTAGGTCATAGGTTACATGCTACTCACAACCACAGTGCACGTATGCCCCGGGTATGAGATGCATTCTCCATCCCGTGATATGCCTATAGGGTTTTTAGAGAAGGCAATCCATGAGCACTCAAAAAACTAAATCGCTGCCGAACCATAGCAGAAATGTAAATCGTGGCTGAACCATAGTAGAAAAGTAAATCGTGGCTGAACCACAGTAGAAATTAAAAGTAGTAAAATTGGCCCTCTGAATATATCACCAAGTTTTTCAATTGTCCTAATGATCAGTCAGGCATACTTCCAACCACCATGGCGGTCCTAGACCAATGCTTCCCCCTAGTGATTACCCAATATGTAAACCCCTGTTGGGAAAGGTTGTAGCACGAGGGAATATGATATCCTAACCACATGCTCCTATATGAGATAGTACGACTGTATAGTACTTTCGTGTCCATTCCACAGTGTACCAATGTATTTGTTTACAAGCCGACTACGGCATTTAATCTAGAAATCCCACACATGTTCAAAAAATCATCAACATGTTCCATCATATTGTAAACTCAATCTCAAGATTCCAAGCAAGTAACAAGCATATAGAATTTAAGATACAACATGTACAGTTATAAATCATCATTCATACATCAACCATATGCATGGGAATGGCAATCGGAATGTCAATATACTCTATGAATGCATAGGATGCCAAAAACACTCTAAAAATAAGATCAAAGTCCTCTCCCCACTTACTTATTTTCGTACAATAGTATACACGCACTGTACAGGTAAGATCCGGTGCGGGAAGATGAGATTCTCAAAACCTAGCACAGATAAGGAGTTTAGAAATATGTCTAATTTGGGACTGTAAATGATGTAAGATATAGCCATGACACATTTAATAGTGTGAAGAAGGTTGTCGGTGATTTTAAGTTCCATCGGAGATCATTTGGGCTATAGGTGGGTAGGAGAACCCTTCTGTGCAAACTCCCTAGATCGGTGGCTCATACTGGTTGTCTGGCACCCGTCGGTAGGTCCAAAGGAGACCAGTGGGTCATACTAGTAGGTCTGGTACCCGCTAGTCCTACCCGTCGATAGACCCAGAGGCACTGACAAGATTTGTAGGTCACACCGGTGGGTCAGGCACCCGTCGATCTTACTCGCCAGTTGACCCATAGAAGACAGGTGGGTCACACTGGTAGGTGTGGCACCTATAGGTCCTACCCCACGATTGGGCCAGAAGCCCAAGTGAGACTAGGTGGGTCACACTGGTAGGTGTGACCACCCGTCGGTGCTACCTGCCAATATCCTATAGGTTTTACTGTTTTCCATCCTTTCTTCATTCCACCTCTTGGAAACCCAATAAGGTGGTTCCCACTTCATTTCCCACATATTCTAAGCCTCATCTACTTGATTGCCCCATGGATCTAAGTCAGCATCAAGATTTGGGGAAAGAAATCATACCTTAGCTTGAAAAATCCCAAATCTTGGGATCCTCTTCCCAAACTCAAATGCCACTTCAATAACTCTCAAATCTTTGTTTCCCTTCTTAAATCCTTCAAGAATCCTTCAAGAAAATCACACAAGGGTTCTAGTGTTACTTTGATTTGACCATACACATGAGGGTTTCATCACAATCCATCGGGTTAGGGTGTTACTTACCTTAAAACGTAGATCCCAAGACACCGATGACTATTCCGACGATGAAAAGGTAAAACATGGATACGAAATCCAAGGGGAAACCCTTCTTCCCACTCTTCTTCTTCTTCCTCCTCCTTTCTCCCTCCTCTTTACTCCTCTCACCAACCTTTGCTAAAAATCATAAACGGGAGAGAGAGAAAGATATAAGTGCTATTTATGTTATGGCCAATAATTATCTTCTAAGGTCTATTTGGTTTTGCCCCTTTTTGGACCAAAACACATTAAACCATGTTTTCGAGTGAAGTAGCCGACATATTCGGGCATACAAGACCTCATTTCGATAAGGAGTCCAAAATACACATGCTCACCCAAGCTGGGCTTATTGGGGCCCACATTTCCCCAACAGGTGGGTCACACTGGTGGGTCTCACACCTACCAATGGCACCCACCAGTTGGCCAAAACATAGCCAACCTTGCTGTATTCTTGGGGAAATTGTAATCCTACGCGTATCTCACCCTCACATCGTGTTATGGACTAAGTTCCTATCATTTAAATATGATAACGCACCTTTCCTATTCGTACATGGCCTTATGATGTGTGCAAGGGCACGGCTTAGGCATGCGAATCACTTTGAGTATAGGTTCAATCTTACCCTTTCACCTGGCATTTGACGTCACTCTTGCTGTCTTGTACCATGAGGCACTAGCGTCATCCCATTCTGTTTCAGACCTTGCAAGACCAAACCAAACCAACCGATCAATAAACCGGGTTTAAAGAGAAGGGCTCTATAGAAAGAGTTAACTCTGAGGGCGTTAACTTGATGGGTGAGGATCAGGGGTGATCTTTGATTGTTTAGCCAATTTCAGTAGTTTCCTTTCCTAATTCAAATTCTCAAAACAGCTCGGTGGGGGGAGGAATCCAAATAGTTTTGGAAACTGTCATCCACAATCCCATTATTTTAGAAAGGAGACAGTAGTTGTTGCTAATGTTCCTCAAATCATGGTGGACATTGAAGAGGATATTGGGTCGGATGTTGGATCTGAATATGGATCAGATCCAAACCTAAATGACTGTATTATTGGCTCGGTGGAGAATTAGAGCACGACCATAGTTCAACCGAGTGAGAGGGCATCCAGGCTAGAGGGTGCAGGTGTGTTTGGTGCTAGAAATTTAGAGGCACGTTATCCTTCTCGCACAATGTGAGGGTAGCGGCTAGAGATGATGAAATGTCTCTCTTCCCTTGGGGGGAAAAGGACTTGCATCCCGACCTCTCTCCTCTCTCTTTCTCTTTCATGTCAGGGAAGGGGTTCGTGTCATGTGAGCTTTGCTTACGGGCCCCACACCATCGTATCACCGCTTGGAGATACGTGGAGGCCTATTTCGTAAGAGTGTAAAATTCTTTATTTGAAACGAGAGTTTGGTGATGGTCCAATATGGTGATTGGGATCATACAAAAGGGTTTGGAGTCACCACTTAGGATTATGGGCCTAGGATCCAAGGGTGGGCCCAATTCATGAGAAATGGCCTAGAAGTTGGTCTGGTCCAGAGATTTAGGGTAAGTGTCAGGTTATAGAATTGGGAAGGTGTTAGGCACCCAATCTGCCCAGTTCAACCGGTCTTCCTACTAGATGCTTAAGAACAAACATTTTTCATAATTATTACTATTATGCATGCATGGCTAAGTTATCACATATATATACATTAACTGAATTTAAACTACTATGTACATTAAAACAAGGTCTATTAGATATCTATATTATGCTTAAATGAGGAGAGAGATTATACCTGAATTTGACCCCTGTTTCGGGTCAAGAGGGGTGGGCCCCTGATTAGTACCGGCTCAGACTGTCTTTTATGTTCTCCTATCTCAGGGGAAGATGAGCTTGACCTCCAACTTCCTTTCTGAAGAGATGTTGATTGTGATGGTATGTGGTAGGGTTCCGACTAGGAATGGTTACTTTTGGATTCGGATTCGGACAGAGCTTCGGCTAGGGAAGGTTATTTCCAGAATTGGATTCGGATAGAGCTTCGACTAGGGAAGGCTATTTTCGGGCTTAGGATGAGGTGGCACTCTGGCAAAGCTTCCGCTGGGGATAGGCTAGGGGAGGGCTAGGCTGAAGTAGCACTTCGGCAGAGCTTCTACTGGGAATGGCTATTTCTAGAAAGATTCTAAGGGCACTCGAACAGGGCTTCTACTAGGAACTGCTATTATTGGAAAGAAATGGATTGACCTAAAAATGGATTGAGGATCTCCAAAGACCTGAAGAAAATTAAGAGGGGGAGGGAGGAGAGTTTCACTACAAGGGAGTGAGGTGGAATTTTTGGTGTATGAAATCCAAAGGAGGAGGTATTTATAGGTTTTTCCGGCCAATGGGAAAGAGAGAACATCTTTATCCAACGGATGAAAGAAGGGTTCTTTCCTAAAGTGGGGGGATAGGGCTTTTATACAATTCTAAAAATGTGAGTAATTTAATGATAAACATTTAGACATAAACACAGTCCATCATTCACCTTGTTGATCTTTGTTTGGATTAGGGTTCAAGTAAGGCCATCGATCAATCAAATCAATTCTGACTTCGAGGCACGTGCACGTCACTGTCCTAGACACAAATGGAATCATACATCACTACGGGTCAGGAACATTGGGAGAGACCTACACAAGTCACCCCCAAATTGTACAGACACTGTCTCCCAATAACAGTAATGTCACCAGAAATAACCATCGAAAATAGGGCATTTCCTCCAGAAATATCAGACCTGTTTCCACTGGAGGTGACAAAGAGCACATTAGGCTCCATGTCCACTAGAAATATGTCACTAGAAATAGACCCAAAGGATCCGGTGGGCTATTTCCTATGGTGGTACAAGGCAGTCCAACAATTTGGGGCTTTCTGACTCGGGCTCAATTGCCAGGATCTGTTCTGTGGAGTTTGTAGGGATGTTCCTAGCATCATTCTAAGCCAAGAAAATTTCAATTTTTACTAAGCCGTTTGGGATATACGCCGATCGAACGATCAAAATCCTAGTTGGTCTTTTGGCATTACATATTGCTGGAGCTCACTAGGCTTGGTTCGAGCTCGATAACAACACCGAGAGGGTAGAACACTCATTCTACAACCTTGACATGATTTGTACATAAAGATTCCATCCATACCTAGCTTCGTCTAGGTTGAAATGAAGAGAGAGAGTGGCATGGGAGGTTGTACTTACCTCCGACAGCAATTCTGACAACAAGGCGGCAGCCGACACCAAGGTAGGCCTCTAATCCCCTCCTTCTTCCTCTTCTTCTTCCTTCTTCTCCTCTTTTTATCCTCTCCTTTGTTGGGCACAAGGGAAATGAGGATACATATCCTCATTTCCCAACTTATAACTTAAGTTGGCCTTAAGGGTCTATTTGGTTTGGACCTCTTTTGAACCAATTGGTTTAAATTAAAATTCAGGGTGTGAGAACCTGCACATTTAGGTCTATAAGATGCCCACATCAAGAGAAAAATGTGGAGGATGATTTGGGATCATCCAAAATCATTTATGATGCTAGTGGTGGGACCCATGGGCATCGGAACCTTGACAATAGCCTATCAACCCACCAAAAATAGGCATCGGATTCAGGCCCAGGCTGCTTTCGGTGGCTTGTTTTCGATGGCCAAGATAGCCTGTTGTCTTGGAAGCTTGCTGTCCTATGGTTGGCCTTGCATGGGTGGCTACCCTCGGACATGCACAAGGCCTTTCAACAATTATGATGCGTGTCAAAAATCAAGTGTGGGGAGTAGGGTCACTTACCATTTGGGATCGAAAGGTATGAATCCCCTCTAGTTAGATAGGCATGTAATACACGAACATGTGGGGTCATCCTTACCCCTTTGGTAATGTGCAGCCGTGAGCCAAAACCTGGTTGCACTTTTGATCTTCGATCCGAGGCCTATCACAATAGTTTCAAATTAGACCGGATTAGGGCACAGATGTAACATCCTCCCACCTTATAAGAATTTCGTCCTCGAAATTGAACATACCTGGAAAATCAAACAATCCAGGGTACTGCTTCATCATTTCATCTTCTTGCTCCCAGGATGCTTCTTGTTTGGGATAGTTTATCCATTTCACTTTGATGAAGGAAATAGTGTGGTTGTGAAGAACATGATCCTTCTGATCAACAATCTTCTCCGGATACTCCACATAGGCAAAGTCCTCATCCAACTCATGGGGTATGTAAGTTAAGACATGAGTTGGGTCAGAAATGTACTTCCTCAACATAGACACATGGAAGAGATCATGTGTACCTTCCAACTCTGGCGGCAAAGCTATCCAGTAAGCTACTAGTCTAATCCTCTCTAGTACATCATACGGTCCCATAACCTTGGACTAAGCTTTCCCTTCTTGCCGAACTGCATCACCCCTTTAACTAGGGAGATCCGTAAGAAGACCCTGTCTAGACTGAGCTACCTTGATCCTTTCCCTGATCACATTCACCTTCTCACTAGTAGCTTGTATTAAGTCTGGACCCAAAATGTGCTACTCACCAACTTCATCCCAATAGAGTGGAGTTCGACACTTCTTGGCATACTGTGCCTCGAATGGGGACATTCCGATGGTGGCCTGATAACTGTTGTTGTAGGAGAACTCAATAAGGGAAATGTGCTTATCCCAACTATAACTCATATCCAAGGCACATGCTCAGAGTAGGTCCTCCAATGTCTGAGTAGTCCTCTTCGATTGACCATCGGTCTAAGGGTGAAAGGTAGTGCTGAAAGCCAACTGTGTGCCCATAGCCTTCTACACACATGTCTAGAACTTGGAAGTGAACCTGGGATCTCGATCAAAGATGATACTAACTGGTACACCATGCAACCTGATGATGTTATCAACATACAACTTGGCCAACTTGTCTATAGAAAATGTGATCGTAATTGGGATAAAGTGAGCTGCCTTAGTCAAGCTGTCCATAACTACCCAAATGGCATCCATACCCTTCTGTGCACGGGGTAGGCCTATGACGAAGTCTATAGTAATATTCTCTCATTTCCACTCTGGAACAAGTAAGGACTATAATAACCCATGAGGCCTCTGTCTCTCAACCTTGACTTGCTGGCATGTGAGGCATCTGGACACATGTGTGGCCACATCATTCTTCATTCCTTTCCACCAGTAGGAGCCTTTGAGGTCCTTGTACATTTTAGTGTTGCCACAGTGAATGGTGTATGGAGAGCTATGTACCTCTCTCAAAATTGTGTCTCTTAAATCACCATCACTAGGCACACATAACCTCCCTTTGAGCTTGAGAATCCTGCTTTTAGTCATAGTGAAATCTGGGTCCTTTTGGGTCCCTTCCTGGCATTCTGTTATCAGCTTCTGCAACTCTGCATCAGTAACCTAAGCTACAGTGATCCTATCCACCAGACTAGGTTTTACCACCAATGCCAATAGTGACAAGGTGACACCCTCTACTAATAGCTCCAAGTCTAGTTTCTTGGCCTCCTCTAGGAGTTACTCATTGGTGGTTAGTGATGTAAGAGTCAGTGACTGGGATTTTTGACTAAGTGCATCAGCTACCACATTGGCCTTTCCTGGGTGATAGTGGATAGTACAATCATAGTCCTTCATCAGTTCTAACCAATGCCTCTGTATCATGTTGAGTTCTTTTTGGGTGAAGAAGTACTTGAGGCTTTTATGGTCACTGAAGATCTCACTCTTCTTACCTATAGTGTCTCCAGATTTTTAGTGCAAAAATCACAGCTGCCAACTCAAAATCATGGTTGGGGTAGTTCTTCTCATAACCCTTTAATTTATGGGATGCATAAGCAATGACTTTCCCGTGTTGCATCAATACACAACCTAATCCCAGCTTGGAGGCGTCACTATAAACAACCATACCACCTGTACCAGTCGGGATGGTCAAAACTGGAGCTGATACCAACTTTTGCCTTAGCTCCTTGAAGCTCCTCTAACAAGCATCAGGCCACTCAAATAAATTTTACACCCTTCCGTGTGAGTCGGGTCATCGGAGTAGCAATGCAGGAGAAGTTCTCAATAAACCTCTTGTAGTATCCGGTCAATCCTAGAAAACTACGTATGTCTGCCACACTCTTGGGAGTCTCCCATTCTATAACTGCCTTCACTTTGCTTGGGTCAACCTCTATACCCTTGGCTGAAACACTGTGGCCTAGGAATTCCACTTGTGACAACCAAAACTCGCACTTGCTGAATTTGGCATAGAGTTGCTTCTCTCTCAGTCGTTGCAGTACTAACCTCAGGTGAATAGCATATTCCTCTTCACTCTTGGAGTAGACCAAAATGTCATCAATAAATACTATCACAAACTTATCCAAGACATCTCAGAATACCCGGTTCATCAAATCCATAAATGCAGCCGGTGTATTGGTCAACCCAAATGACATTACCAAGAATTCGTAATGTCCATACCTTGATCTGAAGGCTGTCTTACTGACATCACTATCCTTGATCCTGAGCTGGTGATAGCCTGATCTAAGGTCGATCTTGGAGAACACCCTGGCACCTTGCAACTCATCAAACAAATCATTTATTCTTAGCAAAGGATACCGGTTCTTAATGGTTAGCTTATTAAGCTCCCAGTAGTTGATACACAATCTCATACTTCCGTCTTTCTTCTTGACAAACAATACCGGTGCTCCCCATGGAGACACACTAGCTCTAATGAATTCCTTCTTTAGAAGGTCTTGAAGCTGCACCTACAATTCCTTCAACTCTGTGGGGGCTATGTAATAAGGGGCCTTTGACACTGGTGCTGAGCCGGGGAGTAGGTCTATAGTAAATTCTGTCTCTCAGTCCGGGGGCAAGCCTGTTAAGTCATCCAAGAATACATCGAGAAATTCCCTCACCACATCTACCTCAGTCAATGGCCTAATCTCTACCTCAATATCCATCACAGATGCTAAGTAGCCTTGACATCCCTTATCCAGTAGATTCTTCATCTAGAGTGCGGATATGATAACTTTCTTGGGTTTCTTGGGCTTATCCCCTTGGAACACAAAATCATCATCATCACGAGGTCTGAAAATGATAGCCTTCTCTGCACATAGCACACTGGCTCTATATGTGGAGAACCAGTCCATTCCTAAAATCACATCGAAGTTGGTCATATCCAACTCGATCAAGTGAGCATTCAACTCATGATCACCTATGGTCACTGGGCAAGGCTCATAAACATAGTTCAAACCTACTACACTTCCTGTAGGGGTGCTCACAGCCAAAGATTAAGTCAATCCCTTAGGTGGAATTCTCATCTTCTTCGCAAATACTGGTGACACGAACGAATACAAGGCTCATGTGTCAAATAATACATGTGCAGGCAATAATGATATCAATAATGTACCTATCACTACACTGGGTGCAACCTCAGCATCTTTTGTAGTCATAGCAAACACTCTGCCCTGTGGTCTCTGGCCCTATAGGGGTTGTGCTAGTCTAAGGGATGAATATGTCTGCTGGGGCCTAGGTGGTATAGTGTAGGGTGCATCACTTAGCCTTCAGTGGGGGCATGCCATCGCCATGTGGCATGGCTAATCACAATGAAAGCATCTCATGCTCGATCCCAAAGACCGAGATACAGCACTAGACTAGGAGGGTTGGGAAGTTTGACTAGTATCAGGCCTCCTAAATTACACTAGAGTTGGGTTGACATAAGGCACTCGAAAAGGTTTGCTGCCTTCCCTAGAATTATTAGATCCACTGGCCTCTTTCTTGTTCCTTGCTGAGCAGTGTAGTTATCCCTATGCGGGTCTTCAATAGACTTGGCCACTTGGACCACCTTAGCATAGGTTTGCAGTTTCAACCCCACAGTAGTTGACCCAATACCTGGCCTCAACCCTTTCTCAAACTTCTTCGCCTTGGCTCTATCACCTCTAAGATGCTCAGGAGCAAAAAGGAATAGCTCCTCGAAGCATTGCTGATACTCGAGCACAGATTGGGAACCTTGAACCAACTAAGAGAACTCACTCTCCCCCCTATCCCGGAAGTTTTTCAAAAAATAGTTCTCAAAGAAGGCCCCTTTGAAGTCTGCCCAAGTAGGGTTCGGGTTACTAGCCCTCAGAATAGCCTCGGTGGCACTCCACCAATCATCTGCTTCATTCTGTAACTGATAGCCTACACACAAAATTTTTGGCTCATCGGTGCAGCCCATCAGTCTAAAAACCTTCTCCATTCCATCAATCCATCTTGATGGATACAACGGGTCTTGCCCCACCTTGGAGAAGCATGGGGGCCTAAGCCGTTGAAACTTCTCCATCATTTTTGTCAAGTCTGTCTAGCCCTTTACATGGGCTTGAGATTTTTCTGGCATCGGGTCTTGGACATGCCTATGCACTTGTACCCCACCAGATGTTTGAAGGGTAGCCGATCCAACGGGTATTGGAACAGGTGCTGATGGAGTAGGAGGTGTGGGCGATGTGTTGCAGGCTTCCACTGTCACCTGGATTCTATTATCGATCCCGACCATAAACTGGTTTTACCTTTCTTCCACTTCCCGCATCATGTTATTCATAATGGATGCCACATCCTGGACTTAAGTACAGGTGGAGCCGAAAGTGCGGTGTCTACCCCGATTCCGTGTAGGGGAAGAGGGAGGCAACGGGTATGATTGGGATCGACATCAAGTGTTTCGACGTGACATGATTCCTGTGAGGGAATCCGATTAGTGCACATGCATAAACAAGGTTGCATGTAATTGGAACACATTCATGCATAGTGGGTCCCACATGTATACGACAGTCAAGATTATAGTTAGGGCATGCATAAGTGGGGTCCACACATATTAGGATTCGATCAAGCACATATCCCAAAGAGGCACACCATCAAAGGAACCAAATAAAATTTAGATTTGAAAAATAACATGATTTATTTTTCAAAAGAGTCCACCGAAAACAGAGTCAAACCATGAGAAATATGGTTTAACCAACCGAAAATATCAATGGTATTTCTGGTGGAAAAAATAGAGGCCAAAATCTCATTTTCTCTTCATTGAAAATAGACACCAGAAGCAAGCCCAGTGTTTCCGGTGGCTATTTTTAGTGGCACCAAATCAGCCATAAATAGGCTCAGGTCTTGGCTTATTCACACAAAACCCTATTTGCTCTTATGAGAAAGGTGTGGAAACGGCCAAAGAGTCTTTTGCTACCCATTCCCTACCTTCCTCATGTTATTTCACGATCGATCAGCACCGCATTTGCATCCAAGGTATGTTTTCTCTCTCTGTAACCTAGTTTTTGTGATTTTCCTCTCTGTGAGTTTTGTATTCAGCCATTTAACTAGGTTTTCCATTCCAAATCCTTAGGAATCATCTTGCAACAATGTCTGGACTCCGTGTACATACCCGACATGCTCTTATACAAGAGGAGCAAGATGTCGCTGAGCAGTTCAACCCCATTCTGTTCCGCTCTATGGTTGAGCGAGATCGTTGGGAATTCTTTGAGCACCATAATATAGACCAGGGAGTCAATGTGAGGACCAACGACTTTCACGTGTTTCATCTTCATCAATGGTTTGAGGAGATCGGGTGGTACCACATCCTGAAACCCAATAGATACTACTACCCCACCCTGGTCAAGCTATTCTACTCCAACATGGAATGCATGAACCGGGGTACCGAAGAGATGCGGATCACCTCCTATGTAAAGGGAGTGGAGATCTCCTTTGACATGGGGTAGTTGGCCAATATTCTGATAGTTAGCAATGCCGATGACCTAGTGTACTGCCCACCTCGAACTTTGGCATGAGTTTCAGTGTCCCGATACCTTCTAAGAGATCAATGACATGCTGACTAAGGAAGCCAAGGGATGGAACCGTTTAGTCAACTATTTTTCTACTCCAAAGGTTGTCTGCCGTGCAACTCAGCTGAATGTCCTCCCTACCTGTGGACATTACAATAAGGTATCCGCCCTGCAAGCCTATATGACATACTGCGTGTACATGGGGGCACAGATACGTCTGCCTTACCTCCTAATGTGGACCATGGTAATTCGATCTGAAGGGCAAGATCGTTGAGCAGGGAACCTATACTACGAGAGGATATTGATTGACATCTTTTGTCGCTTTGGGGTGGACTTGGAGGGTAAGGCATGCTTGGGTGAAAAGGTCACAGACTTCAACCAAGATTCTCTGAGGAAGATGACCATAGATCTATAGGAGGTGACACCTATTCCAGGAGAGGGTTAGCAGCCTATGGAGGTAGAGGGTGGTGGTGCCGATAATGTTGGTGGAGCTGCCGGTGGGGTAGGAGGAGAAGCTGCTGGGGTTGGTGGGGCTCCACCACCTAATCCCTAGGCTATGGGTTAGATGGCAGCTTCTACATCCCAGAGTACTAGGGGTGCAAGGCCTTACGGTCTCAACGATGTTGTGGCCAGTCTGGGTACCACTATATCACTGATGAGGAGCATAGACAGCCACCTCGAGAGCAAAGATAGGACCTATTGTCTTATGGACAATAGAGTGGCCTCCCTAGAGGCACAGATGCAAGCAATGGTCTTCCACCTTGGCATTCTGGTGCCTCCTCCAAGAACGCATGGTCGGAACCTAGGCTCAAGGCCAAGGATAGAACCACCACCAGCAGTGGTAAGAGCAACAAGAGTAGTGGCATGTTTTCCACTGTAGCTTTTAGGATTTCCCTTTCCATGTTTTATTCAAGTTTGATGTTTTAGGTTTAGTTGAACTTTTACATTGTGTCATTTGCTTCAGTTGTTCGATTTCCTAAACTTTGGCTAGTTAGGATTTCCTGCTTTCAGTACTTTATTTTTCTTATGAAAGTGTAAGTTGTGTATGCAAATTCTTTATTATAATGAAACGTCTTTAACACCTATACTTGTCTCCTAATTGTGCAATTTCTATTATCGTTGTCTTGAGATTTTTATTTAATCCTAATTTCTCTAAAATCGTGGTTTGGCTGAGATTGTGAGTTAAGGCAGAGCATCGCACTCTGATACCATAGCTATCACACGCCACTCCCAATAGACCCAACTACCATTAGGAATATTGATGGTGTGAGTAAGACATGTACCTGTCTCACAAACCTACCAGGATCTCTGATAGCAGTACCTTAACATTTTCATAATCTCACAACACAAACCAATATAAGTAGCGAAATCAGAGTATAGTAGCGAAATTATAAGTAAAATGGGGAAAACATCTAATGGTAATATAATAGCAATAACCAAGTTATTCTATTACATTTATCCATGACATATAATATAATCTCAAGAAAATATACAGTCCACAACTATATCCAAAAGTATCGAAATATGATGTATAATCTCACGGTGTGGCGTAAGCACAGTCATGATTATGCTCCTCTGCTTCTGGTATCCACCAGTCATTCACACCATACTCCAACCCAGAAGATACTGGGTCACCCGCCATGGGCACCACGGTACCTGCATCATCATCTAAAAATGGATGTATAAGTGGGGTGAGCTTTCCAACTGGCTTAGTGAGGGGTGGGGTCAAGCACATCCAAGTAAGATAATAGCAGTAATAATTTATGATGCATGATTACGAAAATTAAACACATAGTCCATGATACTCGTGATGCAGTTCATTTGTTTATTATCCACCTAACAATGCAAACTAAGTCTAGAAAATACTACTACGACGCATTAGGTTGTATCATTTGTCTCAGAAACGGCATCGACTACGTAGCGATACAAACCTTACCCTTGATTAGAAGCATGTCGGTCACCGTATGCATCCATGGGTCACCCAGCAAACCCCTGATAACCCCTTCCTAGTAGTCAGGGCACCAGTAACACATCATTCACGCCGAGCAGGTTCCCACCTTCGGCTACAATTACATCGTACCGCGGGTGTGGTACTTCGGAAAGGCACATCAAACATACCACAATGGGTTATCCAACACCTCAACCCCTGTTGGCAAAGATGCGTAGCATACAGTTAGTATGGATTACATGATACCGGAGAGACCTTGGCCACAAAGTGTAACCCGAGACCGTTTACCTAATCTAGCATGCAAATAGTAGTTGAGTATGGACTACGCAACACCGGTAATACCTCAACCACGAAGCGTATCCATTTCCAAATGTAGTCGTGGGGTACACGATACCAGCGAGACCTTAGCCACAAAGTGTAACCCGTGACTATAATTAACTCTAATGCACATAATCAATGTATGAATGCAACATACATACGACAATCATGGCATCGATACCACCTTGGCCATGCCGAATTTCATCTCACACACATACGAATCCAAACACACGGTGATCACAATATCGGTACCACCTCGGCCACATCGGATCCCGTCATACATTTCCATACAACTCATATCAAAATCATAAAATAATAATGTAGCATATCATAATCGTGTTTGAATAATTACAATTAAACATACAATTCTAAATATGTGAGCAATTTGATGATAATAAACATTTAGAAATAGACACAGTCCATCCCTCACCTTGTTGATCTTTGTTTGGTTTAGGGTTCAAGTAAGGCCACCGATCAATCAAATTAATTCTGACTTCAGGGCATGTGCGCATCACTGTCCTGGACACAAATGGAATTGTACATCAGTACGCGTCGGGAACGTCGAGAGGGACCTACATAAGTCACCCCTAAAATGTACAGACACTGTCTCCTAATGACAGTAATGTCGCTAGAAACAACCACCAAAAGTAAGGCATTTCCACTGGAAATATCAGACCTGTTTCTGGTGGAGGTGATAGAGAGCACATTAGGCTCCATATCCACCGAAAATATGCCACTGGAATAGAGAATAGACCCAGTGGATCCGGTGGGCCATTTTCGATGGTGGTATATGGCAGTCCAACAATTTGGGGCTTTTCGGCTCAAGCCCGATTATCAAGATTTATTCCATGGAGTTTATAGGGGATGTTCCTAGCATCATTCTAAGCCAAGAAAATTTCAATTCCATTGAGCCATTTGGGAGATACATCGATCGAACGATCGAAACCCTAGTTGGTCTTTTGCATTACATGTTACTAGAGCTCACCGGGCTTGGTTCGAGCTCGATAACAACACCGAGAGGGTAGAAAACTCATTCTACAATCTTGATATGGTTTATGCATCAAGATTCCATCCATACCTAGCTTTGTCTAGGGTGAAATGAAGAAAGAAAGTGGCATGAGAGGTTGTACTTACCTCCAGCAGTGATTCTGGCAACAAGGCGGCAGTCAGCACCAAGGTAGGCCTCCAATCCCCTCCTTCTTCCTCTTATTCTTCCTTCCTCTCCTCTTTCTCTCCTCTCCTATGTCGGACATAGGGGAAATGAGGAAATGAATCCTCATTTCTCAACTTATAACTTAAGTTGGCCTTAAGGGTCTGTTTAGTTTGGACCTCTTTTGAACCGATCAGTTTAAATCAAAATTTGGGGCACAAAAGCCTATACATTTAGGTCTATAAGGTTCCCACATCAAGAGGAAAATGTGGAGGATGATTTGGGATCATCCGAAATCATTTACGATGTGAGTGGTGGGAACCACGGGCATCAAAACCTTGACAGCAGCCAATCAACCCACCAAAAATAGGCACCAGATTCATACCCAGGCTGCTTCTGGTGGCTTGTTTCTAGTGGCCAAGACAACTTCCTGTCCTATGGTTGGCCTCGCACGGGTGGCTGCCCTTAGACATGCATAAGGCCTTTTGGTAATTATAATGCGTGCTGAAAATCAAGTGTGGGGAGTTGGATCACTTACTGTCTAGGATTGAAAGGTATGAATCCCCTCCAGTTAGATAGGTATGCAATGCACAAACATGTGGGGTCATCCTTACCCCTTCGGTAATGTGCAGCTGCCAACTAAAACCCAGTCGTACTTTCAATCTCCGATCCGAGGCCTATCACAATAGTTTCAAATTAGACCGGATTAGGGCACGGGTATAACAATTAGAGTCTATGAATTAGAATATATATATAAACAATGTTGAGCGGCGCAAAAATACAAAGACATACAATACAAACGATGAGGTAATAGGGAAAGGGGGCTGGTTAGAAGGTGGCACGGAGGAAGGAGATGAGGCAACAAGGAGGAAGGAGGAAGATTGCTGGTTAAAAGGCAATAAGGAGGAAGGAGTTCCTCCTTGTATAAGTTGTAAGTTTTCAATAAAAAAATTATAATTATAATGAGAGTTCAACTATATTTTAAGTTTCGGTATCATTTTGCTAATTTTGACTCGAAAGAGTAAAAATTCTTAGAAAACCTTAATAATTGTGAATTTTGGCCATATCAATCTCAACACTCTTGGGGTTAGGATGTGTATTTCTCTCCCCTCCCCCTAAAACTTGTGTATGTGGGAGCCTCATGCATTTAGTACGCCTTTTTTTATAAAGAAAAAGGGAAACTAAGACTTTTGGTAACTCCTAAAACTAGAAACAAGTTGCTAATTCTTGAACTTAGGAAAAGACAAGTAACGAATTACAAAAAAAGAACATATTGATGATCATATATATATATATATATTGATATTTTTCATCTTTCCCATTAACACATTGGAAGAGCTCCACTGTGAATTTTTTTCCCTAAATTAATCTAAGAAGAAGATAGCAATGAAAAGTGAAGCAAATGTAATTTGGAGAGTTGATCTCCGCATTATACTATGTTTCGCTGTGATACCCTACTTTCTAAACCCAATCTAATTACCCGTATTGACTTGGTTTGATCATACAGGGGTTGAACAAGAGAGAACCGATGCAAGTACCATATGGAATATGGTAGCAAGAGTGACCTTGAACTCGGGTTGGCTTGGCATTACCGAGCAGGTACCAAGTGTAATATGTGCACCCAAGCCTTGCACTTGTATAGCATAAGGCCATGTACAAGGAGTAAAGGTACGTACTAGTGTTTGTGGGTGCCTACATAATTTAATTATGTGTGGGAGCTTATTCCTATTGAAGCCCAAGTGGAACACTGACAAATGGGCTGACTGGAAGGTATGATACTAGGGGGCTACGATACCCACCTAAGATACCCACTTGAGATATACCCACTTGAGATATACAAACCTGAGATACCCACCTGAGATATACCCAAATGTGAGACACCCACTTATGACTAAAAGATATTTTGGGGGCCCAGGTATAAAAGGGAGATATTTATTGCTTTCCTCACTCATTAATGCCAGTTGGTTGGTGAGAGAAAGTAAAGAAGAGAGAGAGAGAGAGAGAAAGAAGAAAGGAAAAGGAAGAAGAAGAAGAAGAAAGAAGAAGGGAATTGATCATAGAGCTTCATCGAAGCTGGGTCTTAGCATTTTAAGGCTGGAATGATGATTAGCTCATCTTCGATTTTGGATAGGTATTGTGCATATTCTAAGGATTCTTAGGAAAACCCCTTTCTTAAAACCTCTTTTGATTTTTGGGGAAGTTGAATCTTGCTAATCCTACTTGGGTAATCGAATCTAAGGTCTAATGGAAGGTGTGTACAATGATTTTAAAGGATTTGGAAGGAGTGTTGGTGAAGATCTAGAGTTTTTTAGAGTTCTTGAGCTAAAGGAGTGAAATTGGGGTTTCATTGGTATTCTTGAGGAAAGAGGTAAGAATCCCCTTTTTTCTTTTGATTTGACCTTAGATTTAGGTTGTGGATGTATGAGTGGACCTTAGATGAGGGATTGGTGTCACCGGATCGACCCCAAACAAGTTTCCCAAGCCAAAGAGAAGATGGGAAGATGATAGCAAAATTTCCGTTTTTTGGCTGGGGGTGTCACACCAGCGGGTCTCAGAACCACATGTGTTCCCAGAACTCAGTTTTGAGTCTTTGGCCTAATCGGCGGGTATCAAAACGGGAGGTCTCAGACCAGCCTGTTATAGTCTTCTACCCACCTGTCAGGGTAGAATGCCAAGAATGGGCCCAAATTAGATGGGTAACCCCCATTTATGATTCTAAACTTGATTCGAGTGTTTAGTCATGAAGATTTTGACCCCAAAATAGTGAAATGATAAATCATTACATTTATAATATGTTACACTCGTTATACACATACCCACACATCGGATCTCCTATGTACCGAGTGCAAGCATCGAGTACTTATACAAATAAGTGGGGAGTGGAATTTGATTTAATTTTGGAGTGTTTATACATCACTTAACATGTGTTAGTCTAGCCATGTCATCATGACACTTGTGTGTAGACTTGACATCACGTATGCCATATCACGCATTGTATGTGCATTTATATAATATGCTATGCTTTGTTTTATATTTGAATATTCATTACATCTTGATGTATGTGATGGAGGCATCTCATATGGACATGATGTGTCTGCTAGATTAGATGTCGTAGTCGACTTAGAAACGAGTGCATGGTGGCTCGTAGAATGGGACGCGGTGCCATTGTGTAATCGTACTATCTCATATAGAAGTATGCGGCTAGGATTGATATACCTTTTTGTGCGACGACCCTTCCCAACAAGGGTTTACGTGTTGGGTTAGCATTGGGGGGAAGCATCATGTCGTGATTGTCAGACTCTTGCAACGGTAAGAAGTACGCATGGCTGATCGCTAGGACAATCGGTAACTTTGGTAGTATATTTAAAGAGCCGATCGTACTGCTTTTATTTTAAGTGGAATCACCCATTTACTTTCTATCATTTAAATTGCTGGGAGTCGGCTTGCATTTATATTCCCGTACCAACGGTGGGCCTTCTCCGACAATCCTATGGGCGTATCACGGGAAGGGGTTAGCGGCTCATACCTGAGGCATACGTGCACTGTGGTTGTGAGTAGCACATAGCCTATAACCTAGTAATGTTGTTTAGGTGAATAGGATTAAAATGAATTGTATACATATATGGTTATTTGTATTGTGACTGCTTGTGTGTTCTTCCTTTCCACTTACTGGGCTAGTGAGCTCATCCCACGTGCATAACTCTTTTTAGGTGATTTTACAAGTTATCCGCCTGAAGATCAGGAGCCGGGTCCCATTGTGAAGTATCCCTCCGAGGATTGGTGGGTCCTTAATGAGTTTGAGCACGGTGCTAGTTGCACGTGTGAGGATTGTGCTGTATGGCAGCAGTGACTCCAAATTGATTCTATTTTATTCTTTTGATATATCCTTTTGATGACTTGATGCTTAAATTGTTATGTTTTTTTGTGTGTATATCATGCTTTCATGCCCATATGTATATAATTTTTATAACTCAATTTGGGTATCAAGTATTTGGGGAACAATTACTAGAATTATTATGAATAGGTCTTCCGTTGAAAATACAGGTCTTATCTTACTTTAGTAGATGTATGATATATAGTGGTTACTGCATTGTTGATCCTAGCAGGTTTCTGAGTTAACTGGAGTTAATTTGGTCACCGGCTCAGTCCTGTTAGAGCGAGGTGTGACAACGGTGGTATCAGAGCTTGATGCCCTACCTGCTTACAGCATACTACTTAGACCCCATAGAAACTATAATAAGACTGGGGTGGGTGAAGATAAAATCCTTATGAAAAGTTAAAAAGCCTTAATTAAATGAAAATTTTAAAACTTTTGCATTTCATGGCATGCATGCATTGATAAGATGAATTCTGTTAATTAGTTTCGAATTTATAATAAGTGGATTTACTTGTCAGCGAAAATTTTAACGAAATTTCGACAGCATAACGGCGTATAGTGAGAAAATAAAAAAAAATCAAACACAAAACCTGATAAATGACAAACATAATACTATAATAACATATGGTGACCGACACTGCCACCACCAAACAACGTAGTTCTAATATGAAGCAAACTATTCAAAATTCATAAGTACTATTATAATCATAATTCAAACTCTAAGTACACAAATGGAAATAAATTACAAAATGGATGGCAAATGCCATCATTGCTTAAGTCATATTAGTCCGATCACGCAAGAAAAGTAGGAAAGTAACCCATAAAACCCACTATCTAAGACTGTCAGATAAAGATAAAGTCAAAATAGGAATGACAAGTAAAAAGTTTGAAGAGGGTGATAGATCATCAGCCTCAATCACTGTCCGAGTCATCACTAAAAACATCGAAGGGCTCTCCTATGTGGACCTTAGAGTCAATGTTGAGATGAGAGTCCCAGTGAGAAAATCGATCATGGAGGTGCACCACCCTCCTCTATATGGGTTGGATGTCAGTAGAGATCACCCTAGGGGAGTGGTATATATCCCAGGTGAGTCGACGAAACCTGGACTCCATCTCTCCGAATTGTCTCCACATCTGGAGCTCTCTTCCAGTGTTCTCATCTACTCTCCTGAGGAGCTCTTGCTCCTTGGCTGCACTTACTCCAAGCTGACCTCTAAGCTCAGCCTGACCCTCTCTCAAGGCCCTCAACTCAGATAGTATGTCCTGTAAGAAAGGTACCTCTCCAGTAGGTGGGGAAGCTGAGGGTTGTGTGTCAGAAGCACTAGGGATATCTGGGCCACTGGCTCTAGTTGATCGGCAACCACTGGCTCCATAGAAGGCTAGATCTGCTGCCCTAGCATCTAGTGGCCTCTCCTCTAAAACCTCATCCTCTCTAATATCTTCATATCCATGTACCCCCTGGAAACCCTCTTTCTGGTTAGGGAAATAATCCCCGTCATATCCAATATTCTCATCCTCATCCATGGGCACATCCTCCTTATGCTCTGCATTCTCCTCCCCTTAACCATCTACTACTTATAGCTCTACCATTAGGGCATGTAGATTCATCTTTTTCAAATTCCTCTAAGTGAACTTGTCCCGTGGGATCTTTCCCACCTCCCCAGATAATTCAACCACGAAATGTTCGAAGACTCGAGTGAGAGCTCTACCATAGGGTAGATTTGCATCATCAAGATGCACTGCATGGTGGTGTATAGACCTCAACATGAAGTAAGGTAGGCATAGTCAAGGTTCATTGCCATCTAGAGCAGACAGCAAGCAGCCAGCCAGGTAGGTAGACACAAAACCCAGCTGATTCCTGTGACCACTCCTAGGAGCCAGGTTGAACTGCACCAACCTAGCAAATACTCTGCCCTCAAGAGAAAAGTTTGTCTCAGATGCAGGCCTCACTCGTGTGCCACTGATTACCTCATATATATGCTCTTGTAAGTCCCAGCTCATCAGTGGGCCTATACCTCTAGTCATGGGAGGACTGTAGTAGTAGATTCCCTCTAAGAAAATACCCATGATCTCTGGCAACCAATCTATAGTCAGGATGATCTCCACACCCTTCACCATACTGATTATGACAAACTCTCCATCCTCCTCTATGGGCTCAAGGTTACAGTAAAACTTCTGCACTAAGTCCTTGTAGCAAGGCCAATCAATGTTTAAGATAGCCTCCCAACCTAGGGTAGTAAATCTCACCAAGAGGAAAATGCGGGAAAAATGCTCCACCACCACCTATTTCTCCAGCATCATGGGTAGTGGGTGGAAGGTATCCCATGAAGATGCGGCCCTCGAGCTGTAGAAGACCATCTCGTCATAGTTGGTCAAGTCTTCAAGCTCCTCCCTTTCTCTAGGCGGAGATGAAGCTGAAGAACTAGACCCCACCTCTTTCTTCTTGGCCTTAGAAGCCTTCCTCTTGCTTGATGGATCTACGGTTCCTTACATTTTGGGGGTGGCATCCTACAAATATAAAGAAAAGAGGTAAGCACATCGTATAAAATAAGGAGCCAATGTACAAGGAATACCAAGTTGGGACAGGTAGTAGAAATAGATCCAAGGAATGAACATGATAAGCTATGTTTAGCATATGGCAGAGGACTATAGGAAATGTGATCTAAGCTAGCTTATTTCAAAGCATCAAACCCAATACCAAACCTGGATACCTAACCCTACCAGGTGATTCAATGTACAAATAAGAAGGATTGAAGTGATAGAAATCACTAAGTAAACACAATTGATGCAAAGGGATGAATGGGATGAGGCATGTGATGATTGAGGTGTACAGTTATCCCAATGAAAAGTAGCCTTAATGCTTAGAAAGTCCAAGAATATAGAAAATGAATAAATCCCTTCAAGAGACATGGGATAAGGTATGAATTTAACAAGAGATAGCATATCACTACTTGGATTCGGAATGAGAAATTTGAAGGTTACAAACAAATAACATGTAGAAAATTTCAAATTAGGAAGTCTAGCCAAATGTGTAATGTGAAATTTACATTTCAATGGAAACAATCATTGATGATGCTAATATACTTGAGGGGCTATGATTCAAATATAAACAAGAAGTTCAAGAATGGTTAGGCAGAAAATTCCCCAAATGTTTTGCCCAAAAGGAGGGGGCAAGTCCATATAAGAGTTAAAAAAACAACCATGCCATCCAAATTAGGGCAAATTTATGCAATGGGATGATTAGTGAACACAATAGAAGCCCAAAATCGCAATGGAAACAAAAAAATCGCAACTAGAATGCTAGATTAACATGGAAGGAGAGATATGCACAATAGAAGCCCCAAAATCGCTAGTTAGGGCACAAAAAAGGGAAAAATACTCCAACAGTTCCATTCTATGGATCAAAATGGTTGGAAACAGTAATCTAAGCTCTACAATGGCATGTACTTCAATTTCCATGAAAAGAATGAAAGAAAAAAACTAGGATTATATCCACATAGGCGATTTTCCCATTCAAAAAGAGAAAAAAAAAACCAGATTTTGAGAGAAAAAGAGGGTTTGAGAACTCACGTTGAAGATTGGATGGGAAAGTATGCAACTTGAATGGATCCTTGTGTCGATTCGGCAAGTTGAGTTATAAGGGATCGCCCAAAAATTGCCCCAAGTCACCTAAGTTGGAGTGGAAGAGAAAGAAATGAAAAAGGGTAAAAAACAGGGGTTTAAAACCATTTTGTCTCGGGTGTGACCGGCGGGTCTGAAGCCGGCAGGTTTCAACCAGCTAGACCCACCAGTCTTAAGCCCACCGATTTTGGCAGTGGGTGTCTAGTGACCCCAGTAGGTCCTACATGGCCTGCATCAATGGATTTTAGGGTCATTTTTGAAAATAAATGAAGTTATAAGGGAATTTTGACTAACACATTTAATGGGATACAAATTGGAAATTCGAATTTTAATGTGCACTTTTTCCCCAATTGTTTTAAGCTGTAAGTGCACAAGGTTGCACACAAGAATTTGAGTAATTGTGTAATGAATTATAATACTAACCTATATGAAATTTTCATGCAAATCAGGTATCCTTAGCAATGGTATGCACTAGATCCGAGAGTGTCGCTCAAGGTGCACCTCGAGGTCCCTGTCCTATTAGTTAGCCACCAATCAATAGGAGGCCTCAACCTACGGGGTAAGAATCTAACCCACATCCTCAAGAGACAACTGATCAAAATGTAGCTCATGAGAATCCACCCATGGCTGCATTTCCTGATCCTCCACCAGTACTCACCCCAAGCGATGTTGAGAACTTTAATTCAATAATCGAATCAAACTCTCCATCAGCAGATTCTCTAGCAACAGTAGACTTTTATGACTGCTATGCAACAACAATGGTGTGCTGCACTGCTGAGTCATCCTCCTTGGGTAAATATTCCACAAGGTCCAACTAGAGTTCCTGGTGTTGAGGCACAGGTTGGAGGTACACCACCTAGCATCACTCCTCAAATTCAAGTTGAAGGTACACCACCCATACTACCTCAGGGTACACCTCTATATATGATGCCACCTCCCTACCGGTACCATCTGGTATATGCACCATATTTTTAGCTGATGGGCCATATCACAAGAGTAGTGGAGTCATTCAAAAGGAACCTACCACCTACATTCACTAAGGTGGGTAGTGACCCCTTGAAACTGGACCGATAGATCCAAGAGATTGAGAAGATATTTGAAGTGATTGAGTACATTGAGGCTAAAAATATTATCTATGCAAGGTTACAGTTTAAGAATGAGGCCAACTCCTAGTGGCAAGCATCAAAGGCCATATTATTTGCCACATACCTAGAACCCACATGGGAGCAATTCAAGGAGTTGTTCTCAGCAAATTACTACCCTTAGAGTTTTAGAGACTGCAAAGAAGCGGAGTTCTCGGCCTTGACTCAAGGAAGCAAGTTTGTCCTTGATTATCAACAATAGTTTGAGCCCCTATTCTACTTTGCACCCCCTCACATAAAATCGGCTGAAGAAAATGGCAAGAAGTTTCTGAAAGGAATGAAGGTATCCATTGGCACGATACTGGAGGCATTAGATCTCACCGACTATGCCATGATTGTACAGAAGGCCAAAGCCATGGAAGACAAGCAGAAAGGTGAATCATCCCTTACACCTTCGGGTGGCCTGAGTAAGAATTTTTGTGGATTATACAGATTTGGTCCTTCATACAGGCAGCCCTACCAGCCATCTGGTTATCCTCCCCGATCCGCTAGTGGGTCAAGTACTATATCTTTTCACCCGAATACCAGTACGGTGCCCACAGTTACCAGGCCACCTCACCCTCCACTTGCTACAGGTCAGGCTCAGAGAGCTCCCGCTCCGGTTCAAGCTTCACAGAACCGTTGCTTTAATTGCCATTCATATGGGTATTTTGCTAAAGATTGCCGAGTCCGACCAGCCTTACCAACCAACCAGCCTTCTGGGTACAAACCTTCTTTGACTCAAGGGAGTCAACCACAAGGAAGGATTTATGCTTTGTTAGCTGATGAAGCAGAAGCTAGCACAGAAGTGGTAGCAGGTACAATTTAATTTGAGAATTTCCTTCTGGTAAATATTGATAACCTACTATACTTATGTGCACTGTTGTATTAGGTGTCCTACCTATATCAGGTATACCAGCATATGTCTTGTTTGATTTAGGGGCTTCATATTCATTTGCATTAAAGAGGTTTGCTGAGAAACTTGACATGACACCCAAAATATTAGAGCATAAGTTGATAGTTAGCACACCTACAGGAAAAATTACATAGTTAAAGGAGGTATATGGGCTATGCACCATTGAGATCAGTGGAAAGCAGTTAAATGTCCAAGTCATCAAATTAAACAAGCAGAACTTTGATGTTATACTAGGCATGGATTGGTTATCAGCACATCAAGCAAGCGTGATGTTTGCCGAGAAACAGATCAAGGTGATCGATGATGAAGGAAAGGAACTAATATACCAAGTGGATATAATAAATCGAGCTAAAAAGGTCCTCATCTCCACTCTGCAAGTGATGAAGTTGTTGGAAAATGGGTATATGGGGTAAATAACATCGATGATTGATTTAGATACAAAGGTCAAACCTCTAGAGGAAGTAGAGGTACTTAAAGAGTTCCCAAACGTCTTTCTAGATGACCTAACTCAGCTACCACCTGACAGGGAGCTGGAATTTGCTATAGATTTGATTCCTGGAGCTGCCCCGATGTCCAAGGCTCTGTACAGAATGGCACCAATGAAATTAAAGGAATTGCAAGTACAATTGCAAGATCTGTTGAAGAAGGGATTCATCTACCCAAGTGTATCATCTTGGGGTGCTCCAGTGTTGTTTCTTAAGAAGAAAGATGGAAGCCTACGTATGTGCATTGATTACCGGGAATTGAACAAGTTAACTATCAAGAACTGGTATCTATTGCCACGCATTAACGATCTGTTTGATCAACTACAAGGTGCTAAGGTATTTTCAAAGATTGACCTTAGATCCAGGTATTATCAACTCAAGATAAAGAGCAGTGATATACCAAAGACAGCCTTTAGAACTCAGTACGGTCATTATGAGTTCTTGGTGCTATCTTTTGGATTGACCAATGCACCAGTAGCTTTCATGGATTTGATGAACCGAGTGTTTCACAATGTTCTTAACAAGTCGGTCATTATTTTTATTGATGATATCTTGATCTAGTAGAAGTCAGAAGAAGACCATACAAAACACTTGAGGATGGTACAACAGAGACTGAGAGAGCAACAGTTGTATACGAAATTCAGCAAGTGCGAATTTTGGTGCAAATAGGTTGGATTCCTAGAACATGTGGTGTCTAAATATGGAATCAAAGTGGATCCGAATAAGTTGAAAGCTGTAGTAGACTAGGAAATACCCAAGGGTGTAATAGAAATTAGAAGTTTCTTGGGTTTGGTAGGTTACTATAAATGCTTCATCGAGAACTTTTCTCGGATTTCAACACTAATGACCAAGTTGACTAGGAAGGGTATAAAGTTTGATTAGTCAAAGGAGTGTGAAGACAATTTTCAAGAGCTGAAGAAGCGGCTAGTGTCAGCACCAGTGTTGACTATTCCTGAAGGCACAGGTGGGATGACAATGTATACCAATGCTTCCAAAATTGGATTGGGCTGTGTACTTTTGCAACACGGTAATGTAGTAGCATATGCATCTACACAGTTGAAGGACTATGAAAAGAACTACCCCACCCATGACTTGGAGCTAGCAGCGGTCATATTCACCTTAAAGATTTGGTATCACTACTTGTATGGGGAAAGGTGCGAGATATACAGTGACCACAAAAGTCTTAAGTACTTTTTCACCCAAAGAAACTTGAATATGAGACAAAGGAGATGGCTTGAGCTTATGAAAGACTATGGTTGTGATATGCAATATCACCCAAGGAAGGCCAATGTAGTGGCAGATGCATTAAGCCGAAAAGCTCAAACTGTGTCACTTGCCTATCTAGTTGTCAGTCCAGAGCTCGTACAGGAGGCAATGTTAATGGATGAAATCCTATTGTACGAGGGAGCGACCTTGGAGCTAGAGCACCAATCAGATGATGTCCAACAATTGACTATGTCCTTGGCAGCTCTACAGGAACACTCATCCATCAGGGAAGAAATCATAATGAAACAACCTTTAGATCCTGAGTTGTAGCAGATCAAAGAGAAAATTCAAGAGCAAAAAATGAATAACCCTAACTTTACATTAGCCAGTGATGGGGCACTATTGTTTTGGGGCAGATTGTGTATGCCCTGGGATGAGGTGACACAAGATAAAATAGTAAAGGAAGCACATAATTCTGAGTACTCTCTTCACCCTGGAAGTACTAAGATGTACAAAGACTTAAAGCAACACTACTGGTGGCCAGCAATAAAGTCTACAATAGCTTTGTATGTGTCAACTTGCCTTGCATGTCAGAAAATCAAAGCTGAATGGCACCGACCTTTTGGCACTCTTCAACCACTCCCAGTACCCGAGTGGAAGTGGGGTAATATTACAATGGACTTCGTCACTAGACTACCATGTACACCAAAGGGAATGGATGCAATTTGGGTGCTAGTTGACAGGCTTACTAAGATAGCTCACTTTATTCTGATCAGGACCAATTACCCCATGGATAAGCTAGCATAGCTTTACATGGATAATGTTGTATGCTTATATGGTGTACCAATGAACATTGTATCAGACAAAGACCTGAGGTTTATCTCCAGGTTCTGAAAGAGCTTCTAGCAAGCCTTGGGCTAATAATTGAACCTGAGTACAGCCTTCCATCCACAGACAGATGGACAATCCTAGTGGACCATACAAATATTAAAAGACATGCTCCGAGCCTGTGCCATGGAAATGAGTGGCAGTTGGGAGGAGTATTTACCTCTTATAGAGTTTTCTTACAACAACAACTACCAAGCTACAATTGGGATGGCTCCATATGAAGCATAATATGGTAAAAAGTGTAGAACTCCTCTATACTGGGACAAAGTAGGTGAACACCGAATGCTTGGACCAATGATGATTCAGATGACATGCGATAAAGTTGATATCATTAGAGAAAGAATTAAAGCAACCCAGTCACATCAAAAGAGCTATGCAGATAGTCGTAGGAAGGAAATGGAATTCCAAGAGAGAGAGAAATTGTTCCTCAAAATATCTCCTACCAAAGGTCTACGCAGATTCCACAAGAGAGGCAAGTTAAGTCTGAGATATATTGGGCCATTTGAGATTTTGAAGCGAGTTAGGGCTGTGGCATACATATTGGCATTACCACCTTCCCTCAGCAGTGTTTATAATGTGTTCCATGTATCTATGTTGAAGCGGTATGTTCATAATCCATCCCACATGCTACCTGTGGAACCAGAATACTTAGAAACTGATATGACATATTAAGAACATCCGGCTGAGATCTCAGATAGGAAGGTGAAAACTCTCCTCAACTGCTCTATTGTTTTTGTGAAAATTCGGTGGGCTAACCACCCGATCGAAGAGGCATCTTGGGAGAAAGAGGATAATATTCAAGCCTTATATCCTCATCTTTTCGAACAACCAGGTACTACAATTTCAGAGACAAAATTTTTAAAAAGGGGGGGTAATGTGATACCCTACTTTCTAAACCCGGTCTAATTACCCATATTGACTTAGTTTGATCATACAGGGGCTGAACCAGAGAGAACTGATGCAAGTACCATATGGAATATGGTAGCAAGAGTCACCGTGAACTCGGGTTAGCCCGGCATGACTGAGCGGGTACCAAATGTAATATGTGCACCCAAGCCTTGCACTTGCACGCACTATGAGGCCATATATAAGGAGTAAAGGCAGGTACTAGTATTTGTGGGTGCCTACGTGATTTAATTATGTATGGAAGCTTATTCCTATTGAAGCCCAAGTGGAACACTGACAAATGGGCTGACTGGAAGGTATGACACTGGGGGGCTAGATACCCACCTGAGATATACCCACCTGAGATACACCCACCTGAGAGACACCCACCTATTACTAAAAGATATTTTGGGGGCCCATGTATAAAAGGGAGATATTTATTGCTTTCCTCCCTCATTAATACTAGTTGGTTGGTGGGAGAAAGTAAAGAGAGAGAGAGAAAGAATAAAGGAAAAGGAAGAAGAAGAAGAAGAAGAAGAAGAAAGAAGAAGGGAATCGATCATAGACCTTCACCAAAGCTAGGTCTTAGCATTTGAGACCGTAATGATGATTGGCTCGCCGGGATCTTCAATTTGAGATAGTTATTGTGCATATTCTAAGGATTCTTAGGGAAACCCCTTTCTTAAACCCTTTTTTGATTTTTGGGGAAAAACCCACTTGAATCTTGCTAATCTTACTTGGGTAATCGAATCTAAGGTCTAATGGAATGTGTGTATAATGATTTTGAAGGATTTGGAATGAGTGTTGGTGAAGATCTAGAGTTTTTAGAGTTCTTGAGCTAAAGGAGTGAAATTGGGGTTTCATTGGTGTTCTTAAGGAAAGAGGTAAGAATCCCCTTTTTTCTTTTGATTTGATCTTAGATTTAGGTTGTGGATGTATGAGTGACCTTAGATGAGGAATTGGCATCACTGGATCGACCCCAAACAAGTTTCCCAAGCCGAAGAGAAGATGGGAAGATGATAGAAAAATTCTCGTTTTCTGGCTGGGGGTGTCACACCGGTGGATCTCAAACCCACCTATGTGCCTAGAACTTAGTTTTGAGTCTCTGGCCTAGCCGGTGGGTCTCAGACCCGCCTGTCATGGTCTCAGAATGGGCCCAAATTAGATGGGCAACCCCCATTTATGATTCTAAACCTGATTTAAGTGTTCAATCATGAAGATTTTGACCCCAAAATAGTTCTCGATGCAAAACCGTTGCTCCAAACACATGGCAGCCTGTGAGGATTTTGCACCGAAATTATGGCGCATGTCGGATGCCATAAATGCTGGTTGATGAGTCCCTAGGTACTGAGCCAAGGCTCTCTACTCTGGTGAATCGACCCGGCTCGATAGAATGTACTGGCTCCAGAGCACTATCTGGAATGCGCACTTCATCCCAAGAACCTAGCCTTGTGTGGGTGAGCCTTCTACTCAGCCATCGTGTAGCCGAGGAGGATGCAGTAAGCCTCCGGCTCAGCTATTGTGAGCTCAAGCCCTCTAGGCGTGCCCCATATTCGTGAGACAGGCAGGTATATATCGCACTGCCAACTCAGCATATCATGCCTACACACCTGAATCTTCGGGAGGGCTTAATGTCAAAACCGCACAAGGAAGTTCTCCAAGTGTGGTCTCTTTAGGTAAGGAATACTCTTCAGATAAGGAATCCAAGTCCGAGTTTCAAGTGTAAGATCCAGAACAGATCTCCTCATGGGATCCCAGGCTCTTAATAGGAGGGAATATCCTCGGAATCTTCCCAAGGATCAAGGGGTGGCCTTCCTTTCAAGACTCTTACCATGCAAAAAGCTCGACATAAGCGACCATCACCAAACAGCTATAAATATAAGAGGTAAGCCTCCAAGGAGGGGATTGATTCTTTTCGGAATTCTAAGTTTTACCCGTTGCAGACTTCTGACTTAGGCATTCGAGTATTCTGCGCCGGCCCAACCTAGTACTCTCTGCTTACCATTTGTGCATAATTTTCTTCAGGGACTTTGGCTCTCATATATGAATCTCACCAGTCAAAATCTAAAGCATCAATCATGTATATATATATATATATATATATATTGGGGGAATTTACTATCACTCCCCTACACTTGGCCTATATTTACTAATACTCCCCTACCTTTTACTTTTTTTCTTATACACCCATACTTTTGGACTTTTACATCTCTTTATCTCCTACTCTTTTTAATTGCCCAGATTACCCATCCTTTTCACCTGTAACCTATTAAAACTTTTTTCAAATTGACCATTTTTGAACCAGTCATTTCAGAAACAGGAACACAAGGAAATATTTCATTATCAATATTATAAGGAAATATTGATACCATTCAACCAAGAACTTCTTTTGCACCCAGTTCATTTCAAAAACAAGAATACAATGCACAGAAAACTAAAATCATTGTTCTCATATATAAACATCAACTCATAGTATAAGGAAGCCAATTGGTGATGCACACCTCTACTTCTTGATTTCATATTAACCCATTCGCTTGAAAACTCTGAACTTCACAAATTTGAGATTTGGAATTGTGTAAGAGCCAAAAAAACGACCACAAAACACAAACCCACAAGGTGAAACTCCAAAAACCATCACATGATGAACAAAACCCAGAAAATTTTAGGGAGCATATAGATTGATTAAAATAACAACCCGACATCAAAGCTTCCTACAAGTCCCCGACTTTCAAATCTCTTTGGGAAAACATACTTGGTTGTTTCAGACGCGAAATTCATCATGATTGACAAAGAAAACCAAAAAAAAAAAAGAGAAGAAAAGCAAAGGACCTATTAAGTGTCCAACATAAATTCTTCTCAAAATTTCAATGGATAATTAAAGATTAAATGGGGTGCTGAGAAATAGAAAGAAAGAGAGAAAGATGAGCTTTTCAAATGATGGAATCGTGAAATTAATCTTTTTTGAACCATTCAATTTGAAGAAAGCTTAATAGGTTATGTGAAAATGAGGGATAATCTGAGTATTTGAAAAGAGTAAAGAAAAAAATATATATAAAAATCCAAAAGTAAGGAAGTATCGGAACAAAAGTAAAAGATTAGAAAATTTCAGTAAATATAAGCCTAGTGTAGAGGAGTCACAGTAAATTTCTTTTTTTCATTTTACAGTATAGAAGTTTAGGCTGAGGCGCCATTATGATTGTTACCATGGAGCACACACAAAAAAAAAAATGTTAATCCAAAAACGATGATTTTCAGTACTAAGCACATCTACTAAACATGTGGGTTATTCCCGTCATTTTCATCTTCTCAAAAAGGTAAATCCCGGTTTTCCAGAAGAACGAGAAAGACAGAAGAGGTGCCCACAGTGCAGCTGTCACCAGCCCATTTCCCTCTTTCCCGTGCTCTTCCAAGTTCAGTTCTTCCTCTTTTTAAACCTCCCTCTTCCTCAGCTATTATGTCCATCGACCAACACCATCATACTTGCTCTGGATCTGAATTCCCAAAATGTCTATAATTCGTCTTCTTACATTTTTTCTTTTTCTTTCCTTCCACTCAAATTGCTTCCAAGTCAGTGCATCTTCTTCCCCAACTTCTCAAACCCTAGACCTTAATCGGCCGGAGTACATCAACCCAAAGTTCCCACCTTCAACCCTCTCCACCTCCAAGAAGTTTGAGGGTTCCTCAAACCTCGTCCACCTCCGCTACCACATGGGTCCAGTCCTCTCCTCCCCAGTAAACATCTACCTCATCTGGTACGGACAATGGAACCCTTCCCAGAAGCTCCTTATCAAGGACTTCCTCCTCTCCATCTCAGCCAACCACCGTGTCGCTCCTTCTCCGTCCGTCTCCGAATGGTGGCACACCGTCTCCCTCTACACCGATCAGACCGGCGCCAACATCTCGCGCTCCGTCGTCATTGCCCGTGAGTACATCGATCACCACTACTCCCATGGGACCCACCTCACTCGTCTCTCCATCCAGGAAGTCATCGATAATGCTGTTAGGTCCGCACCCTTCCAGGTAGATCACAAGAACGGCATCTACTTGGTCTTAACCTCTAACGATGTCACCGTTCAGGACTTTTGTCGAGCAGTTTGTGGTTTCCATTACTTCACCTTCCCTTCCATGGTGGGTCACACGCTGCCATACGCCTGGGTAGGTAACTCAGGAAAGCAGTGCCCTGAGGTGTGTGCCTACCCGTTTGCGGTGCCTGGGTACATGGGTGGTAGTGGTCCTGGGGCTTTGTCGCCGCCGAATGGGGATGTTGGGGTGGATGGTATGATCAGCGTGATTGGGCATGAATTGGCGGAGTTGGCTTCAAATCCGCTTGTAAATGCCTGGTATGCGGGGGAGGACCCGACTGCGCCGACGGAGATTGGGGATTTGTGTGAGGGGTTGTATGGGACTGGTGGGGGTGGTGGGTATATTGGGCAGGTGATGCGGGACAGAGGTGGGAGGACCTATAATCTCAATGGAAGGAGAGGGAGAAAGTTTTTGGTGCAGTGGGTTTGGAGTCCAGTTAAGCAGGCATGTGCTGGGCCTAATGCTTTGGACTGAAGTTGGTACACACGAAGCACACAGACGGACACACTTGCTCTCTATTTTTGTACTTGTTCAATCCCAATTTTATCTCTTCTGTGATTTCAGAGTTTCTCTCTGCTCGAGTGAATTATTATTATTATTATTATTTTCTCTGGCCATCTTGTTCTCCATTGAGATTTGAAAGGGGAGGATGGTTATGGTTTGGAGTAAAGAATTATTATTTTTTGTTTAATTATTATTTAGTCAGATGTAAATAAAGAGTAAAATAGAAGAAGATAACGGTTGGTTGGATCTTTTTTCTTTTCTTTTTTTTTTGGCGACTATAAATTTATTTTATTGATTATGATGGTTTTAAAAGTTAAAGATGCTCTGTGTTTGCTACTTTAATATCTTTGATAATGACGAAGAAAGTCCAAAAAATTGAAGTTAGAGGGAATGGGGTATACACTGTAGAGCTTGGGATTTAATCTCTCTTTTCCACGTCTACGGTCTACATATTATCTACATTTGTTTTTTTATTGGGGGCGGGGGGCAAATATAAAGTATCTACATTTTCTACCAAAAAAGAAAAAAAATCTATTATCGACATCTTTTTTTGTGAAAATATCCAGTGCCTACATGATGCGATGTAATTAAGGGAAGAAAATAAAAAAATATATAGTGAAGGGAAATTAAATGATGCATATATAGAATTATAGGAGGTCACTAATTCTGCCAGTAAGAGGAGGAAGGCGACTTCTCAGATCTCACATTTGATATCGGCGTTGTGCTTTGGTGGGTATGAACAGAAGTTGGGGTAACAGTGGTGTTTAGCTATAACTATGGGTGTCAAAATTTAGATCGAATTGATAAAATCGATTGAAGCCGAAAGAGGTCGGATCAAATTAAATCTATCATTATTAGATTGGTTTTGGACTCAGGTATGTTGGGATTTGTTTTCATGTTCAAATCAAGCTGGTCAATAATCAAATCAAAATGAAACTGAATGAAAGTTATGAAAGGAAAAAAAAGGAAACTTTTTTATACCACCCTGAAAGCATTCATAATTTCCTATGATCCTAGATTTAAAAAAAAAAATCTTGTTCGTTCTTCACTTTCATAAGAAAATTTTTAATAAATTGATTTCATTAGAAGAAATTCGTTAAGTGGTGACGGTAGCAATTTACTATTATCTAAATGGTTAAACTACCCTTGGGTATGGGTAAATTTACTATTATACCTCAACATTAAAACTCCCACATTAGTAAAATGCTTTTCTTTTTGTGAACCTAAACATCCATGATTTGAACTTGCTCTGGTTACCTGTGAAGAAATTTTTTCTGTTGGTTTTTGCTTAGCTGAGTGCGGTGGTATGAACTCCCCACTTCTGCTATTGCTACTGTTTTCTCTTCCCACTATTGCTAGGGTCATGACTAAGCTGAGTGTGGTGGTATGAGCTCCTCCTGGCAAGGGTTTCCAATGGTGAAAAAATGTTCTCTTATAGATTAGTAGAAGGGTTAAAAAAGTCTTTTCACGTTTTAAGTTAACAGTGTTACACATTAGAGGTGTGGTGGGTATTATTTTCAATTTGTGGAGTTATAGGGAATTATGAATTTTTTTATGGTTGGTACAAGAAAATTTCCCTAAAAAAAATAAATGATTATGAGATTATAAATTTATGAATTGATTATCCATTTTTAATAACATTAGTGAAAATATTTTTGTTGCAATAAGAATTGTTACAAATCAATGAATACGAGGTTATGAATAGAGAAATTGATTTGTAAATTGTAACAATGCTTCCATTGATTTCCTTATTCAACAACTATACAAAATTAGTAGGAAAATTAAATGAACAATTCATTTAGTGATTTTAATATTAATTATCTTCTTAATAATTAGTTATTCATTGGCTTTAATATTAGTTATCTTTTCCTTATAATGATAAATCATGATTTAGTCACAAATTTAAAGTGTTTTTATCAAATATTTCATCATTATAAGTTATGAATGTAAGATTTCATTATGGTTCGATCCCGACAATAAATCGATCCAAATCGATATTGAAAAATCAAAATAAGCTGAAATCGAATCAAAATCGATCAAAAACCGAAATTCCTTAATAGATTGTTTTGATATCGCTGATCATCAATTTCAGTTTAGTGTGATATCATATTTGGCGAAATGGTACAGTGGGTAAACAGTGTAAAATTTTATTTTATTTTTTTTTTTCTAAAGAAAATCATTATATTGCTAGTCATCAATTTCAATACCGCGTCGATATATTAAATGTTACGAAATAGGGGTAACGAGATTAAAAATTTTGATTTATTTAACAAAAAAAAAAAAAAAACTCAAGAGTAAATTTGTCCGATATGTGGAATGAGAACTGAGAAAATGGCTTTATTTATTAGAGGATCAGAATTGGAGTACGAGCGACTGAGCGGGTGAGTAATACAACAGCTGTTGCCTGTGTGTAGTCCACGCTGACGATATGGATTACGGACGAGAAAGTGGAAAGCGAGGATAGATAAGATGGATAGATTGGTGTGAAATTGTTTGCTGGGGTCAGAGTAATTGAGATAGATTGGTGTGAAATTGTTGGCTGGGGTCAGAGTAATTGAGAGGCAGCTGGCTGCAACTTTTCTAAAAGTAGAAGCAGTACAATATTCAATCTAATTATAAGTGCTGCTGCGCTGCCATATGGTCCTTAATGGATCGACTTATGGAGTTCATGGGCTTATTTATGATGGACCTTTCTGTTTACGAGTTTATGGCCTTTTATTTGGGTGGGTGGGTTGGTGGGTGGGCCAGGGACTCAAGGTGGGGTCTCGTAAACATAATGCCATAATGGAGCTGACCTAAATTGTCCTGTCATGAACTTCTTGCTTAACCTTTATTCCTGTGAGGATCGTTGCCCATTGGGTCTGCATCAACTTTGCATTGCCCATTCTCTCTTGTTCCTCCTTTTTTTTTTTTTTCATTTCCCATTCTCTCTCATTCGTACAGATAACTTTCACATCTTAGGACCATAGTCTGACTCTAATCCAATGTGCTGTTCTGTGCTGTAATTGATTTGATCAGGAGGTAGCAATTCCGTGCGGGCTTCAGTGTAGGCACATCTTCATTAACGCCGACAGACAATCAGGCCCTGAACATCATCGTCGTGGGGGTGGAGGATACCCCTATTGCTGACTCCCACTTGCTTCCCAGGCAGCATTGTCCTCCTGCAAGCAAGATTAACAAGTTCAAACCCAAATTGAAGGATCACCCCTAGCTGCAGTACTACTGTCACTGAAGCATGGTGGTCGAACACTCCTGGTTCTGTCCTATTCAATTTATTCCAGTTATTGTGCTGGATTAGGCAGAATTTTTGGGTAATACAAAGGTTGAAATTCAGAAGGAATGTGAAGTCCTTGAAGGCTTACAAATGTCACTTTGCCACGTTTAAAGGAACACTTGTGCCAGGAGGAATTTAGTGGGCACTCGTTCCATAGTTGATCGCATTGCCCATTATTTCTTTTAACTGTTTTCTTCTTGTGATACTCCTAATCCTAACTCCCTCTTTTACCGCCTCCAGTAGAGTCTCAGAGAACCAACATTTGGCTATATACAGGGTTTTTTCTTCAGAGGAAATTAAGTGCGCTACCGTCCAAATTGAAGCTGTATGGAATGCCTGATGAGTGTTGGAGAAAACCTCCGAAGATTCGTCTCCTTGCGGTGATTAGAACACAGATATATAAATATACCATATCTAGTATAGTTAATGGGAGTAAGAGGAATACTTGCTAATGTGTGAAGCTCCTTAAATTTCTGCACGAACTCAACTTTTCCTCTAGGTCTTCTCCAGTCTCCCATTTGGATCCTCTCCCATAAGTGAGTGAATTGTGTTATGTTAATTATAATAGTCCATCTAGCCTTATCCTAGTCCCATAATAGGTGGGCTCAAGGATGTGAATTTGAAATCGAAACCGTTTACCAAAATTGAACCGAGCTGTTTACACTGAAACCACAAAACTGTTTAGAAAATGGTTCGATTCTTGTCACACCCCACTCGTACAAAGCCGAGCCGGTGACAGAGTTAACACCGGTTAACTCACAAACCTGCCAAGATCAACAATGCAGTAATTGCAATACAACATACCTCTACTAAACTAAGACAAACCTGTATTTTCAGCGAAAGACCTATCCATAATAATACCAGTAATTGTATCCCAAATACTTGATACCCAAATTGAGTTATAAAAGTTATATACATTTGGGCCCGAAGGCATGATATATACACAAAAATATAATAATTTAACCATGAAGTCATCAAAAGGGAGTACATCAAAATAATCTAGAAGAATCACATTGGAGTCACTACAGCCCTATAGCACAATCCTCGCCTAAAAGAGTTATACACGTGGGGTGAGCTCACTAGCCCAGTAAGTGGAAAGAAAGACCGCACAAGGAAAACCACACAAACAGTCACAACACAAATGCACTTATACGCAAGTCATTTTAACCCTATTATCCTAACAACATTACTAGGCCATAGGTTATGTGCTACTCATAACCACAGTGCACGTATGCCTCGGGTACGAGCCACGAACCCCATCTCGCGATACGTCCATAGGCTTGTCGGAGAAGGCCCACCGTTGGCACCAGAATTTAAATACACTCTGACCTTCAGTAAATTTAAATAACAGAAAGTAAAATGGGTGACTCCACCAGAAATAAAAGCAGTACGATTAGCCCTTTGAATATACCACTAGAGTTACCGACTGTGTGATACCCTACTTTTTAAACCCGGTCTAATTACACGATTGACTCGGTTTAACCATGCAGGACCTGAACCGGAGAGGGTTAAGGTGGGTTCCTTATGGACCATGATGGCAAGGGTGACTTTGAACACCGGTTGGCCAGACAAGTCCGAGTCAGTGCCAGAGGAGATGGATGTACCCAAGCCGTGTACATGCACATATCATAAGGTTATGTATGGATAAAGCTGGTATATAGCCGTATCCTAAAGCGCATATGTATAATATACCTTGTGCCGAGAGTGAGACTCATGCCGAGAGTCGAATTCCACCAAAATCCCACTTGATGGCCAATTTTCGGCCCTCAGGTGGGTGGTCACAGGTGGGCGCATCTGCCCACCTGAGTGACCCACCCATGAGGTTACTAGCTGTTTTAAAAAAGTATAAATAGTATAATTATGTTTTTTTCATTTTCTCATTTATGACATTCGGGCGTTCGGTGAGAAGAGTAAAGAGGAGAGAGAAAAGAAGGAAAAAAGAGAATGGAGAAGAGGAAAGGGGAAGGAAGAGGAAGAAGAAATGAATTTAAGCGGCGCCAAGGTTTGATCTTTCCATTTCGACGCTGGAAGAGTGATCCCCAACACGAGATCTATGATTTGAGGTGAGCAAAGGCTATGTTTCTTAAACCTTCACCAAACCCAAGTAAAACCCTTGATTTGGGTAGAGTTCCTTGAGATCTTGTAAATCCCCATTGAAATGACGAATCTAAGGTTTGATGGATGGTCTATGTGTTGATTTTGAAGGATTTGAAGAAGTGTTTACAAGGTTGGAGAAGCATTAGTGATTTCTTGAGCTAAGAAGTGATTTTTGGGGTTTTTGAACGAGTTCTTGAGCAAAGAAGGTAAGATGGATTCCATTCCTTAAATCTAACCTAGATCTAGGTTAGAATCATCTTATGAGACCTTGAATGTGTGGAGAGTGGGTTTGAAAAAGCCCCATTTGATTCCCCAAAGGTTGGGGAAGGTTCCGGGGAAAATGGTATTTTTTTGCCAAGACCGGTGGGCCAAGACTGGTGGGCCAAATGGCCCGCCTAAGGGCACCCACCTGAGAGGACAGGGCCTCGGGGCCAATCGGCGGGCCCTACCGACGGGCCGACCAGCGGGCCAACCTGCCCGCCGATCCTAGCAGGCCCTCGGCCTCCACCAGCGGGCCGACCGATGGGCCAACCTGCCCGTCGATCATAACTGGTGGGTCAGGACAGGTGGGCTGTCTGACACACCTAAGAGGCTCCCAACGTGATTTGTACGTCCGAATGGACTCAAAACGGATGTGCGACCTTCTTTTAGGTTTCTAAACATGATTTTGTCATCAAGTCTTGTTAGTTTGACCCCAAAGTGGTGAAATGCTAACCCCATTCACTTATGATAGGTTCACCAAAACTTACGCTTCTCGCACCGGATCTCACTCGTACCGGGCGTGAGTCTTTGTACACTACAGGTAAGTGGGGAGAGGACGTTTGGCCTTATTTTAAGGCTTGTTTGGCATACATTAAATCGTATCTAGATTAGCCATGTCATCATGCAACTTATATGTAGCTTAATCATCCTCATATTTTTATGCCATGTGCTTATGTGGTGAATGTTGACATCATTGTGTATAATGCATTATAGACTAGATGCCGTAGTCGGCTTGGAAACGAGTGCATTGGTGGCCCGTGGAATGGGACGCGGTGGCACTATACAATCGTACTATATCATATAGGAGCATGCGGTTTAGGATTATCATCTTCCCATGCTACGACCCTTCCCAACAGGGGTTAAGGTGTTGGGTTACCATTTGGGGGGAAGCAGTGGTCGCGGTTGTCGGGTCACTGTGGCAGTTAGACATACGCCCGGCTGGTCATTAGGACAGTCAGCAACCTCGGCGGTATATTCAAGAGGGCCAATCGTACTGTTTTTAAATTGCTGGAGTCAGTATCTTTAATTTCTGTCATTTACTTTTATGTTGAGAGCTGGTAGTCGGCATGCCTTTATTTTCTTAGCACTCACGGTGGGCCTTCTACGCAGCCCTATGGGCGTATCGCGGGATGGAGTTCGTGGCTCGTACCCGGAGTATACGCACACTGTGGTTGTAGTAGTACTAAACCAAAGACTTAGTAATGTTGAATAGGTGGATGTGATAAAAAATGATTTGCATAGCATATAGTGCATATGGTTATGATTGTTGTGTGGACTGTTGTGTGGTCCTTCTTTTCACTTACTGAGCTAGTGAGCTCATCCCACGTGTGCACCTCTTTTAGATGATTTTGCAGGTCACCAGCCTGAGGATCAAGGGTCGGGCCCCACAGTGGAATTTCCCGAGGAGGATTGGTGGGTCCCCGAGGACTATAGGCACGGTACAGATTGCACGTGCCAGGGTTGTGCTGTGGGACCACAGCAGTGACTCCATACAGGGTTACTTTTTGATTCTTTTGACGACCCCTTTTGTGTACTTGATATGTAAATTGTATTCTTTTTATGTAAATATCATGCCTGCGGGCCCACATGTACTTAACTATGTATTACAATTTGGGTATCAAGTATATCGGGGATATTTACAGGTAAATTAAGTCTTTCGCTGAACTGTTGAACATTTTCTTAGTTGTGTGTATGCTGTGGTTGGATACTGTATCAAATGATCCTGGCAGGTTTGGGTTAATCGGAGTTAACCCTGTCACCGGTCCGGTTCTGTGTGAACGGGGCGTGACAACGGTGGTATCAGAGCGTGATGCTCTATTCACTCATAGCATACCATATAGACCCCATAGAATCTATAATAGAAAATGGGATTGGGTAAATGTAAAAACTTTAAAGAGTTAAAAGCCAAATAAAGGAAGTAATAATAATGGTTGCATTTAGTTAACGCATTTCATGGCATGCATGAGAGAAAGGTACTTGGAAACAATAAAGGATTAGTTAATTGATGTCATAACCCATCGAGTACAAATTTAACGAAATTTCGGCAGCATAACGACGCAAAACGAGATTTCCAAAAAATTTTTACACAAACACCTGATAAACAACATATATATAGATCAATGATCATAATTAACAAATGGCGCCATAACTAAACTACACAAGTTATCAAACATACAAAAGAAAAAAAACTAGCACAAGCCACCAACAAAACATAACACCCCACAAGCAAGTCCAATGACAGATAAAGTACAAAGAATGAGAAAAGAAAGAAATATATAATAAGATCAGCAACACGGGAACAGGTGAGAAGCTAGTGTAGACGGACGAGCTAAGTCCTCAAAGATCATTGTCATCGTCCAATACTATTACTCCATCCCTCCTAGGTCTCGAGCTAACGTTGAGTCGACAGTCGTAGTAGTCAAACCTCGAGTTCACCAGCTGTACATCCCCCCGAAGTCGGAAAAAATCCGTTGAAATGGCATTGGCCGTTGTATCCAAGTCCTCGCCCAATCTGAGGAAGGAACTCTCTAAGGTAGCCTGCCTCTCTAGGATGTTTTCCTCTCTCGAAGCACTCTCATCCAGTCTTCTTAGCAGCTGATCTTGCCCGTCTTTTAAGGCCCTCATAGCAGGCATCATGCCCTCAAAATCATATGCACCACTCTCAGGAGGTGGGGCTCTATGCTGTGGGCCTGCAGCTCTCATGAAGCCAGGATCAGCACCTCTCCAGTCAAGAGGGTCCTCCTCGAGGATATCCTCGTCCACAAAATCCTCCTCCTTGCACTGAGGAACATAATCCTCATCCTCCTCACTAGACTCCTCCTCCATGGGAACATCCTCCCTATAGGCATTCCTCCTGTCCCTGCCTCTCTGAGCCCCTGCTCTCTGAGGTACATCCATGAGTGTGTGGAGACCCATCCTCAATAGATTTCCCCTGTCAAAATTATCTGCTGGAGTTTTCCCCTCCTCACTACTCAGGTCCACCCTAACGAACTCAAAGATCCTAGTGAGGATCCTACCATAGGGAAACCCTCAGTCCTCGAGGTGTGAGGTATGGTGCTCCATAGTCTTGAGGATGACGTAATGCAAGTACAAGTGCTCGACACCTCCCTCTAAGGCCTTATAAATGTAGAAGGCTAAGTAGGCTGCCATGAAGCCTACCTGGTTCCGGTGACCTCCTCTGGGGAGCAAATTGAACTGGACCAAACGGACAAACACATGAACCTCTGGGTAAAATGACGTCTCGGAATCCGGACGCTCTCTACTGCCATAGATGGTCTCATAGATAAGTCCTGTGTCTCCAAACTCAAGGACTGGCCCACGGGCTTACTCCTTGGAGGACTGTAGAAATGCTGCCCAACTGAAGAAATACCCAAAATGCTAGCCAGGGTGTCCACAGTCAACTAAATGTCCACCCCCTTCACCATGTTGGTTATCGCATACTCTCCATATTGGTGAGAGACCTCCAAGTTGCAGTAGAATCTACGAACCAACTGCTCATAGCACGGACGATCTATGTGGAGGATAGACTGCCAACCCAGTGCGGTGAACCTCTCCTAAAGCTGAACCTTGTGGAAGTCACCAACTACCACAGTCTTCTCCATCACCACAGACCTCTTCAGGAAGGCCTGCCAGTTGGTTGCTGCCTCTGAATAGCGGAAGAGTCCCTCATCGTAGTCGGAAGGATCAATAGGGGCAGGTCTGGGTCACCTTGTGCGAGGGGCTGGGGAACTAGTCCCTGCACTTTTCCGTTTGGAAGCGGTGGTCTTACGCCAAGCGGAAGAGGATGCGGGTTCCTTGCCTATACGAGAAGACATCCTGGCAAGAAAAGAGGAGAAAGAATGATAAGTAAGGAAGAGGAATAACAAAGGAAATAATAGATGGATGAGCAATAGGAGGAAGCCCCAAAACCTAATTCTTGCAAAATAGAATGTGACAAGTGAGGAATGATAGGAAATCTATGGATGAAATGCATGGCCAGTGACAAAACAACAATTATGGAAAAACATAAATGTGACAAAAGGCATATGAAGCATGGCAAGTGAGGAATGATAGAAAAACCCCAATTCTCAATGTGCAAGTTCAATCTGAGAAAAATGAAAAGTCTCAAAATAGAGTAAAGCCTGAAGCTTACATGTCTATGAATGAAATGCCATTGTTATACAATCTAGAATGTGCAAAGGCATCTTCTATTATGACATTGAGGTGCAAGGAATCCACAAGTATGAAGTGATGGACAGAGAATCAAAGAAACCAACACAAAAGAGATGGATTTTCATGGAAAGAGATGGGATTTCATGCATACACAACCTTCCATGATCTCTCCAACATTTTAAGTGCAAACCAAGCATAAGAAACTCATTTGAGTCGTTAGTTGGGGAGAAAAGGGTAGAGATAGAAGAAAGCCCCAAATTAGAGAAAATTAGGGCACGGTTGGGTTTTCTCTCAAAAATTGAGAAGTAAATCCTAAAACTAGAGATAAATCACAAAGCAAACATCACATTTTCATGGAAACATTGTTCTATGGACAGAAACACGGAAAAAAAAATCAAGATTGAGGACTACACATGGTTTCTACTTCCAAAGTACACGTTCTAAGAAGAAAAAATGGGGAAGAGACTTACTTGGGAGTAGAGGAGTTGAATCTTCCCAAAACCCGCCGGATCATTGAGTGACATCGCGAGTGGAAGTGTCAAGGAACCCTCAAAAATTGCCTAAGAGAGAGAAAGGGGGAAGGAATAAAAGAAAAAGAGGAACAAGGGCTTAAAAGCCCTGTTCGTATTTCTGCTCGGGTCGGACCGACCGGCCGACCGATGGGCCAACCTGCCCGTCGGTGGCAGCCCGCCGGTTGGGAGAAAAAAAAAAGTGTGCGGCTAGCACCATATTGTTGTGTGGGACCATCGTACTACTTGTTGAAGCACTAACACTGTATTTTCGAGATTAAGTTATGGCTAGTTACAAAACATCATCCACTATAATACCCTTTGCGTTGGCATATGATTATGTGCCGATATAAATTCTAAGGTGCTTAACCAATGTGGTGTATGGTATGGTCCAGGTGCAAGGATACGATGGTATGTACTAGATCCGGAAGCAATGCACAAGGTACCTTGTGCGGTCCTCGTCCAGTCGATCGACCACCTAATCCTAGAAGGTCCCGCTCTATGGGGCAAACCCCACTCCCACAACCTCCAGAAACCTTTGGTCAGGGTGTGGCACAAGGGGACCCACCTGTGACTACACTTCTGGATCCGCCACCGGTTATCACTCCGAGGGATGTTGCTACCATAATTCAGCAGTCACAACAGGCTTTCCAGCAACAAATGCTTCAGCAGCAGCAAGCATTTATGACTGCTATACAGCAACAGTTAGACCTTTCTCAAACAGGTCAACCTCCCCAGATACTTACTCCACAGGACCCGCCTATAGGGTCTGGTACGGGGCCACAAGTGGGAGGTACACCTCTAATTCCACCCTTCAGCGTTCCTTCGTATGTGGTGCCCCCTCCATACCCTTACTATCCGGCGTATGCACCCAATTACCTGCGGACGAATAATACGTCAAGGGTAGTAGAGTCATTTAAGAGGAACTTGCCACCTGTATTCTCTAAGGTAGGAAGTGATCCTCTAGAGCCGGACCAGTGGATCCAAGACTTGGAGAAGATATTTGAGGTGATTGACTGCACTGAGGCACAAAAACTTATATGTGCAGGGCTGCAACTCAAGAAGGAGGCCAACTCTTGGTGGCAAGCCTCTAAGCCCATATTGTTGGCCGCACATCCGGAACCCACCTAGGAATAGTTCAAGGAGTTGTTCTTGGCCAATCACTACCCACGTAGTTTCAGAGATCGTAAGGAGACTGAATTTATGGCCTTAACTCAAGGGAGTAAGACTATCCTTGAGTATCAACAGCAGTTTGAGAGCTTGTTCCATTTTTCCCCTAGGCATATGAGGTCAGCTGAAGAAAAGGCTGCAAGATTTTTGAAGGGGTTAAAGGCATCCATTGGGTCAGTACTTGAGGTCTTAGATTTGACAGACTATGGCCAGATTGTGTAGAAGGCTAAGACTATAGAAGATAAGCAGAAGGGAGAACAGTCCCTCACACCTGGATTGTGGAAGAGGTCAAATCCATTTCCGGACATGGGCAACTCCTCCAAGGCATACCGTGGGTCGTATAGTTCTGGGCCTACATATAGACAGCCCTATAGGCCATCTGGCTACCCTCCTCAACCAGCTGGTGGTTCAGGCTCTACATCTTTTCGCCTGAACACTAGTATGGTGCCTACAGGCCTAAGGCCGCCCCGACCTCCATCTACAGCGGGTCAACTACAGAGGGGCCCCGCCCTAGTTTTGGCATCACAGATTCATTGCTTTAACTGTCATTCCTATGGGCACTATGCTAAAGACTGTCAGGTCAGACCAGCCTTGCCCTCTAGTCAGCCCTCTGCATACCGACCTCCCTTAACTTGAGAGAATCAACCGTAGGGAAGGATGTATGCCCTATCAGCTAAGGAAGCTGAGGCCAGCACGGAAGTGGTAGCAGGTATATTTTAAATTTAAGAATTTCCTTATGTTGAATATTGATGACTTGCTGTACTTATATGCATTGTTACACTAGGTTTCCTACCTATATCGGGCATACCAGCCTATGTCTTATTCGATTCAGGAGCTACACATTCATTCATATCTAAGAGATTTATTGAAAAACTTGGTATATCACCCAAGACACTAGATCATGGGATGATTGTTAGTATGCCTACTGGTAAAGTTACACAGTTGAAGGAGGTGTATGGGCTGTGCCCAGTGGAAATCAGTGGGAGGAAATTGGATGCACAACTCATTAAGTTCAATATGCAGAATTTTGACATTATACTGGGCATGGATTGGTTATCGACCCATCGAGCTAATGTGATGTGTGCTGAAAAATTGATTAGGGTGACAGATGATGAAGGAAAAGAATTGGTATACCAAGCAGATAAAATGAAACGGGTGAGAAAGGTCCTCATCTCCGCCCTTCAAGCGGTAAGGTTGTTGGAAAGTGGATGTCAGGGTTACTTAGCATCGGTACTTAATGTTTATGCAAGGGTTACACCTCTAGAAGAGGTAAAGGTAATTAAAGATATTTCCGACGTCTTTTCAAATGATCTGATGCATTTACCGCCTGATAGAGAGTTGGAGTTTGCCATAGACTTGATTCCTGGAGCAGCCCCAGTGTCTAAAGCTCCATACAGGATGGCACTAGCCAAATTGAAGGAGTTGCAGATGCAGTTGCAAGAATTGTTGGAGAAGGGGTTTATTCGCCCAAGTGTTTCACCTTGGGGTGCCCCAGTATTGTTTGTCAAGAAGAAGGATGGCAGCTTGCGTATGTGCATTGATTACCAGGAATTGAATTAGCTAACCATTAAGAACCGGTATCCATTGCCGCGCATTGATGATTTGTTTGACCAACTGCAGGGTGCAAGGGTATTTTCAAAGATAGACCTTAGGTCAGGCTATTATCAGCTAAAGATAAAGAGCGGCGACATACCCAAGACAACATTCAGGACTCGGTATGGTCACTATGAGTTCCTAGTATTATCTTTTGGTTTAACCAATGCACCAGCAGCATTCATGGATTTAATGAACCGAGTATTTCATGATGTCCTCAATAAATGGGTGATTATTTTTATTGATGACATCTTGATCTACTCCAAGACAGAAGAGGAGCACACTCAACACTTGAGGATGGTGTTACAGAGGTTGAGAGAACAACAATTGTTTGCCAAATACAGTAAATGTGAATTTTGGCTTGAGCAAGTTGGATTCCTGGGACACGTAGTGTCTAGGGTCGGAATCGAGGTGGATCCTGACAAAGTGAAAGCAATAGTAGAGTGGGAAAGCCCTAAGAATGTTACTGAAATTAGAAGTTTCTTGGGTTTGGCTGGGTACTACCGGCGCTTCATTGAGAATTTTTCTCGAATCGCAGCACCAATGACTAAGTTAACCAAAAAGGGTGTGAAATTTGAATGGGTAGAGGAATGTGTTCAGGAATTGAAGAAAAGATAGGTGTCAGCCCTTGTGTTGACCATCCCCGAAGGCACAGGTGGAATGACAGTCTATGCTGACGCTTCTAAGGTGGGGTTGGGTTGTGTTCTTATGCAACGCGGTAAATTGATAGCGTATGCATCCCGACAACTAAAGGAATATGAGAAGAACTACCCCACTCATGACTTGGAACTAGCCGCAGTCATTTTTACCCTTAAGATTTGGCGACATTATCTGTATGGGGAGAAGTGCGAGATATACAGTGATCACAAAAGCCTTAAGTACTTTTTCACCCAAGATTTGAACATGAGTCAGAGAAGATGGCTTGAGCTCGTGAAGGATTATGACTGCGAAATTCAGTATCATCCTGGCAAAGCTAATGTAGTGGTAGATGCATTGAGTCAGAAGGCACAGACTGTATCGCTCTCACACCTAGCAGCCAGCCCACCACTTGTACAAGAGACGACGCTAATGGATGAAGCCCTCTTATATGAAGGAGAAACCTTAGAGCTTGAACATCAACTAGAAAACCTTAAATGGTTGACTGTATCCTTGGCGGCTCTATAGGTACATCCAACTATTAGGCAAGAGGTGATAATGAAACAACCTTTAGATCCTGAATTGCAGTGGATCAGAGTTAAGGTTCAAGATCAAACAATGAATGACCCTGATTTTGTTTTAGCCAGTGATGGGGCATTGATGTTTCGAGGCAGATTGTGTGTACCTAATGATTTGGATATACAAGACAAGATAGTGCAAGAAGCACACAGCTCCGAGTACTCATTTCACCCAGGAAATACAAAGATGTATAAAGACCTCAAACAAAATTACTGGTGGCCAAGCATGAGAATCACAATAGCCTTGTATGTGGCGACTTGTCTTACATGCCAGAAAGTAAAAGCTGAGAGGCATCGACCTTATGGTACTCTTCAGCCACTCCCAGTACTAGACTAGAAGTAGGATAGGATCACAATGGACTTCATCACTGGACTACCATGCACACCTAAGGGGATGGACGTGATATGGGTGATCGTTGATCGACTTACTAAGACTGCTCATTTCATTCCCATCAAGACCAAGTTCTCTATGGCCAAATTAACACAACTTTATATGGATAACATAGTGCGCTTGCATGGAGTGCCAGTGAGCATTGTATCAGATAGGGACCCAAGGTTCACTTCCAAATTTTGGAAAAGCTTCCAGCATGCCTTGGGATCACAATTGAATTTGAGTACTGCTTTCCACCCATAGACTGATGGTTAGTCAGAGCGAACCATACAGATATTGGAAGACATGCTCAGGGCATGTGCAATGGAAATGTGTGGTAGTTGGGAAGAATATATACCCCTTATGGAGTTTGCCTATAACAACAGTTACCAAACTATAATTGGGATGGCTCCGTATGAGACATTATATGGTAGGAAGTGCAGGACTCCTCTGTATTGGAATGAGGTAGGTGAACGCCGAATGTTAGGACCTGAAATGATACAGATGACTTGTGACAAGGTCGATGTTATTCGGGAAAGGATTAAAGCAGCTCAGTCACGTTAAAAGAGCTATGCAGACAACCGCAGGAAAGACATTGAGTTTCAAGCAGGAGAAAAGGTGTTCCTCAAGATCTTCCTACTAAAGGTTTGCAAAGATTCCATAGAAAGGGTAAGTTGAGCCCGAGATACATTGACCCATTTGAGATCTTAGCTCGAGTCAGCTCAGTAGCCTATATGCTTGCTTTGCCACCTTCACTCGGGAATGTCCATAACGTATTTCATGTATCCATGCTGAAGCGATACGTTCATGATCCATCTCATGTATTACCCGTGGAACCAGAATATCTAAAAGCGGATATGACCTATACAGAGCAGCCAGCTGAAATCTTGGACCGAAAGGTGAAAACCCTTCGCAATCGCTCCATTTCCTTCGTAAAGGTGCGATGGGTTAATCATTCACTTGAAGAAGCATCTTGGGAGAAAGAGGATGAAATCCAAGCCAAGTACCCTCATCTTTTTGAACAACCAGGTACGCCAATTTTGAGGATGAAATTTTCAGAAAGGGGGGGTAAATGTGATACCCTACTTTTTAAACCCGATCTAATTACACGGTTGACCCGGTTTAACCATGCAGGACCCGAACCAGAGAGGGTTAAGGTGGGTTCCTTATGGACCATGATGGCAAGGGTAACTTTGAACATCGGTTGGCCAGACAAGTCCGAGTCAGTGCCAGAGGAGACAGGTGTACCCAAGCCGTGTACATGCACATATCATAAGGCCATGTATGGATAAAATTGGTATGTAGCCGTATCCTAAAGCGCATACGTATAATATACCTTGTGCCGAGAGTGAGACTCATGCCGAGAGTCGAATTCCACCAAAATCCCACTTGAGGGCCAATTTTCGGCCCTCAGGCGGGTGGTCATAGGTGGGCGCATCCGCGCACCTGAGTGACCCACCCATGAGGTTACTAGCTGTTTTAAAAAAGTATAAATAGTATAATTATGTTTTTTTCATTTTCATGTGGTGAATGTTGACATCATTGTGCATAATGCATTAATAGACTAGATGCCGTAGTCGGCTTGGAAACGAGTGCATTGGTGGCCCGTGGAATGGGACGCGGTGGTACTATGCAATCGTACTATGTCATATAGGAGCATGTGGTTTAGGATTATCATCTTCCCGTGCTACGACCCTTCCCAACAGGGGTTAAGGTGTTGGGTTACCATTCGGGGGGAAGCAGTGGTCGTGGTTGTCAGGTCACTGTGGCGGTTAGACATACGCCCGGCTGGTCATTAGGACAGTCGATAACCTCGGTGGTATATTCAAGAGGGCCAATCGTACTGCTTTTAAATTGCTGGAGTCAGCACCTTTAATTTCTGTCATTTACTTTTATGTTGAGAGCCGGTAGTCGGCATGCCTTTATTTTCTTAGTACTCATGGTGGGCCTTCTCCGACAGCCCTATGGGCATATCGCGGGATGGAGTTCGCGGCTCGTACCCGGAGTATACGCACATTGTGGTTGTAGTAGCACTAAATCAAATATTTAGTAATGTTGAATAGGTGGATGTGATAAAAAATGATTTGCATAGCATATAGTGCATATGGTTGTGATTGTTGTGTGGACTGTTGTGTGGTCCTTTTCACTTACTGAGCTAGTGAGCTCATCCCACGTGTGCACCTCTTTTAGATGATTTTACAGGTCACCAGCCTGAGGATCAAGGGTCGGGCCCCACAGTGGAATTCCCCGAGGAGGATTGGTGGGTCCCCGAGGACTCTGGGCACGGCACGGATTGCACGTGCGAGGGTTGTGCTGTGGGACCACAGCAGTGACTCCATACAGGGTTACTTTTTTATTCTTTTGATGACCCCTTTTGTGTACTTGATATGTAAATTGTATTCTTTTTGTGTAAATATCATACCTGCGGGCCCATATGTACTTAACTATGTATTACAATTTAGGTATCAAGTATATCGGGGATATTTACTGGTAAATTAAGTCTTCCGCTGAACTGTTGAACATTTTCTTAGTTGTGTATATGTTGTGGTTGGATACTGTATCAGCTGATCCTGGCAGGTTTGGGTTAACCGGAGTTAACCCTGTCACCGGTCCGATTCTGTGTGAACGGGGCGTGACAGACTGTCTTAGCAATCAACTGTGTGTACTTCTAACTGGTACAGGAGTTCGACAACTGTAACCCGATGCTTTTCCCCAATGATCCTCCAAAACGTAAATCCCCTGTTGGGAAGGATCTAACTAGCCACATGCCTCTATATGAGCATAGTATGATTACACAATGGCACCGCGTCCCATTCCACGAGCCACCATGCACTCATTTTCAAGCCGACTACGGCATCAAATCTAGCATATACATCATGTCCAAATAAAATTCTTCCATCACATACATCAAGACATTAAGGATATTCATCAAAAAGCAAAACATAGTATGTTATGTAAATACACATACAATGTGTGATATGGCATATGTGATGTCTAGTCTACATGCAAGTGATATGATGACATGGCTAGACTAACATATGTTAAATGATGCATAAAATTTTGAAATTAAATCAAAGTCCACTCCCCACTTACTTGTATATGTACATGGTGCTTGGACCTGGTACAAAAAAAATCCGATGTGTGGGTATGCGTATATTGAGTATAACCTATCATAAACATAATGGTTTATCATTTCACTATTTAGAGGTCAAAATCATTATGTTTGAACACTAAAATCAGATTTAGAATTATAAATGTGGGTTACCCATCAAATTTGGACAAATTCTAAGAATTCTGGAAAGACAAGTGGGCTAGAACCAAAGACAGGCGGGCTATGTGCCCGTCGGTTTCAGCCCACCGGTTACACTAGAGCCTAAAAACTGAGTTCTGGGAACTCAGGTGGGCCAGAACCTGAAGACAGGTGGGCTAAAAATACCCCTAGTCTTGAAACGAAATTCTTTCAACATCTTCTCTGACTTTTTTCCAGCTTAGGGAACTTGTTTGGGGTCGATCCAGTGACTCAAATCACTCATCTAAGGTCAAATAATGTATCTTCAACCTAGATCTAAAATTAAATCAAAAGAAAAAAGAAGATTCTTACCTCTTTCTCAAGAACACCAATGAAACCCCAAATTTCATTTCTTTTGCTCAAGAACCTCCAAATACTCTAGATCTTCACCAACACTCCTTCCAAATCCTTCAAAATCATTATACACACCTTCCATTAGACCTTAGATTTGATTATCCATGCAGGATTAGCAAGATCCAAGTGGGTTCTTTCCCAAAAATCAAAAAGAGGGTTTAAGAAAGGGGTTTTCCTAAGAATCTTTGGAATGTGTACAATACCTACCTCAAATCGAAGATCTCAGCGAGCTGATCATTAATTTGGGCTCAAAATACCAAGACCCATTTCTGGTGAAGCTCTACGGTCGATTTTCTCTTCTTCTTTCTTCTTCTTCTTCCTATTTTCCTTTCTTCTTCTTTCTCTCTCTTCTTTACTATCCCACTGATCAACTATCATTAATGAGGGAAAAGACAATTAATGTCACCTCTTTTATACCTGGGCCCCCCAAAATATCTTCTATTCTCAGGTGGGCTATCTCAAGTAGGTATCTCAGGTGGGCTATTTCAGGTGGGCTATCTCAGGTAGGTAATCTCAGGTGGGCTATCTCAGGTGGGTATATCTCAAGTGGGCTATATCTCAAGTGGGTATATCTCAGGTGGGTTTCAATGGGAATAAACTCCCACATAATATTAGATTACGTTGGCACCCACAAATACTAGTTTGTATCTTTACTTTTTGTACATGGCCTTGTGGTGCGTGCAAGTGCAAGGCTTGGGTACACGTATTACACTTGGTACCTGCTAGGTCATGTCAGGCCAACTCGAGTTCACGGTCACCCTTGCTACCATATTCCATATGGTACCTGTGTCGGTTCTCTTCGGTTCAGCCCCTATATGATCCAACCAAGTTAATACGGATATTTAGACCAGGTTTAGAAAGTAGGGTATCACAGTTCTTGTTTCAAGTTTCAGGCTGATTAGCTAAACGGGTTGAAATCGAACCGAACCATTTAACCCATTGGTTTCAAATGGAATTGAAACGTGAAAACAACTGTCAAAACCGATCCGATTAACCCGTTTAAAGATTAAATAAAGTGGTTGCAAAATATCATTAGTATCTTATTTAACTCAAAGATTGAGTGCTGCAAGCCTGCAAGTAATTCTAGAGGTATCTTGCTTATCATTTAGAATGCCAATTAAATTAATCCAATGCACTAAGTAGAATGTACACTGATAAAAATGCAATTTTTGCTTATATCATGCCATATTAAATATATATTTTTCAATATTATAACACATTATTTGGGGGGGAGGAGAAGAAGAAAATCCCTGTTCGAAGCATTACTTACTGACTTGTTTGATGCGCTTAAGACTATTTTCTATCAAAATATTTTCTTTTGCTTAGTTGTTTAGTTGTTTTAACAAAACATAATGGTTTGCATTTCACATTCTCAAGATTGAATCGTTTATCACCAAGAGCAAATTTTAGTAAACATACAAATAAACTAGCAAACCGATTGCTAACCATTTAGAAACCATATGGAATAAACTAAAATCAAAATAGAAACCGTTTAAAAGCGTGGAAATCAAAACCGTTTACTAAATGATTACGGTTTCAGAAAGTGCAACCGTTTAATAAATGGTGTGATTTTGGTTTCAACCAAAATATATATGAATCGAACCGAACCGTTTAAACCGAAACTGAACCAATTAACACCCTTAGGTGGGTTGGGTGGGCCTCTCCCCTTTAAGTGGACTTAACATTATGAGTCCCATGGGTCACCCATATAAGTGTAGCCCAAAACCCAACATTCTAACATTGTGCAAGAATACTTCTGGTGTTCTTCTATTTTGTGAGAATGCAAATAGAACAGAAATGCATTTGGCACGTCCGATTCATTTTGTATTCCCAGAGAATGAATTAATGAATAAGAGTAGGTTTAGAATAGATTCCAAGAACAGCAAAAAGGTGTTTTGTTTGTTCTTGTAACAAGTTGAAAGAATAAAGGGGGTCTAAAAATTAAAGATGTTCCAGATAAAAACCCTCGACCCCAAGAGTTTTGGTGAGGTGCCTTCTCTCGTTCAAGAAATGCATCCTTCTCTTGCTTGCAACTCCATCTCTCCCAAAGGTCTGCCCTGCAAATCGCAAACTCAAGGCTAGTCACCGCTCAGGTAAGCCCTTCTTCCTCCGGCACCATCTCTCTTAGCTCTCCCACAACCACCCTTGCTACAACTGTGCACCAGCGCCACCTAAACCCCTCCCTTCTCCATCACATTCGTACCCCACCAATCGTGTAACCTCGTCAAGCACCAGGCCTACAACCGCTACTCCCCCTACAATCCAATCGTAGTCCCTTCTCCCCCCTGCAAGAACCCCAATCCCATACCTTTTCTTGTTCAGTTTTGGCTTTTGGGTTTTGGGTTTTGGGATTTTTTAATCGACCTTTTCAAGAAGGGATCTTGTTTTGTTTAGTTTTAGATTTGACTTGGAAACCTTGTTGTCTCCTTCTTATCTTGATTACACTCTTTTCATATGCTAGGTTTTCTCTCAAGAGAATTTGTTTTTATTTCTAGAATCTATGGCTTTAAGATTTCAAATTGGACAAGTAAGTGTTGATTTAATCTATGTTTAGTGATTTATATGATTCCTCTAATACCTAAGAGAACCTTTTGAGCCCCAACTACAAATGAATCCCTTAACAAGATTTTATTTCCTTTAAGAGTTAATTCCTTTGGAAGGTGAGGAAGGTAAGAATGAATGCATAAAACTTTTTAAACAATATATTCAAATATTCTATAGGTACTGAGTTCATTGTTGAGCTATGTGGATTCTTAATGTAATGCCCTGGTCCCATTAACCTTGGCACAATATTGTCCTCTTTGGCCCATGGACCTTAAAGTTTTAAAATGCGTTGTGCCATGTTAAGAAGATTAGAGGTTATCAACTAGCCCAACAATCTCTCTCTAGGTGATGTGGGACTAAAGTTTACATACCCTCATTGATCTCCCAAACCCCTTAGTACTTGTCGTATTCTTGGTGGGGATACCTCACCAATCTCCTAAGCGGGTCCGGTACACTTATCATATTCTTAGGTATCACATTCTTCCCCCTTTGAGCACAATGTTCTCATTATGGCCCTATACACTGTCAAGGTCCGCTCTGATACCATTTGTAATGCCCTACCCTATTAACCTTGGCACAATATTGTCTTCTTTGGCTTATGGGCCCAAGGCTTTAACAAGCATTGCGCCATGCTAAGGAGGCTAGAGGTTATCAGCTAGCTCAGCAATCTCTCCCTAGGTGACATGGGATAAAGTTTGCACACCCTTACCGATATTTCAAACCCCCTGGTACTTACTGCATTCTTGGTGGAGACACCTCACTGATCTCCTAAGCGGGTCTGATACAGTTGCCTTATTCTTAGGTGTTACACTTAACCCAATTTATGATATAATATTTTGCCTCTTTATTCTTGATGCTTCATGGTGCTTTTGCTGAACTAGTAATTGAGTAATGGTAATGAGATTTGTGAAGGTTACTCTTGCTTTTCACTTCTTTTGTTTTTTTTTTTTCTAGGGGGGGTGTGGGACGCGCGAATATGTTTTTATTGATGTGCCATATGTTAGTTTGATAAAGATTTATTTTTCAATTTCATTGATTTGAAGAAACCATTAGGGGAATCCTTACTCCTACTTTTTTGCTAACATGGTGTCTCTTCATGTTGCTACAATTGAGGATCCTGTCATGCTAATGTGTTTTTTTTTTTTTTTTTTTTTTTTTACCCCCAATCAAAAACTTACTTGTTCTATAGATCTCAGATTTCTACCATTCCTTTCTCTTGTTCAATATCAATCTTCCAAACTCCTTTTATTTGTTAGTAGACATTGCTAGTGGGCCGAAGTGATCTTAAGGCAAGCATCTTACTGCTCTCTACTGGGAATTCACTGTTAGATCAGTAGGACATCATCCCAGGCCATATTCCATGTTGATGGCCATCTGAGCACTTTACTTTGTGTTGATATTTTGGGAGTGTGAGCTCTTTTCCATTCAAAGTTGGTCGTTGGTGCATTAGATATTGGGACTTGGGAGGTGCCCAATCCAATCCACCATATAAGCCCATAGCTAATCTTTGTCTTGGATAAGCTTTGGATCATATCAAGTCTGGTGTGACTTCCAATTCCAATAGAATGTAGCTTAAAATGTTGAGGAGCTGAGGCACCTCAAATTACACACTTTCAAAATAGATAAAAAGAGAGCTGCTTATGGCATTGGTGGGGTAAAATGGAATTGAAAATGGTTGCAGCAAAAAATTACTAAAATTAAAAGAGAGGGGGTGTTGTAGGGGTGCAACACATGCAAGTTGCTTCATGGTCCTCATCATATATCATTCTATCATAATTTATAGAAGTTTTTAGGACTTTTCCATCCATGAGTTACATTATGGACATGAATCTGTTTACTCATTTTTTTCCTTTGTAGCTTGAATGTTTTTCACATTATGGATTTTGTGTGACTTTTATAGAATGTTTATGTCATGATGCATAAGTGGATGAGCATGTCATTTGTATATTATAAATCTGTTCTTTAAGTGAATGTATATGTTGCATAATGATATGAGTTATGGATGCATGTGTGTGTGTGACTGGGATGCAAAATGACCAAGGTTGTGGGACATTTCGGTTACCTAGGTTATGGGAGATACAGGTATTGCATGCCCATGGTGTGTGTGTGTGTGTATGTGTGTGGGTATTGATATATGGGATGCAACAAGACCGAGGTTGTGGGAGGTACCGATATTGCATGCCCATAGAGTGAGAGTATGTGGTCATGGTTGTGGGTGCAACATAGCTAAGGTTGTGGGAGATTTCGGTACTGCATCCCCAAGCATGATCGCATGATCACCTTGTATTTGTGATGTGATATGAATCATGTTAAGTTGTATTGGACTAGGAAAATAACCTGGGTGCTACACCCCTTGCCAGTAAGGGTGAGGTACTGGTGACTGATGGGTTTTTTGAGATCGTGACTGTCCTACAACATGACTGACCAATGTGCAAGATTTTGGGACCGTAGTGTAGGGGAAATTATTTATTAGAGGTTTGCGAGGTGACCGATGTGTTGGATTCTGGGACCAGGGATATCCCCTATGTTGCAATAGTACTCAGACCCTAATTTTAATTAGTTTAATGGACAGACTTGTGGGATAATAATCCAGAACAAGTCATTGCATTCATCTTGATGGGATTAAACATTTGTATTTATCTTTGTTTCATTTTATGGATTGTTGTGATTGGTTGTGTGTTACCCCTCATTCGGCTTTTTGGAAGCTCACCCCAGTTGTTGCCCCCTTTTAGATATTAATTCAGGGAACCATCTGTAGCATGTAGCTGAGAAGCCAGCTTTCTATGGAGGTGGCCTCTGGGATGAGGATCTTGCTATGCACGAGGACGGCAGTGTATATGATGACTATGTATTCAGAGCACGCTGAGGATGAGAGGATCATCTTCAGTTTTTTATTCTTTTTGTATTTATTAGATGTAGCCCTAGGGGCACAACTGTAATTATGTTTCTTTTGTGAAAACTTTCTTTTGATAAATATGGTAAATGTATTAGACATCACCAATTATTTATATTTTGATTATTATTATCTATGTGATCGTAGAATCATTTCATAGCTTTGTGGACTTAAAGTATTGCATCGTAGATCCTGGATGGATTGTGGACACGTGTGCGTGTCCATGTCACCAGCCTTTCGGTGAGTGGAGGTGGGGTGTGACAGTAGCATAAACCAAAGAACTAGAGACAAAGCCGTTTTCAAAGCCAAAAAACCCAGAGTGACCCAAAGAAGAAGAACCAGAGAGCAAAACAAGCAAAGTAATAATCCAGATCATGTCATTGCGTTCATCTTGTGGGATAATAATCCAGATCATGTCATTGCATTCATCTTGATGGGATCAAGCATTTGTATTTATCTTTATTTCATTTTATGGATTGTTATGATTGGTTGTGTGTTACCCCTCATTGGGCTTCTTGGAAGCTCACCCCCCTTGTTGCCCCCTTTTAGATGTTAATTCAGGGAACCATCCATAGCATGTAGCTAAGGAGCCGGCTTTCTACGGAGGTGACCTCTAGGATGAGGAGCTTGCTACGCACGAAGACGGCTGTGTATGTGATGATTATGCATTCGGAGCACGCTGAAGATGAGAGGATCATCTTCAGTTTTTGATTCTTTTTGTACTTATTAGATGTAGCCCTAGGGGCATAACTGTAGTTATGTTTCTATTGTGAAAACTTTCTTTTGATAAATATGGTAAATATATTAGACATCACCAGTTGTTTATATTTTGATTATTATTATCTATGTGATCGTAGAATCATTTTATAGCTTTATGGACTAAAAGTATTGCATCGTAGATCCTAGACGGATTGTGGACACGTGTGTGTGTCCATGTCACCAGCCTTCCGGTGAGTGGAGGTGGGGTGCCACAGTAGCAGAAACTGAAGAACTAGAGACAAAGACATTGTCGAAGCCAAAAAACCCAGAGTGATCCAAAGAAGAAGAACCAAAGAGCAAAAAAAGCAAAGTAAGTCTATATGTACTCCTCTATCAATGCCTCAATTGAAAGAAAGGCGACGTTTGATTGACCAAAGCACGATGATTCAAAAAACCCCACGAGAAGCACAAACCGTCTCGGCATCATACCATCCATTAGATGAGACGGTATCAATGCCCTAGATGGCTAGGATCTAACCGATCTATGCCATGATCATTCATACTAATGAAAGACTGACACACATATCTCTCGCTCCCTTCCCCATTTATGGCCATACAACGGTAGCAGTTAAATCGCCGCCATTAAAAGAGGGGGAGTAGATAAAGATGAAACTTAGGGGAGCATCGAAAAATCGGACACCCAATATACCCAGACATGTGAAGATCGAAAGCACATCCCCAGATATGATCAATACTCCCCCGACCTTATGATATACCATATACCTGTTGATCAGTCAATGGTCGGGAGGTCGCACCTCGACCTCATTAACATGAGCACAAGCCAACCTCTTCGACTTAAACCCTAACCAAGGTGGCTAACCAAGGTCAGGCAGTTATTTAACTCCCAAACCCACCACGATTAAGTTAGCCATTACAGAACCTTACCGTGGTCAGATTAGCCATTGTGATAGCCAACCCAGGTTGAGTTAACCGTTATAGGCTCGGCCAGTTCAGCCATGACAAAGGATAATCCCTCCAATAGGATGAGAACCTGTGTGAGCATGCCAGAGAGCCTCGACCAATGAGGAGGACCCATATCACCTATATAAGGAAGACTCAGCCAGGTTTACAGGTAAGACTCTCAATCGACTGAATACTCTAGGTAAGAATGAGAACATCTGGACCTGAATTTGGCATCGGAGCCTCCTTCCGGAGCTCCCTCCGAGCCAGCTTCTAATCTGTGTTATGTAGGTTCACGTCACCCGAAATCATGCAACAAATCCCAACAAATAGAGATATAACAACTAACAAATTTATCTATTGGTTTTGTTTGTCAACCTAGTTATACAATAATTAGTCTGTATGTTCAACAGTAACAATCTTCGTAGTTTTCATTTTTCCCCACTCTTCTCTTCTTCATAGCTCTGATCCATGTGAAAAAGCCTGATATCAATAACTAGAACCTGTGTGTGTGTGTGTGTGTGTGTGTGTGTGTGTGTGTGTGTGTGTAAGAGACTAAGAGAGATTCAGAATTAACCTCATCACGGCCTAGACCCAGAACTATAGTAAAACCAGAAACCCACTTAGTGAAATTACAACAAAAGAAAATAACCAAACTAGAGTGGTTGCACCAACACAATCATTTTTGGAAACCCAAACCCATACAAGACCGGCTTAACCTGAGTTTTTGGTCTGATAAGGGCTGGTAGTAGAAGTTTATTTAGTTGGGATTATTTTGTCATTTAAATCATTGTTAGCATGTCGTGAGTAAATAATGGAGTTTGCTTCAATCATAGTTTTAGAGTTTGAATATTATTGTTTGTTTTCCTATTTTCTTACTTTGAATATTAGTGTCTATTTTCCTATTTTTTTTATATTTGTATGTAACTGTTTGGCAACAAAATCCTCCCCTAAGTTATGGTCAGATGACCGTAATGGTGAGTGTGTGGGCATGCCAAAATCCTTCCTAACCAGATTCAATAGTAGATCTGACTTTGACCAAGCGACTTGGGCTCTCCTCTTGCCTCGATCGTTCCAAGGGCTTTTAATGTTCTTTTCAGAAATGTGATGCAAGGATTGAAAAAGATGAAGACAAATGATAGTAACTGTTTGAGATTTAAAATGTAACTTGTCTCTGTAGATATTCAATATACTAGAAATACGATCTGCTATTCTCTATTGATGTTAAGCATACCAAAAATAAGATCTGTTGTTCATGTTGATATTAGACATACTAGAAACGTGATTTATATCTCTGTTGATGCTAAACATACCAGAGACATGATCGTTTCACTATGAAATGAAGTTCATGACTTGAAGGAAGTACAAGACTTCAAAAGAAAATGTCAATCTAAAACATGAAAGATAAAAATGGAATGAAAGATTGACTTGATATTTGAGTTTATTTAATATGTTGATAATCCCTCTTTCTTCCACCATAGTCCTTTTATAGCTTTATTTGCAAGCTCCTGCTCTCTTGGCAGTTTCGTAACTACAGGAACTCATGTGCCATGTTTTTAGTGGGGTAGTTATTAGAAGTACACTCCCTTAATTGGTTGTAACTGTCTTAACCGCTTAAATGATGTGTTTGTAACTTTTCTGGAACTAACCCACGTTTGTACAAACTATGTTGGTTGATGATCGGTCAAGCTAGCTGAAAAATCAGAATCGTTTAGCTAACCATAAAAAGTCATAACGGTCAGCTGGCCGTAGAATGTCTTGATCAGTCATCTGACCGTATTTGGTCAGTTTGCGCTATCAACTTGATGGTTATTCAGACCAATCAACTCCTTAATATAAGGTCATCATTTTTTTAGCTAATTTGAATACATGCTAGTTTAACTGGTCAACTCCTTAACACAATTGATCAATAAATTGACGTCGATTTATTGACCGATTGTCTTATATGCCAGATTTGCTAAAATCGGGTATCAACAGTAACCAACGGTGGAAAATGATGGAATGAGATTTTGATATTGGTTGGTTCTTCACGGTGGTGAAGTTGAGAAGCATCGTGGGATTGTCTGTTGGTAAAGCAGTGCTTTCATCGTCATCCTTCTAATCTTTGTTTCATTTTTCTGCTTCTGTATCCCAGGTACAATTCCTCTTTCCCCTTTATTTATTCTTCTTCCTTATCTTTGTGCTGTTTTATTTCTCTGTTCCTGAAACTAGTGTGTAGTGCTACTGGCAGCCTTGTATAATTACCTCAAACTCCATGGTTACTTACTCTTTTGAGCCTGAGATCTGGGTCGACGGAAGTTTATCCCTGGGTGACCCAACCCCCCAAATATTGGCTCCTGAACTCCCTCCCATTGTGTGCTTAAACCTTTGTTTCAGATCTTCTGAACCTAGCATCTCCTCTGAACTGAGTTTCAGAAACTCAGTCTCTGAAACTCTTGTTTTGCTTGCTGTTTGGGAAGACCACCTGCTCTTCTTAATAGGATTGCGAGTTGTGATTTTCCACCCGAAATTTTAGGTCAACCCAGGGTTTTGCGAGGGAGTCCTTTCTCCTTGAGTCCAATCAGTTCTCTGCCCTTTCTGTCCGATATGAGGTTGAAGGCGACCTCTCGGGTTTGCTTATATTCTCTCTATATATTTTGTTTTCTAAGATTTCCCCTCTCTTGCCCTTTTATTCTGTTTTGTCCCTTACCGTCTGTTCCATGTATATCCGTACTCTCTATTTGCTAATCACCTTTATATCCCTTGCCCTTTTAACTACCAACGTATCCTTTAAGATTCTGCCTATCTCTACAGTTATGTCACTCTCTCATAAACTTCAATGTATTTACTGTTTTGCCACTAGTCCTTTGATTTGAGATTTGTACTCTTTGTGTGGGTCCATAGTCCATAGTCCCATAGATTTGTTATGGGGCATAGAGACTTGATTTATTTCGCATATAATTGCAACTTGTTTTTTAATATTAATATCTAGTAAAACTTCATCGCCCATGCATTTTAACTTTATGACAAGCACGCTTCATCTTATTTGAGGCTATATATCTTTAATAATGTTCCAATGTAGTAATGTTACAAATTCAAATATAAATATTATATTGGGATATTATTCATGTAACAAGGGTGGGTTAAGTTTGGAAAAATAACAAAATGGTGAAAAGACCAATAGGCAAAGAGAAATGGGACATTGAAAGATCAAATAGATGGGGGCAAACAAGGCATTTCATTTTCTTCCATTAGAATCTCATAATTATATTGTAAGATGGTATTTAAAATGGCATTTCTGTTATTTCATCATACTCCAACGATCCAACCCTTACCCAGGTTACCCGTCTCATTTCTGGCAGGATCAAGCTCTCCTCGAAGAGTTGAAATGGCTCTCTGGTGATTGGGATATCAGGGTTTTGATGGAAACCTCACTTGTGGAAAGAATCTTTATCGCTATTATTCGTTGAAGTAATCTCACCGAAAGACGAAAGGAGATCTCTCTCTCTCTCTCTCTCTCTCTCTCTCTCTCTCTCTCTCTCTCTCTCTCATTCTCTCTCTCTCTCTCTCTCTCTCATTTAATGCATTAGGTATATTAACTTCTTATTGTTATTTGGTCTATGATTTCTTGAGTTGAGCTTGATATATATTGAACTTCAGAGTTTCTCTTGCATGGATTTTGTTGGGAAATTGGGTCCAAACCAAGTGTTGTCATTGTTGGCAACAGTGTGGTGGTTCTGGTTCGGTATTGGGATTGATGTTTGAGTTGACTCTGAATTATAGGTTCAATATTTGGGTTCAATGTTGAACTAATTAGACTATATCAATCCTAGTCATCTAATTCAGCATCTCATTGGATAAGAAAGGTAGTTTGATGTGGTAAGCAAGCATTATGTCTAATAGAGCCAGCAAGCTTGAACATGTAACATCTTTGATTAAAAATGAAAAATATACAGCAAGAGCTATAGTATAACAAGGAGTGCATGGACACATGTCAACAACCTCTTGGTTTTGATATAGTACAACAACCTATAGAAATCAGCAAAGCACCATAGCACCATATGATGATGAAGCAATTAAGCAATTGGAGTTGGGCCAGGTTGGTAAATTTCAGTATGATGATATGGCATAAATTAAGCTATTGCTAATCCAAAGAAAAAGAAGTAAACTCCTATTAGAATTCTAAATGTCTCATATGTGAACAGCATCACTTCTATAGCAGGATTGCAATCATCACATGCGATAATAGAGACCATAGCAAGAGTTTTATGCAGCCCCGATCAACCAGTTGTCGTGGTTAACACCAACAAGGATATGGGTTCAGATTGCATGCTTCATAAGCTAAGATAAACAAGGTTTTATTGTCTTACAGTCCAAGTGCTACATCAGCAACTCACTTCTACATGGATTCTGGAGTCAACAAAGATCTCCGTTAAGAGAACAAATCAGCCAATAGAATTTCAGGTTTTGTGGAAGTTGTTTCATGTGTGGCTGCAACTACTGGCGTATGATTAGAGAGGTTGAGAAGGATTGTATAAAAAATAATAAAAGAAGAAAAGGAAGACAATGTTGAAGTCTGCAATGAACTCTTTACTTACTTGCGTGGCTTAATGAACTCTTTGTTGCCGATCACTATTGAACTCTTGTGAAACATGGAAATGTTTTCAATCAGATGAATAAATACATTCTTGGAGCAGAACCGTATAGAACTTCGGAGGTGCAGCTGAAAATTACAGAGAAAGAAGGGGAGTTCCCTTGTTCTTCAATGTTAAAATAAATCAAGGGAGATGAAGAGATTGTTTCTGTTGCTGCAACACTTGTATGGGTTCTTCTTGGTTTCTCTTTACTGATTTGAAGAAGAAGAAAAGAAGGTGCATTGTTTACTGTTGCATATTGTTGGAAGTTCATATTGCAAGTATTCTCAATTTAATTGGTTGATGGAAATCATTGCATCAGTAGTTTAAGCGTGTACTTCTTCTATACGTTAAGCAAGCAATCATCAACGGGGTCTACACAGGCTGAGATAACCCGTATCTGAAATCCATATTTTTGTATTTTAGAGTATTTATTGTTGAGAAACTCTAGATCAATGGTGTATTGGATTGGGATTTTATCTTATTGATTTAAAATTGTGAACCTAGTAAGTTAGGGCTTGTCTAGGGTGTGGGGTTGTTGTCCTTGTCTGAGTTGCATCTCAGATTGAAGCAGGGATAAGTTCTTGAACCGTTGTAGCGGTTAAAAAGTTGAGTATTAGGAAAATACAAAACCCTATATGGGTATTCCTCCGTGGATGTAGGCACTCTGGCTGAACCACGTATATCTGGTGTTATTGTCTCGCATATATTTTTTTACATATATTTGAAGTGCGTGTTGTGTAGAGTGGTGGGACACTATCTGCTAGACCCAGTCACATTGTTGTGTGAGGTGGACATGTTATTGTTTGCGTGATTGGTAATTACAGCATTGCCCTGGCCAATCGAGAACTTGGAAATTTGAGGTTTTTGTTGGGTTGCAATTAAAGAAATTTTTTGAACCACTGATTCACCCCCCTCTCAATGTCAACCTGGGAACATCAGATTTGTCCCTTGATTCCAGCATATTCTCTTGGTCCTTGATTTTCATGGTTTTTTCATCTAAATTCAACATTTGAACCTTTCCACTGAATGACTTTGACTTATATTTGCCCAAATAAAATTGGATTTCGTTCCCTGCTCTGCTCACCTCTCCACCTCCCTTCCCCCTTAGGTTGCTTTTATTGTTATTAAATTTCCTCTTCTTTTGGGGTCACATTTGATAGTTCATTGATTTCTGGAGCGTGAGTACTTAGTTTTTATTTTAATGTATGTGATAGATTGGTTTTAGTATTTCACTGGATTTTTCAATTGTTTTTTTTCCAAGGATTTTGGTTCCCACACTATGACTGAGTTTTCTCTCTTGGTTCATTTCATCTAATGTTGCCCTGTTCTTCTACATTTGTTCGTCTTTGACCCTGAAAAAATTTCAATGAGATTGGTCAGAATGATTGATGGGGGTTTGGGGGGGGGGGGGCTGTCTGGACTAGTTGTTTCCTTGTATAATGAGTCATGTTAATTTTATTGAGGGGAGTTATTGCATTCTTGATATTAGTGCATTTTTATCGTCTTGTTCTTTATCCTTTCGGGAAGACCATTTTAACCACTAAACTCTCATTTTCCATTGATTTATCCCAAAAACTTTTTTTGTTCTGGTTGTTTTCATGTCTTTTTCATTTCTTTCTTCCTTATATACATCTAGGGAGGCCTTCTTCTACTTGGTGTAGTATGAGAGGCAAGTGTTGCCACCGAATTCCGAGGGCATTTGTCTGAGTACTACTGATGCAGCAATTGACTATCATGGTATTGAGTGGCTATAGAGTTTAAACCAGTTGAACTCCCAATTGAACCTCTGGACAATGGTCAGCAGTAAAATGCTCTTTACCAGAACCTTCCATTCTAAATGTAAGTGTGGAATTACTTTAATATCACAAAGCTTTCTTTTTTGATAGGTATAAACTATTTTCAATTATTTTCATTACTGTGATTGTGAGAATGTCTTAAAATATAAAGAATGTATGGGTTATTGAAAAAATTTACTCATTTTTTACAATTTTTATGGTTCCTTCCAATGGGAATTGTATAATTGGGGTGGCTCTTAGTGCTCGAGTCCTCATGATATTTTCCAGTGCATTTGATATGTAGGCAAGGTGATTCTACTCACTTCTCAATGCTAGATTCTCTACCTTGTTTTCAAATTGTGCTAGTGCATTCCTCTTAATTTGTTCTTTACTTTTTGTTTAATTACATAGTGAAAATGACCTAGCTTCATGATGAATTGATAATTGATGATGCAAAGGGACATTTTGAAAGAATCCTATCTGCAATGGGGGAGGTATATTTTGTTGGGAATATCCCTCTCCATAATGGTTTTGATGATAACAAACAAGTAATGCTCTAATAACTATCTTTCGAGTGCCATGTAAAGGACCACAGCCAAGACACTTGATTTCAAGATATAAGCATACACCCATTGAAGCTCAAGATGTGATATGGCATAAAGTGATTGAAAGGAAGACTCTAGTTGCATGATTGAAAAGTTGAAGACTTGAAGAATTGATGACTAGAAGAGTTGAGCAGTTGAAGATTAGAAGACTTGAAGAGTTCAAGAGTTGAAGAATTAAAGACTTGAAGACCTCTAGATTAGGTTGTAATTTACACACTAACACGCACTACACTCATGCATTTTAGTGTTAGAAAAGACATAAGAAATAACCTAAGGCATTGGACACTCTTAATGTGACTACTGGGCAGTCAAAACACAAAACAGAGACCAATCGGTAACTGCCGGATTGAAGCGGCAACTACCGTTTGGTCTCTGTGATCAGTTTTTTCATCAGAGAATGGTAACAGAGACCATCTAGTAATTACCGGATGAAATCGGCAACTGTCGAATTTAATCAAAAGTTGAACCGATTTGCCGAATTAATTCTGAATCAAATGGTCCTCTTTGATTTAGCCTACAAAGGGCATTCAACAACTATCGAATGGAAACGACAACTGTTGGTTCACCTCTAAACACCCAACGGCTATATTTTGAGTTTAACGGCTATTTTTGTCCAACTGGACTTGGAAGCGACAATTGCCAGTTAGAAACAGTAACTGCCGATTGAGAAAAATTCTATCCGTTAGAGATTATTCTTCTTCCAAGTTGGGTGATTTTGTTAGCCTAATTAAGCCTAGTCTCTACCTATATAAATACCTCACTAATGACTTTAATAGTTAACAATTAAAAAAGCTCTTAGCAATCATATCAAAGCCATTTGTGAGGATCAACCGTTATTTTATTGAGTTCATGGATTGAAGTCAAACACGTTCTTCAAGAACTCAAGATTGTTGTAAAGTCTCCTTCACCTCTCTATACTCAAGGGAGATTACAAAATGTGCATTCAATCATTCACTTTGCATATTCATTTTGCACACACCACACAAGGTAAACTCAAACAATTCTATTCCACTTATTTTAATTATTATTTTTACATTTTTCTAAACTGTAATTAGGATTGTGTAAGGATCCTCTTATCCTTAAAAGAGTTAGGTGTTTCTCCACCGTTAAACGGGATTGTAAAAAGGTGTCTCTTTGCCTTGAAAGAGATTATAAGGATTCTCTTGTCTTAAATAAGATTTTGTAAAGGTTTTTTCCATACCTACTGTACTGAAAGGGAGAGTTAGTGGAATATCTTACAAGTGAAACTTGTAAGGAGTGGACTAGACTCAAGTTGAGTCGAACCACTATAAATCTTGGTGTAGTGTGATTGTATGTTTTTATTCCATATTTCTTTTTACAATCACACTTGAGAAATTCGAAAAGATTTTAAATTCCACTAGTATAACTTATTCACCCTCCTCTAAGTTATTTCAATTGGTATCAGAGCGGGAGCTCAAAGTTTTAGGACTATTTTAGTCTTAACATGAGTCAAAGACCATGGTCATATCCCAAGGACCACCAGAGGGTATGAATGCCTCAAGACCTCCTTACTTTAATGGAACAAATTTCTCTTTATGGAAGTATAGATTTAAGAACTTTATGTGTGGTCATAACATCTTCGTATGGAAAGCCATAGAAAGACTATACGTCATTACCAAAGAAGTTGAAGGGAAGACGGTACCCAAGAAAGAAAAGGAATGGGCGACCGATGATGTTACCCTCATCCAATACAACTTCATGGCAATCACCTTCCTTCAGTGCGCTCTCGATGAATAAGAATTCAACCGAGTCATAGCATGTGAATCAGCCAAAGAAATTTGGGACATGCTTGTAGTTACTCATGAAGGCACAGAGGATGTAAAGGAAAGAAAAGTAGACAAATTAATTTTAAATTACGAATCATTTATGATGTATGAAAATGAAACCATCTCTGAGATATTTATACGCTTTACCAACATTGTAAATAGTCTTAAGAGTCTAGAAAAGACCTACATTAATGCTGAAAAAGTTAGAAAAATATTAAGATCTCTACCAAATACATGGAGACCTAAGAAAACTACAATTGAAGAAGCAAAGGACCTCATGAAGATCTCCCTAGACTACTTGTTGGGTTCTCTACAAACCCATGAAGTTGAGCTGCAAGGTGATAAGAAAATTCCAGAAGTTAGGAGGAAGACCATAGAACTAAAATCCTCTCAAAGCATTGAAGAGGTAAGTGACGATGACAATGATGAGGAAGACTTTGACATGAAAAAGGAGATATCACTCATCACAAGGAAATTCAACAAGTTTCTCAAGAAGAAGGGAGTGGTGGTCACTAAATCTTGCCAAATCTTAGTGAATCTCCAATCAAATGAAATGTTTTTGTTTGTTTTCATATTTTAGTCAACGCATTTAAATTTCTCAATTTTATCTATGTTTTTACTTTGAGTTCACATGATGAACTAGTCTAATGAGTAAGGATAGATGACCTGAAGAAGCCTTAAATGCTTGGCCTGTTCTCAACAGATGAAATGCAAACAAATCAGAATTTTTCATGGCTTGCCCCTTTGTAGTTTGTGGACGAAAGGGGTTGTCTTAGATTTTCTTTATGAGACTTATCATGTGTGGTTACATTTAGAATTGATAATTTTTATTTGGTAGGTTTTAACTTATGAGAGTTGAATAGTAGATGAATGTATTCAATGGATGAATAGATCATGGATGTTTTTCCCAAGTAAGAAATAACAGTAATGATGGATGTTCATGGATGCAGGGATATAATTTGGTTTATACAATGCAATGAATTAAATTATGCTATATATTATAGATTTCATCACTTATATAATTTTCTTTAGCTCAAGCAGGTAGAGCATTTGGGGACTCCCTAAGAGATGGTGGTTCAAATCCATTTAGACTTGTTGAATTTTTGTTTTTTTTTTTTTTTTTTTTTTTTTTTGTGAATGAATAATTCAATACCAAGAGGAGAAAGAATGTACAAGGGGAAAAAAAAGGGGGGGGGGAGGACCAACAGGGGAATAAAACCGAGGGGCTCAGAAGGGCAAGCCCCTGGCAACTAACCTCAATGAACATCAATGGGGGGGGGGGATGGTGGTGGCAGGGAGGCCTCAGGAGACAACAATAAGCCTATTCCTTGAGGTGTCACGAACCTTGCCTATTCGCAAAAATCTAAGTCTAGAACTAACATCAAAATAAATGGCTTTCCAAATCCCTTCAAAGGAATGGGAGTTGGTGGTCCATCTATGTAGGTTACGTTCCATCCAAAGATGGTTGATGGTGGTGCAAAAGGTGAGCTTTTTGATTGTATCATAAATGGTGGAGCCACTGAAGGGCATGTCTATTCAGATCCATTCCTGAGGGAGGGCCAGAATGGGATGGGGTGAGGGCCAGAGAGTGCGGAGGACCTTTTTCCAAATGGAGGCAGAGAAGGAGTAAGAGAAGAAAAGGTGATCCACATCTTCTGAACCATTCCAGCACAAACAATAGGAGGTGGGGACCTAGATGTGACGATGATAGAGGAAGGACTGCATAGGGAGGCAATAAGAAAGAGCTCGCCAGGCAGTGAAGCTATGACGAAGGATATGCCATTTAAACCAGATGATGTTTCTCCATGGAATAAGGGGATCTTGTCGAATTTTTTAATATCTATTTTTTTGGTCCAATCAGTTTCGGGGCATTTGGATCGCTCCCCTTGTCGACTTGTCGATACATGTTAAACATTGGTACTTATTATATATTCTTAAGAAAATTGTCTTTTATACTACAATGTAGAGGAGGCCTCGTATGATCCAATCGAGTCAGTATTTAGATTTAATTTCCCTAGTCAATATGTCAATACTTGTGACTAGTGGTGAAAAAAAAATCCAACAAATAGGTTAAATTATTTTCACTAAAAAATCCAATGTATTTAATTTTTTGCATGATAGCATGGTATCACCTGTGCACACTTGGGTAAGGGGCATGTCCCATCATTATAGAAGTTATGAGACAATTGAAGGAAGGATGTGATTTAGTTCCCATCATCTTGGCAGAACTCTTCCAAGGACTTGATGAGATGAACTACAAAGGCAAGTTTGGATCAGACTATTATATGGGATGTCCAACCATGTTCCAACTTTGGTTGATGGAGCGGTTGCAGTTATTGAAGCCCTTAAGGGGTAGCCGGCTGAAGGTGAAATTCCAGGTTTTGAATGATTGGGCGGAATATTTACAAGGGAAGACCCAAGAAACTATAGACTAGAATTGCCACTGGTGGCCACATGCCAACTTTTTTTTGAAGACCCCTAGTTGCAGTTACATCAGGTTGATGGACCTGACCCACACTTCATTCTATCTCCCTTCATACATTATGCAACAGTATCGGCTTCCTTAAGGAGAGCTTGAGAAGATCAAGAACTTCCACCCACCACAGAAATTGACTGTATCCATTGTTAATCTTCCTGTTAGAGATTGGCCAATGTAAGAGGATTTGACCTCATGATTTAATTGAAATCTTTTATTGGACAGAAGGTTGTGTCAATTAGGTTTACTCTAGTCCTAGTTCACACATGACCACATGGAATCAAAAGGTAAAAGCGTTGGGCAATATCCACAAAGATAACTTGGCAATTAAAAAGGGTGCATTGTATTTAAGTAAACATCATTTTGCATTGTTCCTCACTTAAAAAAAAAATTATTCAGAATCCCTAGCGGGTTGGCCACAATAGCATAAAAATAAATAAAAATAAAAATAAAATGAAATAAGACAAAAATAAAAAGAAAGATGCCAAAATGGTGCCCTCACTCAGGTGCCAGACGTTCAGGCCCCTGCAGAAAAATTTTCATAAAAAAAAATTATTCCTGACAATCACAATGCATGACATCACCCACAGTTTTGTCTGTCATTGGCTCTGGCTTATTTACAGCCAGACACCAATAGGTAGCCCCCTGTGAAATCCTTGGTCTCCGACTTATTTACAGTGACACCTAAGGAAATCACACCCACAGTTTTGTTTGTCATTGGTATCCAGCTTATTTATAGCAGGGCACCAATAGGCAGTCCCTAGTTTTGTCTGTCATTGGTCTTCGGCTTATCCAACAACTAGACACCAATAGCCAGCTCCCCATGAAATCCTGAGTCTCCGACTTATTTACGGAGGACAACTAAGGATATCACACCCCCAGTCTTGTCTATCATTGGTATTCAACTTATTTACAGCATGACACCAATAGGCAGCCTCCAATATTGTCTGTCATTGGTCTCTGGATTATCCAACAGAAGGACACCAATTGCCAGCCCCCTGTGAAATCCCTGGTATCCGACTTATTTACAGCGGACACCTAAGGAGATCACACCCAGTTTTGTCTATCATTGGTCCCTGTCTTATTCATAGCAGGACACCAATAGCTAGCCCATTGTGTGATTCTGGTCACCGGTTTAATACAACAAGATGACCCCCCAAAAAACAATGATAGTTTGCATATGGAATCATTATGTACTAACACCTTGGCAGGAACTAAGCAAGGATGGGCAAGAGGTGTTATAGGTAAGTTTTCAACCCCTTAAGTTTAAAATTCATAGATAGGATCATATTAATTCCTTTGTTTTATCGATGATTTAACCGATTTGCAAAGTTTACCGATAGGTTAGCCGCATATTTGCTCATTTGCACCTCCACCATCATTGAGCACGATGGCGGCAGTATGTGCTCATGATGACAAAATTTTGGGAGTTCTTTTCTTTGCCCTTCGGCCTCAGCCAAAGAGGGGCATTCTGTAGACACCCAATTTTGTCATCCACCCGGATAGTGATGATATATAGGGAGTGGCCAAGGTTTGTGCTTCACATCAAAAGGGAATCTAGGCCTTTGGTGGCGATCCAGATGATGGTAATAACTTGAGAATCAACCTAAAACCCTAATCTAATCTCAAACCCGGAAGTGCCTGAAACCCTAATACGACCCAAAACACTAATATGGCCTTAGGCCAATTTCAAGCCCGATATTGTGTGGTACTCGATTCTAGCATGTTATATATTGACAAATTGGTTCTAAGTACTCTCCAATAGTGTGAGAATGGCATGAACAAGGATTGTTGGAAACCCCCCAGCTGACAAATGGGTAAAGTTCCCTTTTTGCTATTCTCGATCTTTTTCGAGTGAATAAGCAGTTCAAAACCCACACCATTGGATAGTGCTCGGAAAGAGGATTCCGATGGTATATCACATGTGACAATCGGACAACTGGATCTCCCAGAATCAGTCCCAGAAGTCAAAATAAGTATCGGTAAGACCAATTTTGATCTGAACCAACCTAGACCCACATTGGGAGCATATGGCTCTGAATGGGTTCCATGCAGACCCATAGCCTTGTCAATAAAAAATGTAAAAAAAAATAATAAAATTTTTATTTTTGGAAATAATATGAAATTGTACCGTATAGTCCCCATACGACCCTATGGGTTTTTTTTCTTCCAAAAAAGGAAATAAATAAAAGTTTTGGAGACAGGCCCATTCATATTCAGACGGACCCATCAATTTTAAATAAAAAAGGTATTCTTTGTGCATTTAAAACGTGACTAAAACTTTATTTGGAAGGTTAGCACCTACGGGCCCATGGGGGCTTGATTGCCAACCCGTGGATTTATTTTGAGAACCGTAGAGGGGTGAGGCTTGACACCTATAAATAAGGTCTCCTTCTCCCACATTAAAGAGGGGAAGAAAATTCCAACACACCAAGAAAATTTCCAAGGCACGGTCAAGGAGGAGAAAAGAGAGAGAAAAGAGAAGGAAGTGAGAAAGAGTGAGGTGAAGGAATTTCTCCACCTCCCACCCTCGAGAAGCACACCAAAGCTTGGAGAGCTACTGTTACTGCCAAAAATCCGCATGAGCTGACCTGCACAAGCACAGACGGCAGATGCCCGGAGCTTTGTCCCGGTTAGTCCTCCGACGCTCAAGTTAGGGATTGGCCGCACAGTTTTTGTATAGGAGTAATGGTGGGGGTATTGAGGCTTACCTTCTTTCTTCCTCTCGGGCCCTCTTATATAGCTCCTAGGGTTTAGGGTTCTCCCTTTCCTTCCAAGAGTCCTTCTCAGGTCCACCTTCTTCCCTCTTAGAGTTCCACTCGAATACGTCCATCCCTCTGGTGGAAAATATTCCCTTCATGCAAGCGACGTGATAGAGCGTGATAGAGTCTTTGTACTCCCTATCTAGTGGGTGACACGTGTCCCGGTGGGCGATGCATGTTCTCACCCTACTGAGTGATCGATTTAGCCGTATCAGGAGCCCCCTTACTCCCACTAGGAGTCTCTTCCTGTGGGAGTAACCAAATTTTTCGTAATTGTAATTTTTCCCTCTTTTTCCTGCCTTCAGCCTTATTCCTTCGGCTTTAGTTCTGCTAGCAACCGAGAGCTTCAGTCAGTCGATGTGAAGACCTTCAATCAGTTCAGCTCGGCCTTAGCCTGAGCACCCGACTGAGGTGAGGACCTTCGGTCAGATCGGCTCGGCCTTAACCTGAGCCCCCAACCGAGGTGAGGACCTTTTGTCAGATCGGCTCGGCCATAACCTGAGCCTCCAATCGAGGTAAGGAATTTCGGTCAGCTCGGCTCGACCTTAACCTGAGCACCGTCCGAGGTAAGGACCTTTGATAAGTTCGGCTCGGCCTTCTCCGAGACCCCGACCGAGGTAAGGACCCTAAGTCAGCTTGGCTCGGGCTTAGCCAGAGCCCCCGACCTACGTGAGGACCTTCGGTCAGATCGGATCGGCCTTAGCCTGAGCCCCCGATCGAGGTAAGGACCTTCGGTTAGCTCGGCTCGGCCTTAGCCTGAGCACCGTCTGAGGTAGGGACCTTCGGTCAGTTCGTCTCGGCCTTGTCCAAGACCCCGACCGAGGTAAGGACCTTTAATCAGGTCCGTTCGGCTTTGGCTGACCCCCGACCGAGGTGAGGACCTTCGGTCAGGTCCGTTCGGATTTGGTTGAACTCCCAACCGAGGTGAAGACCTTCGGTCAGGTCTGTTGGGCTTTGGCCGAACACCCAATCCGAGGCAAGGACCTACGGTCAGTTTGGCTCGGCCTGCCTGAGCACCGTCCGAGGTAGGGACCTTCGGGCAGTTCTGCTCGGCCTTGTCGAGACCCCAACCGAGGTAAGGACCTTCGGTCAGCTCGGCTCTATAATACCCTACTTCTTAAACCCGGTCTAATTACACGGTTGACCCGATTTAACCATGCAGGACCCGAACCGAAGAAAATTAGAGCGGGTTCCTTATGGACTATGATGGCAAGGGTGACCTTAAACACCGGCTGGCCCGACAAGTCCGAGCCAATGCCAGAAGAGACTGGAATACCCAAGCCGTGTACATGCACCTATCATAAGGCCATGTACGGATAAAGCAGGTATGTAGCCATATATTAAGGTGCATACATATATTACATCGTACGCCAAGAGTGAGATTCGTGCCGAGGGCCGAATTCTGTCAAAATCCCAAGTTTTGGCCCTCAGGTGGGCGGACAGGTGGGCGCATCCACCCACCTGAGTGAGCCACCCATGTGAATTACTTAGTATTTTAAAGAAGTATATATAGCATTTATACTTTCTTTTCTTTTCTCATTTATGACACTCGTACGTTGGTGAGAAGAGTAAAGAGGAGAGAGAAAAGAAAGGAAAGAAGAAGAGAAGAGAAGGAAGAGGAAGAAGAGATGGATTTCAGCGGCGCCGAGGCTTGATCTTCCCATTCCGACGCCGGAAGAGTGATCTTCAACACTAGATCTACATTTAGAGGTGAGCAAAGTTTGGGTTCCTTGAACCTTCACCATACCCAAGTAAAACCCTTGATTTGGGTAGGGTTTCTTGAGATCTTGTAAATCCCCCTTGAAATGATGAATCTAAGGTTTAATAGATGATTTATGTGTTGATCTTGAAGGGTTTAAAGAAGTATTTACAAGGTTGGAGAAGCATTGTGGATTGAAGTGATTTTTGGGGTTGAAGGTGTTCTTGAGCAAAGAAGGTAAGATGGCTTCCCATTCCTTAAATCTAACCTAGATCTAGGTTAGAACCTTCCTATAAGACCTTGAATGAGTGAAGAATGGCTTTGGAAAAGCCCCATTTGAATCCCCAAAGATTGGGGGAAGTTGGGAAGAAACAGTAGGTTTCCTACCAAGACCAGTGGGCCATCTGGCCTGCTTGTGGGCACCCCCCTGAGAGGGCAGGGCCCTCGGGCACAACCGGTGGGCCAGACCGGTGGGCCAACCGGTGGGCCACCCTACCCGCCGGTCTTACCAGGCCCTCTGGCCCAACCGGTGGGCCAACCTACCTGCCGGTCCAGACCGGTGGATCTGACCGGTGGGTCAGACAGGTGGGCTGTCTGACCCACCCGAGAGGCTCCGAATGTGATTTTTTCGTCTGATTGGACCCAAATCGGACGTGTGACCTTCTTTTAGGATTCTAAATATGATCGTATCATTGGATCATGTTAATCTTGATTCCAAGATGGTGAAATACTAACCCCGCTCACTCATGTTAGGTTCACCAAATCCTACGCTTCTCGCACCGGATCTCACCCATACCAAGCGGGAATCCTTGTACACTATAGGTAAGTGGGGAGAGGACGTTTGGCCTTGTTTCAAGGCATTGTTTGGCATTCATTTAATCGTGTCTAGTCTAGCCATGCCATCCTGAAAATGCTATGTAGATTAGTTCATCCTCACATTGTTATGCATGGGTGTTATGTTTACTTTCTAAATGCCAAGTGATGGGATGCTTATGTGATGAATGTTGACATCATTGTGCATGATGCATTAATAGACTAGATACCGTAGTCGGCTTGGAAACGAGTGCATTGGTGGCCCGTGGTATGGGACGCGGTGGCACTATGCAATCGTACTATTGTCATATAGGAGCATGCGGTTCAGGATTTTCACCTTCCCGTGCTACGACCCTTCCCAACAGGGGTTAAGGTGTTGGGTTACCATTTGGGGGGAAGCAGTGGTCGCGGTTTTCGGGTCACTGTGGCGGTTAGACATAACGCCCGGTGGCTCATTAGGACAGTCGGCAACCCTGGTGGTATATTCAAGAGGGTCAATCGTACTGCTTTTAAATTGTTAGAGTCAGCACCTTTAATTTCAGTCATTTACTTTTCTATTGAGAGCCAGTGGTCGGCATGTTTTTACTTTTTTGAGTACTCATGGTGGGCCTCTCCGACAGCCCTATGGGCGTATCGCGGGATGGAGTTCGTAGCTCGTACCCGCAGTTAACGTGCACTGTGGTTATAGTAGTACTAAACCAAAGACTTAGTAATGTTGCTTAGGTGGATGTGATTTAAAATGTATTGCATAGCATGTAGTGCATATGATTGTGATTTGTTGTGTGGGCTGTTGTGTGGTCCATCTTTCCACTTACTGAGCTAGTGAGCTCATCCCTCGTGTGCACCTCTTATAGATGATTTTGCAGGTCATCCATCTGAAGAGCACGGGTCGGGTCCCACGGTTGAGTTTCCTGAAGAGGACTGGTGGGCCCCTGAGGAGTTAGAGCACGGCACTGATTGCTCGTGCGAGAGTTGTGCTGCGGGACCGCAGTTTTGATGCCGAGCTGAGCTCCACTTTTGATGCCGAGCTAAGCTCTACCATGTGATGCCGAGCTGGGCTTAACCTTTGATACCGAGCTGAGCTATAGGCTTTGATACCGAGCCGAGCTGTAAACTCTGATTTTTTATGGTTTCCTTTATGTACTTGATATGTGAATTGTACTTTTATTATGTAAATATCATGCCTTCAGGCCCACATGTAATTAACTATTGTATCACAATTCAGGTATCAAGTATTATGAGAATATTCACAGGTAAACCAAGTCTTCCACTGAACTGATAAGCTCTTTCTTAGTTGTGTGTATGCTGTGGTGGAATACTGTATCAGATGATCCTGACAGGTTTGGGTTAACCGATGTTAACCCGGTCACCGGCCCGATTCTGTGTGAACGGGGTGTGACAACGGTGGTATCAGAGCGTGATGCTCTACTCCACTCACAGCATACTATTAGACCCCATAGAATCTATAATCGGAAATAGGATTGGGTTAATGTAAAAACCTTAAAGAGTTAAAAGCCAAAGAAAGAAAAGAATAAAAATGGTTGCATTTAGATATTGCATTCATGGCATGCGTGAGAGAAAATAAAAGGTTAATTAATTGGTGTCATAACCCATTGAGTACAATTTTGACGAAATTTTGGCAGCATAAAGGCGCAAAATGAGATTTCCAAAAATTTTTCACACAAACACCTGATAAACAATATATTCATATATGACAATGATCAAAAGTAACAATAGACACCACAACTAAACTACACAAGTATTTAACATATAAATTCACCGCAAACCACTATCAAAATACATTATCCCACAAATAAGTCCAGTTACAGTGCAAATACAATGAATGAGAAAAGAAAGGAAATATACAATAGGATCCAATAACAGGAAACAGATAAGAGGTTGGTGTGGACGAGCTAAGCCTCACTGATCGTCGTCGTCGTCTATGATTACTACGTTCGTCGGAGGTCTAGAGTTGATGTCGAGGCGATGGTCGTAGTAGTCAAACCTCGCGTTCACCAGCCGTACCTCCCTCCGTAGTCGGCTAAAATCTGTTGAGATGGCGTTGGCCGTGGTGTTCAGGTCCTGGCCCAGCTTGAGGAAGGAGTTCTCCAAGGTAGCCTACCTCTCCAGGATGCATTCCTCCTTGGAAGCACTCTCGTCCAGCCTTCTTAGCAGCTGATCTTGGCCATCCTTCAAAGCCCTCATGGTGGACATCATGCCCTCAAAGTCATATGCACCACTCTCGGGTGGTGGGGCTCTATGCTGTGGGGCTGTAGCTCTGGTGAAGCCAGGATCGGTACCTCCCGACTCCCGAGGCACCTCCTCAGGGATGTCCTCATCCACCAAGTCAACCTCCTCATCCTGAGGTACATAGTCCACATCCTCCTCACTGGACTCCTCCTCCATGAGAACATCCTCCATAGGGGCAGCCCTCCTATCCCTACCTCTCTAAGCTCCTGCTCTCGGAGGTGTATCCATAAGGGTGTGGAGACCCATCCTCAAGAGGTTACCCCTGTCGAACTTGTCCGTCGGAGTTTTTCCCTCCTCGCCACTCAGGTCCACCCCGAAGAACTCGAAGATCCTAGTGAGGATCCTACCATATGGGAATCCTCCATCCTCGGGGTGAGAAGTATGGTGCTCCATCGTCTTGAGGATGATGTATGGCAAGCACAAATGCTCGAAACCTCCCTCTAAGGCTGTGTAGATGCAGTAAGCTATGAAGGCCGCTATGAAGCCCACCTGGTTCCGATGACCTCCCCTGGGGAGCAAGTTGAACTAGACCAGTCGGGAAAATACTCGAACCTCTGGGTAGAAGGATGTCTCGGACTCCGGACGGGCACTGCTGCCACAGATAGTCTCATAAATGTAGTTCGGCGTCTCCAGACTCATGAACGGGCCCAAGGGCTTACTCCTGGGAGGACTGTAGTAACGGTGCCTGGTGGCGGAGATACCCAGAATGCTGGCAAAGGTGTCCACGGTCAGCTGGATGTCCACCCCCTTCACCATACTGATGATCGCGTACTCTCCGCACCGGTAAGAAACCTCCAGGTTGCAGTAGAACCTACGAACCAGCTTCTCGTAGCACGGGCGGTCTACGTGGAGGATAGACTCCCAACCCAGTGCTGTGAACCTCTCCTGAAGCCGAGCTTTGTGGAAGTCGTCGACTACCACGGTCTTTTCCATCATTACTGACCTCTTCAGGAAAGCTGGCCAGTTGGCTGCTGCCTCTGAACTGTGGAAGAGCTCCTCATCGTAGTTAGAGGGATCAAACCGGGCAGGTCCGGGTCTCCCTGTGCGGGGGGTTGGAGAGCTAGTTCCCGCACTCTTCCGCTTAGAAGTGGTGGTCTTACGTCGAGTGCCAGAGGATGCGGGCTCCTTGCCCTTGTGAGATGACATCCTGGCAAGAAAAGAGGAAAGCAGGGTGAGTAAGGAAGAAGAGAATGACAACAGTAAGGGGGAGCAGTAAGGGGGAGCCCCAAAACCCAATTCTCGTAAAACAGAAAATGCGACAAGCGAGGAATGATAGGGAGTCCATGGACGAGATGCATGGTAAGTGACAACACAGAATCATGGAAAAACAGCAATATGACAGAAAGGGGCATATGTAACATGGCAGGTAAGGAATGATAAAGAGGATTCAAATTTTAAATGCGCAAGTTCATTCACAATGGAGTAAAGCTTGAAGCTACAAGTCTAAGACGGAAATGCCGTGGTAGTGAGATCATGAACATGCAAAAACATACGCTAATAGACTATTGAGGTCCACAAATACCAAGGATGTAAAGAAAAAAAATCAAGGAAAACCCAACACAAAAGAGGGATTTTCATGGGAAGACATGAGGATTTCAAGCATAAGGGACATTCCATGAATTCTACAGCATGTTAGGTACAAAGCAAGCATAATGCATCGCAATTGAATCATTAATTGGGGAAAAAGAGCAAGAAATGAAGAAACCCCCAAATTTGAGAAAAACTAGGGCACGGTTGGGGTTTTTTCTCAAAATGGAAAGGTAAATCCTAGAAACTAGAAATAAATCACATAGAGAACATCACAAGCACATGAAATCACTATTCTATGGAAAGAAACATGGGAAAAGAACCTAGATTGAAGTCTACACATGAGTTCTATACCCCAAGTAAAAAATTATGAGAAAAAGGGAAGAAAAACTTACTTGGAAGTGGGAGAGTTGAATCTTCTCAAAAAGCGCCGGGTTGATGAGTGGAATCGCGAGTGGAAGCATCAAAATGCTCTCCAAAATCGCCCGAGGGAGAGAGAGAGAGAGAGAGAGAAGAAGAAGAAGGGAAGGAAATAAGGAATGAACAGGGTTTAATGCCCTGTTTGTGATTTTCATTCGGGTAGGACCGGCGGGCCACCCTGCCCGTCGGTGTCACCCGCCGATTGAGGATTTGGATTGGCGGGCCAACCTGCCCACCGGTGCAGCCCACCGGTTGAGGAAAACTTGGAAAAAAATGGAATTTTTTTTTATTATTAATAGTATTAATATAATTATTATGATTGTTGTTATTATTCTTTTAATTGTATGTTATGGTCAAGTGGGACCATTGACATACTTGTCGGAGCACCGGTCTTGTATCTTGGAATTAAGTTGCGGTTATTTACAGACTATCATAGGCTACAATACCCTATGCGATGGCATATACTTGTGTGCCGAAATCAATTCTACGGTGTTTAACCAATGTGGTGCATGATATGTTCCAGGTACAGGGATACGATGGTACGTACTAGATTCGGTAGCAATGCCTGAGGTACCTCGCGTGGTCCTCGTCCAGTCGGTCGACCACCGAATCCCAGAGGGTCTCACTCTGTGGGCCAAACCTCACTTCCACAACCTCCAAAGACCTTTGGTCAGGGTGGGGCACATGGGGACCCACCTATGACTACACTTCCGGACCCTCCACCTGTGATTACTCCGGGGGATGTTGCTACCATAATTCAGCAGTCACAACAGGCTTTCCAGCAACAAATGCTTCAGCAACAGCAAGCATTTATGACTGCTATTTAGCAACAATTGGACCTTTCTCAATCGGGTCAACCTCCCCGGATACTTACTCCACAGGACCCGCCTGTAGGGTCGGGAATGGGACCACAAGTGGGAGGTACACCTCCAATTCCACCATTCAGTATTCCTCAGTATGGGGTGCCTCCTCCATACTCTTACTATCCGGCTTATGCTCCTAACTTTCCACCGACGAATAATACGTGAAAGGTAGTGGAGTCATTCAAGAGGAACTTACCACCTGTATTCTCTAAGGTGGGGAGTGATCCTCTGGAATCGGACCAATGGATCCAAGAACTAGAGAAAATATTTGAGGTGATTGAGTACACAGATGCACAGAAACTCATTTGTGCGGGGTTGCAACTCAAGAAGGAGGCCAACTCTTGGTGGCAAGCCTCCAATCCCATATTGTTGGCTACCCATCTAGAACCCACTTGGGAACAGTTCAAGGAGTTGTTCTTGGACAATCATTACCCACGCAGCTTCAGAGACTGCAAGGAGACTGAGTTTATGGCTTTAACTCAAGGAGGTTAGACTATCCTTGAGTACCAACAGCAATTTGAGAGCTTGTTCCATTTTGCCCCAAGGCATATGAGGACAGCTGAAGAGAAGGCTATGAGATTCCTAAAAGGCCTAAAAGCATCCATTAGGTCTGTACTTGAGGTCTTGGATTTGACTGACTATGGCCAGATTGTGCAGAAGGCCAAGACCATGGAGGATAAGCAAAGGGGAGAACAGTCCCTCACCCCTGGACTGTGGAAGAGAACGAACCCATTTTTGGATATGGGAAACTCCTCCAAGGCATACCGCAGATCGTACAGTTCTGGGCCTATGTATAGGCAGCCCTATAGGCCATCTGGCTATCCTCCTAGACCAGCTGGTGGTTCGAGCTCCACATCTTTTTGCCCGAACACTAGTGCGGCACCTACAGCTCCAAGGCCACCTCGACCTCCATCTGCAACGGGTCAAGTACAGAGGGGCCCCGCCCTAGTTCTGACATCTCAGATTCGTTGCTTTAACTGCCATTCATATGGGCACTATGCAAAAGACTGTCGGGTCAGACCAGCCTTGCCCTCCAGTCAGCCCTCGGCGTATCGACCTCCGTTAACTCGGGGAAGTCAACCGCAAGGAAGGATGTATGCTCTATCAGCTGAGGAAGCTGAGGCCAGTACAGAAGTAGTAGCAGGTACATTTTAAATTAAGAATTTCCTTATGTTAAATATTGATGACCTGCTGAAATTATATGCATTGTTACACTAGGTGTCCTACCCATATCAGGCATACCAGCCTATGTTTTATTCGATTCAGGAGCTACTCATTCATTCGCATCTAAGAGATTTGCCGAGAAACTTGGGATGCCACCTAGGATCCTAGATCACAGAATGATTGTTAGTATGCCTACTGGTAAAGTTACACAGTTGAAGGAGGTGTATAGGCCGTGCCCAGTGGAAATTAGTGGGAAGAACTTTGATGCACAACTCATTAAGTTCAATATGCAGAATTTTAATGTTATACTGGGTATGGATTGGTTGTCGACTCATCGAGCTAATGTGATGTGTGCTGAAAAGCTGATTAGGGTGACAGATGACGAAGGGAAAGAATTGGTATACCGAGCAGATAAAATGAAACGGGTGAGAAAGGTCCTTGTCTTCGCTCTTCAAGCGGTAAAATTGTTAGAAAGTGGATGTCAGGGCTACTTAGCATTGGTACTTGATGTTGATGCAAGGATTACACCTCTAGAATAGGCAAGGGTGGTTAAAGAGTTTCCTGACGTCTTCCCAGATGATCTAATGCGTTTACCACCTGATAGAGAGTTGGAATTTGCCATAGATTTGACTCCTGGAGTAGCTCCAGTATCTAAGGCTCCGTACAGGATGGCACCAGTTGAATTGAAGGAGTTGCAGGAACTATTGGAAAAGGGGTTTATTCGCCCAAGTGTTTCACCTTGGGGTGCCCCAGTGTTGTTTGTCAAGAAGAAAGAAGGCAGCTTGCGTATGTGCATCGATTACCGGGAATTAAATAAGCCAACCATTAAGAACCGGTATCCGTTGCCATGCATTGATGATTTATTTGACCAGTTACTGGAAGCCAAAGTATTTTCAAAGATAGAGTTCCTAGTGTTATCTTTTGGGTTAACCAATGCACCGGCAGCATTCATGGATTTAATGAATCGAGTATTTCATGATGTACTCGATAAATGGGTAATTATTTTTATTGATGACATCTTGATCTACTCCAAGACAGAAGAGGAGCACACTCAACACTTGAGAATGGTGTTACGGAGGTTGAGAGAACAACAGTTGTTTGCCAAATACAACAAGTGTGAATTCTGGCTTGAGCAAGTTGGATTCCTGGGGCACGTAGTGTCTAAGGTCGGAATCGAAGTAGATCTCGATAAGGTGAAAGCAGCAGTAGAATGGGAAAGCCCTAAGAATGTCACTGAAATTAGAAGCTTCTTAGGATTGGTTGGATATTACCGGCGCTTCATTGAGAATTTCGCTCGGATCTCAGCACCAATGACCAAGTTAACCAAAAAGGGTGTGAAATTCGACTGGGTAGAGGAATGTGAGAAGAGCTTCCAGGAATTGAAGAAAAGATTGGTGACGGCCCTTGTGTTGACCATTCCTGAAGGCACGGGTAGAATGACAGTCTATACTGATGCTTCCAAAGTTGGGTTGGGTTATGTTCTCATGCAACGCAGAAAGGTGATAGTGTATGCATGCCGACAACTAAAGGAGTATGAGAAGAACTACCCCACTCATGACCTGGACCTAGCCGCAGTCATTTTTTCCCTTAAGATTTGGCAACATTACCTGTATGGGGAGAAATGTGAGATATACAGTGATCATAAGAGCCTTAATTACTTTTTCACTCAGAAGGATTTGAATATGAGGCAGAGGAGATGGCTTGAACTCATGAAGGATTATGACTGCGACATTCAGTATCATCCCGGCAAGGCTAATGTAGTGGCAGATGCGTTGAGTCGGAAGGCACAGACTGTGTCACTCTCCTACTTAGCAGTCAGTCCACCACTCGTGCAAGAGGTGATGCTAATGGATGAAGCTCTCTTGTATGAAGAAGCAACCTTAGAATTTGAACGTCAACCAGAAAACCTTCAATTGTTGACTGTATCCTTGACGGCTCTACAGGTGCATCCGACTATTAGGCAAGAGGTAATAATGAAACAACCTTTGGATCCTGAATTGCAGCGGATCAGAGTTAAGGTTCAAGATCAAACAATGAACGACCCAGATTTTGCTTTAGCCAGTGATGGGGCATTGATATTTCGAGGCAGGTTGTGTGTACCCGATGATTTGGATATACAAGACAAGATAGTGTGAGGAGCACATAGCTCAGAGTACTCACTCCACCCAGAAAGTACAAAGATGTACAAAGACCTCAAACAAAATTACTGGTGGCCAAGCATGAAAGTCACAATAGCTCTGTATGTGGCGACTTGTCTTACATGTCAGAAAGTAAAAGCTGAGAGGCATCGACTTTATGGTACTCTTCAGCCACTCCCAGTACCAGAATGGGAGTGGGAGAGGATTACAATGGACTTCATCACCGGACTACCATGTACACATAAGGGAATGGACGCGATATAGGTGATCGTTGATCGGCTTACTAAGACTGCTCATTTCATTCCCATCAAGACCAAGTTCTCTATGGCCAAACTAGCACAACTTTACATGGACAACATAGTGCGCTTACATGGAGTGCCAGTGAGCATTGTATCAGATAGGGACCCAAGGTTCACTTCCAGATTTTGGAAAAGCTTCCAACGTGCCTTGGGATCACAGTTGAATTTGAGTACTGCTTTCCACCCACAGACTGATGGTCAGTCGGAGCGAACCATACAGATATTAGAAGACATGCTCAGGACATGTACAATGGAAATGTGTGGTAGTTGGGAAGAATATATACCCCTTATGGAGTTTTCCTATAACAACAGTTACCAAGCTACAATTGGGATGGCTCCGTATGAGGCATTATATGGCAGGAAGTGCAGAACTCCTTTGTATTGGGATGATGTAGGTGAACGTTGAATGTTAGACCTGAAATGATACAGATGACTTGTGACAAGGTCGACGTTATTCGAGAACGGATTAAAGTAACTCAATCCCGTCAAAAGAGCTATGCGGACACCCGCAGAAAAGACAATGAATTTCAGCCAAGAGAAAAGGTATTTCTCAAGATCTCTCCTACTAAAGGGTTGCAAAGGTTTCACAGAAAGCGGAAGTTGAGCCCAAGATACATTGGACCATTTGAGATCTTAGCCCGGGTTGGCTCAGTAGCCTACATGCTTGCTCTGCCACCTTCACTCGGGGACGTTCATAATGTATTCCATGTATCCATGCTGAAGCGATACGTTCATAATCCCTCTCATGTATTACCCGTGGAGCCAGAATACCTTGAAGCTGACATGACCTATACAGAGCAGCCAGCTGAAATTTTGAACCGAAAGGTGAAAACCCTTCGCAACCGCTCCATTTCCTATGTAAAGGTGCGATGGGCTAATCATTCACTTGAAGAAGCATCTTGGGAGAAAGAGGATGAAATGCGAGCCAAGTACCCTCATCTTTTTGATCAACCAGATAAGCAATTTCGAGGACGAAATTTTTCAGAAGGGGGGGTAAATGTAATACCCTACTTCTTAAACCCGGTCTGATTACACTGTTGACCCAGTTTAACCATGCAAGACCCGAACTGGAGAGAATTAGAGCGGGTTCCTTATGGACAATGATGGCAAGGGTGACCTTAAACACCGGTTGGCCCGACAAGTCCGAGCCAGTGCCAGAAGAGACGGGAATACCCAAGCCGTGTACATGCACCTATCAAAAGGCCATGTACGGATAAAGCAGGTATGTAGCCGTATATTAAGGTGCATACGTATATTACATCATACGCTAAGAGTGAGATTCGTGCCGAGGGCCGAATTCTGTCAAAATCCCAAGTTTTAGCCCTCAGGTGGGCGGACAGGTGGGCGCATCCACCCACCTGAGTGACCCACCCATGTGAATTACTTAGTATTTTAAAGAAGTATATATAGCATTTATACTTTCTTTTCTGTTCTCATATATGACACTCATACGTTGGTGAGAAGAGTAAAGAGGAGAAAGAAAAGAAAGGAAAGAAGAAGAGAAGAGAAGGAAGAGGAAGAAGAGATGGATTTCAACGGCGCCGAGGCTTGATCTTCCCATTCCGATGCCGGAAGAGTGATCTTCAACACTAGATCTACATTTAGAGGTGAGCAAAGTTTGGGTTCCTTGAACCTTCACCATACCCAAGTAAAACCCTTGATTTGGGTAGGGTTTCTTGAGATCTTGTCAAGGATTAAAGTATCGGTATCGGTTGTCGTATCGGTCGGTCAAAATTAAGATACGTATCGGACGGTATCGTATCGTATCGAAGATACACTAAGATACGTTAAAGATACGCACATAAATGGATAGGAAACACTTTTTTATACACATTTGCATAAAAAAATAGTTAAAAAAAGTTATATATAACATGTATTATGCATAAACAGTAAATTGAGAGTATCGCACTAAGAATCCAAGGTTTGTAATTGTCCCATAAATGTAAAATCCTTATTCCCAACCTTGATTTCCACTTTAGTTAGAGAGAAAAATGGTTGGCAGTAACTTTGGAACAAAAACACCTCAAAAAATTATGTTTTTCTAAAAAATTACCCATTTTAGCCATTTTATGACCGTATCGGTACGTATCGGTGTGTATCGATCGATACATACCGATACGCACCGATACGTATCGATACATACCGATACGTATCGATACATACCAAAACGTACATTACACTTCAATTTTGAATTTTTCATAGAGTATCGGTACGTATCGGTGAGTATCGATGCGTATCGATGGTGTATCGGTGTGTATCATAGGATACGTATCGATACATAAGGGTTTTAAAATTTTCATGATATGTATCGGTATGTATCATACCGATGCCTACCGATACGGATACGTATCGACCGATACAGCACGATACGTATCGATACTTAAAACCATGGATCTTGTAAATCCCCCTTGAAATGATGAATCTAAGGTTTAATAGATGATTTATGTGTTGATCTTGAAGGATTTAAAGAAGTATTTACAATGTTGGAGAAGCATTGTGGATTGAAGTGATTTTTGGGGTTGAAGGTGTTCTTGAGCAAAGAAGGTAAGATGGCTTCCCATTCCTTAAATCTAACCTAGATCTAGGTTAGAACCTTCCTATAAGACTTTGAATGAGTGAAGAATGGGTTTGGAAAAGCCCCATTTGAATCCCCAAAGATTGGGGGAAGTCGGTCAGGTCCATTCGGCTTTGGACGAACTCCCAACCAAGGTGAGGATCGTCGGTCAAGTCCGTTCGGCTTTGGCCGAACTCCTAACCGAGGTGAAGACCTTCGGTCAGGTCTGTTCGGCTTTGGCCGAACTCCCAACCGAGAGGGGGACCTTTGGTCAGGTCCGTTCGGCTTTGGCCAAACTCCCAACCGAGGTAAGGACCTCCGTCTGTATTCATTCGGCAGAGTTAAGGTCACCAAACAGGAGAGTTCTTCTCAATTGCCGTAAACCAGCTTTCATATTTTCCATGAATAAGATCCTCCAGAGTTTAGGATGAGGAATTACAACTTAAAAGTGCGTAAGAGCAAAAATTACAAAATGCGAGTGTGCTTGCTACTCTTGTACGAGGCTTGGTTCTGCTCCATCGGCTTGAAGGGTTTCTTCCATCTGGATGTACTTATCGCACCTAGCTCTCAACTCGGCCAGGTTCCTCGGTGTATGCTTTGCCAAAGACCTTTTCAGCTCCTTATCCTTGACGCCTCCCAGCAGGGCTGTGAACTCCTCTTTCGGGTCCAGACCTCTGATCGTGACCTTCTCTTGTTGGAAGCGCTTCATGTAGTTTCGCAGTGATTCTCCTTCACGTTGCTTGATGTTGGTCAAGTTCAACATGGCCTTCTTAAAGGGTTGGCTACTGGAGAATCCCTTCACGAAGAAGTAGCTTAGATAGCTGAAGCTGTGGATCGACTTCGTCGGCAGACGGTTGTACCATAGCCTTGCTGCTCCTCTGAACGTCAATGGTAGGGCGCGACACATAATATTTTCCAAGACTCGATGGAACTGCATAGCGACCTTGAAGCCTTCCAGATGATCGACGGGGTCCCCCGACCCATTGTAAGTGTCATACTTTGGTAGGCGAAAGCCGATCGAGAGCGGGTCCCTCATGACCTCATCAGCTAGAGCCGTGTCATTAGTGAGGTCTGGCTCGCGGGCTCCCGTCTAATTTTTTGCCACCTTCTTGATCTCATCTTTCAAGTCCAGGATCATCTGCATTAACCCCGAGTCCTCGTGTCTCGACTCGTCTCCTTGGTGTGGTTCCCCATGTCGGTCTTCAACGGCCCACCGAGTCCTTCCCCTGGGTGTAGGACTTTCCCTCATTGCTCAGTTTCGAAGATTGTGACCGGACCTTATCGATCCTGTACTGCTCTGGTCCTCGTCTCGAGCTCTCACATGCTGGATATGGGGGCCTCTCGGTGCTCCATCGGTCTTCTGGGAGACAGCTTTGGAGACCTCCTTCATTGCCTCGGCCATTCGGTCATATTTGTCCTGGAGGGCTTCGAACTGCTCCCTCATCACATATTCCTGCGCTCCAGGAGGGGGCAGAGGATTACTATCTCCGCGCACCGAATATCCGACCGAACGCTGGTACCTCACGGAACCTTCCCGGTCATCATTCCCCCTTTCTCGTCCGATCTCCGTCGAGGGAGGAAGCCCCCCTGAAGGTTCTTCCCCCATGTTCATGTTTGACGCTGCTCTTGTCTTCTTGCGGTTGTAGGTTCTCCCCACCATTACTGTCGTTCCCATAGACGGCACCATTCTGTTGCTGCCAAAAATCCGTATGAGCTGACCTGCACAAGCACAGACGGCAGAGGCCCAGAGCTTTGTCCGGGGTTAGTCCTCCGACGCTCAAGTTAGGGATTGGCCGCACAGTTTTTGTATAGGAGTAATTGTAATACCCTACTTCTTAAACCCGGTCTGATTACACGGTTGACTCGGTTTAACTATGCAGGACCCGAACCGGAGAGAATCAGAGCGAGTTCCTTATGGACTATAATGGCAAGGGTGACCTTAAACACCGGCTGTCCCGATAAGTCCGAGCCAGTGCCAGAAGAGACGGGAATACCCAAGCCGTGTACATGCACCTATCATAAGGCCATGTACGGATAAAGCAGGTATGTAGCCGTATATTAAGGTGCATACGTATATTACATCGTATGCCAAGGGTGGGGTTCGCGCTGAGGCCCGAACTCTGTCAAAATCCCAAGTTTTGGCCCTCAGGTGGGCAGACAAGTGGGCGCATCCACCCACCTGAGTGACCCATCCATGTGAATTAGTAGTTAATTAAGAAGTATATATATAGCATTTATGATTTTCTTTTCTTTTTCATTTATGACACTCGTGCGTTGGTGAGGATAGTAAGGAGGAGAGAGAAAGGAAAGGAAAGGAGAAGAGAAGAGAAGGAAGAGGAAGAAGAGATGGATTTCAGCGGCGCCGAGGCTTGATCTCCCCATTTCGGCGCCGGAAAAGTGATCTTCAACACTAGATCTACATTTAGAGGTAAGCAAAGTTGGGTTCCTTAAACATTCACCATACCCAAGTAAAACCCTTGATTCCAATAGGGTTTCTTGAGATCTTGCAAATCCCCTTTGAAATGATGAATCTAAGGTTTAATAGATGATTTATGTGTTGATCTTGAAGGATTTGAAGAGGTATTGACAAGGTTGGAGAAGCATTGTGGATTTGAAGTGATTTTGGGGGTTTGAAGGTGTTCTTAAGCAAAGAAGGTAAGATGGCTTCCCATTCCTTAAATCTAACCTAGATCTAGGTTAGAACCATCCTATAAGACCTTGAAAGTGTGAAGAATGGGTTTGGAAAAGCCCCATTTGAATCCCCAAAGAATGGAGGAAGTTGGGAAGAAACAGCAGGTTTCCCGCCAAGACCGGTGGGCAAGACCGGTGGGCCATCTGGCCCGCCTGTGGGCACCCGCCTGAGAGGGCAGGGCCTTCGGGCACAACCGGTGGGCTAATCGGCGGGCCACCCTGCCCGGTGGGCCAAACCGGTGGGCCAGACAGGTGGGCTGTCTGACCCACCTGAGAGGCTCCGAATGTGATTTTTCCGTCCAATTGGGCCCGAATCGGACGTGTGACCTTCTTTTAGGATTCTAAACATGATCGTGTCATTGGATCGTGCTAATTTTGATTCTAAAATGGTGAAGTACTAACCCCGCTCACTCATGATAGGTTCACCAAATCCTACGCTTCTCGCACCGGATCTCACCCGTACCGAGCGGGAATCCTTGTACACTACAGGTAAGTGGGGAGAGGACGTTTGGCCTTGTTTTAAGGCATTGTTTGGCATTCATTTAATTGTATCTAGTCTAGTCATGCCATCATGAAAATGCTATGTAGATTAGTCATCCTCACATTGTTATGCATGTGTGCTATGTTTACTTTCTAAATGCCAAATGATGAGATGCTTATGTGATGAATGTTGACATCATCGTGCATAATGCATTAATAGACTAGATGTTGTAGTTGGCTTGGAAACGAGTGCATTGGTGGCCCGTGGTATGGGACGCGGTGGCACTATACAATCGTACTGTTGTCATATAGGAGCATGCGGTTTAGGATTTTCACCATCCCATGCTACGACCCTTCCCAACAGGGGTTAAGGTGTTGGGTTACCATTTGGGGGGAAGCAGTGGTCGCGGTTGTCCGGTCACTGTGGCAGTTAGACATAACGCCCGGCGGGTTATTAGGACAGTCGACAACCTCGGTGGTATATTCAAGAGGGCCAATCGTACTGCTTTTAAGTTGCTGGAGTCAGCACCTTTAATTTCAGTCATTTACTTTTCTGTTGAGAGTCGGTGGTCGGCATGTTTTTACTTTTCCGAGTACTCATGGTGGGCCTTCTCCGACAGCCCTATGAGCGTATCGCGGGATGAAGTTCGCGGCTCGTACCCAGAGTATACGCGCACTGTGGCTGTAGTAGCACTAAACCAAAGACTTAGTAATGTTACTTAGGTAGATGTGATTTAAAATGTATTGCATAGCATGTAGTGCATATGATTGTGTTTTGATGTGTGGACTACTGTGTGGTCCATCTTTCTACTTACTGAGCTAGTGAGCTCATCCCACGTGTGCACCCCCTTTTTAGATGATTTTACAGGTCATTCATCTAAAGAGCACGGGTCGGGTCCCACGGTTGAGTTTCCTGAAGAGGACTGGTGGGCCCCTGAGGAGTTAGAGCACGGCACTGACTGCTCGTACGAGGGTTGTGCTGCGGGACCATAGTTCTGATGCCAAGCTGAGCTCCACTTTTGAGGCCGAGCTGAGCTCTACCTTCTGATGCCGAGGTTGGGCTCAACCCTTGATGTCGAGCTGTGCTCTAGCCTTTGATACCGAGCCGAGCTGTATACTCTGATTTTTGATGGTTTCCTTTATGTATTTGATATGCAAATTGTACTTTTATTGTGTAAATATCATGCCTTCGGGCCCACATGTATATAACTATTGTATCACAATTCGGGTATCAAGTATTATGGGAATATTCACAGGTAAACCAAGTCTTCCGCTGATCTGATAATCTTTTATTAGTTTTGTGTATGCTGTGGTGGAATACAGTATCAGATGATCCTGGCAGGTTTGGGTTAACCGGTGTTAACCCGGTCACTGGACCGGTTCAGTGTGAACGGGGTGTGACAGTAATGGTGGGAGTATTGAGGCTTACCTTCTTCCTTCCTCTTGGGCCCTCTTATATAGCTCCTAGGGTTTAGGGTTTTCCCTTTCCTTCCAAGAGTCCTTCTCGGGTCCACCTTCTTCCCTCTTAGAGTTCCACTCGAATACGTCCATCCTTCTGGTGGGGAATATTCCCTTCATGCAAGCGACGTGATAGAGCGTGATAGAGTCTTTGTACTCCCTATCTAGTGGGCGACACGTGTCCCAGTGGGTGACGCGTGTCTTCACCCTACTGAGCGATCGATTTGGCCGTATCAGCTACTAAAGGCCTAGATTCCCCAAAGAAGTGGAGCAAGCAGCCAAAATTAGTCCCATCTGAGCCAGGGATCCACACCAGAGCCACTGGAGCACCAGCTGGGGTCCATCCCCTCTTGACCCGGAATAGGGGTCAAGGTCAAGTATATCTTCTAACAGAGTAGGGATAATGTAGACTCTTTATCAACATAGCGTCTACAGTACTGTATATCAATTGTTTATTTATGCATGTGGGTTAGGACATTGAAGGGGAATATTCGAAAACCAACATCTAATAGGAAAATCAGTTCAACAGGGCGAAGTGGGTGCTTAACACCTTCCCAATTTAGTAACCTGGCACTTGACCTAATCTCTCGATTAGACCGAGTCAATCTTGGGTCTGTCCTAATGGATAAGGCCCATATCATGGGTCCTAGGCCCTAACCTATACGGCGACTTCAAATATTTTCATTCTTATAATATACCTGAGGTGGATAGCCTCACGAAAGGTCCGCAATGTGTCTTCGAGCAAGGATGTGGTGGCACGATGACCCATGGGAGAAGGAGCAAGGCTTCGACCACCCCCTGCATAGTGAGTAGGCAAGTACACACATCCAATCATGATGCCAATGCATGCTCATAACAAATAAGCATAACATGATGCCACAGATGGACAACCACATGATCCATTTTCATTTAATATATCCCATTCTAATTACTGTGTCTCAAATGTGGGCATAAGTGCTATAAGCAACGTAGGTGGTATCCCCTCCCCAGTATGTCGGGTTCCAGAGATATAAGCTAGTTGCAAGTAGGAGTCAACCAGTCCCAGAAAGAACATTGGTCCCCCAGCCAACCCCTAAATAGTAACCCTTGACAGTCATGGTCCTGGAATATTACATCAATCACCTATGCTATCCGATAGCCATGAATACAGTACATCGTATCATGTTGTGCACTCCTGGATACGATACATCATACCCGGGCATAGTAGTCCCTCAAGACCTACCAATGAGTGGGGCTAGCCAATACCTCACCTCATATTGGCAAGGGGTCATAGCACTAAGATATGATCCTAACCCAATGTCATCTATATGCATCCATAACAACCAATAACAACCATACATCCACATCTAGCTATGGTCGTAATCATAATATGGCCTTTGAGCCCACGGTACTGGAATCCTCCCCTCGACACACCGTGCCTCAGACTGTCAATACTAAAATTACTACCATACACCTCATCACATTTCACATCCATAAAACCATGATCACATCAATCTCGATATCCAAAATCCACAAGTGCAATTATACATATACACAAAATACACCCATAACATAGAGGCAAGTTATTACACATGTGCATTCATAATCAAAATATATAGATACACTCCGCAAAATAAATCACAATCACCCACTCACCTTGACACCTGAATCTAAAGCCTTTTCTTTGAATTCCCTTCATTGCGTATCCTCATCGAGTATCTTAGGTTCCTCAATTAATTCAATTAATAAATGTTAAGTTTAATTTAATTCTATCCAATGACAACCATAAATCCCAAATTTCTGTTGAATTCCCCAGAATCCAAGCCAACCATTGAGAAGCGTACTGATCTTGTCAGCATCTTTCCTATATACTAACCTAACTGGTCTTGTAGATCCCACAGTTCATATATAAACTATTGACTCAACCCACACAACCATTGTTCTATTGTCCATCTAAATAGGACCAGATCATAACCAATTGGTTATCAGTACACTTCCACAAGTAATTGGGGTAACCCACTGGATATAACAATCCTTGATCTGCTTAGACTGAATTTCCAATGCAACCCTAGAGCCCATACTTTTATTAATTTTCCTCTCACCAAACCTTCCTTAGAATATCCCTCCCCTATAGGGTTAAACCATGCAAAGTGTGTATGCAGACCCCACAGGATGGCAGAGTACCCACAACAAGAGCAAGGATCAATTTAGGGTGCAGGGGCTCCACCGACAGGTCAACAGTATATGCTTCGACTGGCTGCTGGGCACCCACCAGTGCATCTCTACAGAATTCTGTATTCTACCAAACTTGCTTGGGATGAGCTCTACAAGCTTTAATTGATCTCCAACCCATAGGCCAATGTCACATACATCAGATATAGAGTCTAGTGTGTGTTTAGGGTCCTTTGTAGCTTTATTCAAGAGCTCAATTAGGTGAACCCTAGCTCAGTTCACATAATCCCAATACAAACACTGGGAATTAAAAGAGAAATATGCTAAACTGAAGAGGCTAAGAATTTTTTTCCTTCTTCCATGGTACCACCAAATTAGAGCTGGAATAACAAGAATAAAATAGTGAGACTTTAGTCCCAACTCCAATTAAGCTTAATGGTAGGCTACATGGATGAAAACATACAATTCCATTTCCAATTTTCCAACATAAAGGGGCAAATAATATTTCTGCATACTCTATGGCAGAATTCTTGGCATGCACAACCCTATCCCAACCCTAATTACTATGAATTTCACTTAAATAGCAAAAACCCTAAGATCTAGGGTTCCTAGGGACAGGTCATAATCAAATTGGGTCCCTAAACCCACTCTAAAATTTGGGGATCAATTACATGGAGTTAATTCACAACGCAGGGACTCAATTCCAGCCCCCAATACAGTAGCCCTAACATGCTACTCTATTTGCACTGACAGAATTTAAACAAATTGGGAGGGTAGTACCACTCACCTAGGTACAGAGATAGCAACACGACTCCTCACACAATAGCCTAGCTAACAGGAGCAAGAGTAGCAGCTTCAATACAGCAGTAGTTGTAGGACATCATACACCACGCAACAACAACAGTGGGTGCAACTCAGGAACAAGAGCACTAGTAGCAGTGGCTGCAATAGGGCAGCAACATGCACCCAACCAGCAACCCTTCTTCTTCTCTCCTTTTTCTTCTTCCTCTTTCTTCTCTCCTTACTGTCCACTGATTGAATGTTCAAAAGGTGAACGGTAGCTGAATTCATCCTTATATAGTCTAGCCAAATGGACCTTAGGGTTTGTTTGATTGAACCCTGATGAGGCAAAATATGTCACTTTCCTTAGCACAGCTAATGCATGTACGCAAACCTGAACAGGACTGAGCCGCTACTTCGGCCTCCATCAGGCCATGCCGTTACCTCAACCTCCGTCAGGCCGTGCTGCACCTCGGCTTCCATCAGGCCGTGCTACCTCCTCCGCATCTACCAGGCCGCCCTATTACCTCGGCCTCAATCATGCCGTGCTACTACCTTGGCTTCCATCAGGCCGTGCTGATACCTCGGCCTATTGGGAAACATGTCCACACTCCTTACCATGTTTTGGTGTTAACAATAAACATACATCTTTAACTTGATTGATAAAGTGTGATTAGCTTGAAGAAATCCTTAGAAGGTCGAAGGTCAAATCAAGACATGAAGATAAGCTTAAAGACATGAAACAGCAAACAAGAAGGAAAGAAGATGAAGGGCCAAAGAATGGAAGATTCAAGTGAAGAAGAAGATCACTAGGATAGATTAAGTTATTTACAATGTAATTTGTAATTTCCACCTACTTACATGCACTCACCTCATGCATGTGCGTTACATCATAGTAGAATGACCATAGAGCATGCCTTGACCAAGTATGGAAAGTCGCTAAGTGGCGTGGAACACATAGTAACCTGACTTATGGGTATTTTAGGGAATCTTAAGATTAGTATTAGGAGATGAATCCTTCATAGAAGCTGTAGGAAATTGAGTTGTGATTCTAACGCAACTAATCTCAGATCATTCTGAAGTCGGACCAAAAAGTTATGGTCAAAACACTGATGACTGGTCAGTATGACAGAGCATGTCATGTTGGCGGTCGACCGGCTAGAAGCCCCGGTCGATCGGAACCACCCAAGACCATAGGCGGTCGACCGGCTGAAAGCCCTGGTTGATCGGACCTGTCTGAGACCATAGGCGGTCGACAGGCTGAAAGTCCCGGTTGACCCGTGCCTGCCTAGAAGTACTCCAACGGCTATTTTTTTGCCTACAAGGGCTCTTGGCGGTCGACCGACTACCAATGGCGGTCGACCGGTGGACCCAGAATATGTCCGATAGAGGTTGATTTCCTACCTAAAATGCTTCACTAAGTTCACCTATAAATACCCTAATCACTCTTAATTAATTATTCATTAAGAAAGAGCTTTAAGAGCATTGTTGCAAGCATTAGAGAAGATTATTTTATACTCGAGTTATTCTATTACACAAATCCCAAACAAGAGGCTCAAGTCTCAATCAAAGTCCTCTACTCTCTCCTGTGCAAGTCAAAGCCATAAGAGAGGACTTACAAAATGTGCATCACTCATCATTATTCATTTTCATTTGCACCACACTTGAGGTATTCCTCTTATTCCACTATTTCTTATTTTCTATTTTTACAATTCTAGACTGTACTTAGGATTGTAAGGATACTCTTATCCTAAAAAGAGAAAGGTCTCTCTCTACCTCTTAAAGAGATTGTGAAGGCGTCTCTCTACCTGGAAAGGAGATTTGTAAGGATACTCTTATCCGTAAAAAGATTGTAAAGGTTTCTTCCCTACCTACTGTACTAAAAGGGAAAACTAGTGGAATACCTTACAAGAGGATTCTTGTAGGGAGTGGACTAGACTCAAATTGAGTTGAACCACTATAAATCTTGTGTTGTGGGTGTTTTTATTTTATTTATTCAGCATCGCTTTTAACTTATAGTCACACTTGTGACCTATACATCGAAAAGAGTTAAATTCCACTAGTACAACCTATTCACCCCCCCTCTAGGTTATTTCAATTGGTATCAGAGTGGGAGCTCAATTTATTTAAGACTATATCGTCTTAATAGTGAGTCAAAGACCATGGCCACATTCCAAGGACCACCAGAAGGCATGAACGCCTCGAGACCCCCGTACTTTAATGGAGAAAACTTTTCTTTCTGGAAGTACAGATTCAAGAATTTTGTGTGTGGTCACAACATTCTTGTATGGAGAGCCATAGAGAATGGACCATACACCATCACCAAGATAGTTGATGGAAAGACAGTACCTAAGGATGAAGGAGAATGGACGGCTGAAGACATCACCCTCATCCAATACAACTTCCGTGCCATTACGTTCCTTCAATGTGCCCTCAATGAACAAGAGTTCAACCGAGTCATTGCATGTGACACGGCTAAAGAAATTTGGGATATGCTTCCTGTCACACACGAAGGTACAGCAGAGGTAAAAGAAAGAAAGGTATATCAACTCGTCTCTGATTACAAGTCCTTCTCTATGAAAGAAAATGAGTCAATAACTTCTATGTTTACTAGGTTGACTAATATTGTGAATAATCTTAAAGGTTTAGGTAAGACTTATACTAACACTGAAAAAGTCAGAAAAATCTTAAGAGTCTTACCTGCAGCTTGGAGACCCAAGAAGACAGCAATAGAAGAAGCCAAAGATTTGACTAAAATCTCATTGGACTATTTGCTTGGATCTCTACAAACGCATGAAGTAGAGCTGAACGCCGACAAACCAAATTCTGAGAAAAGAAGAACTATAGCGCTGAAATCAACTCAACCTATCGAAGAAGTAAGTGATGATGAAGAAGATGAAGAATTCGACATGGAAAAGGAAATTTCACTCATCACGAGGAAATTCAACAAATTCCTCAAAAAGAAAGGAAGGTTCCAACACAAGAACAAATCCTACGGTGACAAATCCTATGGGGAAAAAGGTAAAACAAAAATTAAACCCAAGGAAATTCATACTAAAGACATAGTTTGTTTTGAGTGCAGAAAGCGTGGACATTTCAGAACTGAATGCCCAAATAAATAAAAAAGAAAGGCCTATGCAGCTACATGGGACTCAAGTGATGAAGAAGAGAAAAGTGAATTTGAAGAAGAAGTCACCAACCTCGCCTTGATGGCCATCGGAAATGAAGAACAAGAGGTATGTGAAATTCAACCTGAACTTTTAGCAAGGGACTCTAATGAGGAACTTCAAGAAGCCTTCGAGGCCTTATATGAAGAAAGTATAAAATTAGAGTCTGATAAAAGTAAACTTGAAAAAGAGGTTGAAACACTAAATAAGAGAGTGGAGGCACTAACCTCAAAGGTAAGTGAACTGGAGGAAGAAAACTTTAAGTTGAACTCCACCCTCTGCACCTTTACCCAGGGGCAAAAGAACCTTGACAATCTTCTAGGTTCTCAAAGGAAGAGTCAAAATGAAAGAGAAGGACTGGGTTATAATGGACAAAATCCATCTAGAAATGGGAACCCAAGAAAGGGTGACCAAAGAAACCAACCATCCACCTCCTACATTAAATGTAGTTTTTGTAAAAAGACAGGACACTCCATAAACCAGTGTCACTCCAAGAAAAGGAAGAAACCCAACTCTCAAACTGAGAGATCAAGAGTAAACCATGCCTACTACTACACACCCCTAAGAAGGCAATATAGGCCTCAAGAAAACTCTAGACCTATGCCTAGGTATAGAAAAACCCAACCTCATAGAGAGTACTCCATTGAGAGGATCCAAAGGCAATTCCAAGGATACAATAACTATCCTAGGGAGACTTATAGATCACAAGGGAAATACCAAAACCAAGGACTCTATAGATACTATACTTCACAAAGATCAAATGGATCTTATGAAAAGCAGAGGACTCAAAGAAACCTAAGGCCATTCCAAAGGCAGAACCAAAATCCTAAAAAGTACAAAACCATTTGGGTTCCAGTTGGGAAGTTTGACACTAACAATAATGGACCCATGAGATTATGGGGACCAATGTACAATTAAATTTCTGTTATAGGTTTGCTTGAAGAATAAGGTGGAAGCTGAATGGGTCATCGACAGTGGATGCTCCAAACACATGACATCCAACAGAACCTATTCTCAAGCTTACGGGACTACGATGGAGGATGGGTCTCCTTTGGAGATGACAGCAAAGGAAAGATTGCTGGTATTGGAAAAATAAAACTTGGAGGTATTTCAATCTCGAACGTTTACTTTGTGAAAAATTTGAACTATAATCTCCTAAGTGTAAGTCAATTATGTAGCATTGGATACAAAGTAGAATTCAATGTCTCCCACTGATGTATCAAATATGCAAATGATAATCTAATACTAAAAGGATCTAGGAAAAACAACATTTATGTTTGTATACTTGATGAAGTAAGTTCCTTAAATGCATGCTTGGTTTCCAACCATAGTGAGTCTTCATTATGGCATAGAAGACTTGGACATATAAATGTCAAGTTGATTCAAACCATAGCATCCAAGGATCTTGTGAGGAACCTCCCTAAAATCAAGTATGAAATAGATAGTTTTTGTGATGCCTGTCAAAAAGGCAAACAAACCAAAGTCTCCCACAAGTCGAAGAATATTGTCTCGTCCTCTAGGCTAATGGAACTACTCCACCTAGACTTATTTGGACCTATCAATATATCTAGTATGAGTGGTAAAAATTACACCTTTGTAATTGTTGATGACTACTCTAGATACACTTGGACTGTTTTTCTGAAAAATAAAAATGATGCCTTCGATGAATTTGCAACTCTATGTAACAGATTGCAAAATCAGAAAGGATATACTATAACCTCTGTGAGGAGTGACCACGGAGGAGAATTTGACAATATAAGTCAATTTGACTTATACTGCAACAAGTATGGTATTGACCATAACTTCTCTGCTCCTAGAACACCTCAATCTAATGGAGTAGTTGAAAGGAAAAATAGGTCATTACAAGAGACTGCAAGGACTATGCTTAATGAGTACTCTTTGCCTAAGTACTTTTGGGTTGAAGCTGTAAATACAGCATGTTATGTACTAAATAGAATAATCCTTAGACCTTTGCTTTCTAAAACACCTTATGAACTATATTTTGGTAAAATACCAAAAGTAAACTACTTTAGAGTATTTGGATGTAAATGCTTCACCTTAAACACCAAAAATCATCTTGGAAAATTTGATGCAAAATCTGATGAATGAATATTCTTAGGATACTCACTCAATAGTAGGGTATATAGAGTTTTTAATAAAAAATCTTTAATGGTTGAAGAATCTATGAATGTAAGATTTGATGAATCTTTACCGAATGATTTAAATAAATCTCTTGTTGATGATGATGACATTATAATTGATGAACTTAAGAACAAAACTAATGATATTTCTCTTAATGATTCAAATGATGTTACCATAGAAAAATTAGAAACACTACCTAAGGAAGTCATTCCGCATAGGAATCATCCCTTAGAAAACATCATAGGAGAACTAGATGGAAAAATCCAGACTAGATCTAAAACCCGAGAGGTATGCAATAACACTGCATTTATCTCAAGGATCGAACCCAAGAACATAGAAGAAGCACTAAAAGACAGTGATTGGATTATAGCTATGCAAGAGGAGCTTCACCAGTTTGAAAGAAGCAAGGTATGGGAACTTGTCCCTAGACTTGACCACCACACCATCATTGGTGCTAACTGGGTCTTTCGTAATAAACTGGATGAAGATGGGAACATAGTGAGAAACAAAGCAAGATTAGTTACCAAAGGGTATAACCAGCAAGAGGGAATAGACTATGATGAAACCTATGCACCAGTAGCAAGGTTGGAGTCCATTAGAATGTTACTAGCTTTTGCATGCCATAAGAACTTTAAACTATATCAAATGGATGTCAAAAGTGTCTTCTTGAATGGATACATACAAGAAGAGGTATATGTAGCTCAACCTCCCGGCTTTGAAGACCCTAAGTTTCCAAACCACGTCTATAAACTTGAGAAAGCTCTATATGGACTCAAACAAGCCCCTAGAGCTTGGTATGAGAGATTAAGTACTTTCTTGATAGAAAGTGGCTTCTCAAGGGGGAGGATTGACACAACCCTGTTCGTGAAGAACCTGAAGAATGACATACTCATTGTTCAAATCTATGTAGATGATATCATTTTTGGCTCAACCAACGAGAGAATGTGTACTGATTTCAGTAACAAAATGAGTAGTGAATTTGAAATGAGTATGATGGGAGAGTTAAACTTCTTCCTTGGACTTCAAATAAAACAAACTGATAATGGAATTTTCATAAATCAAAGCAAGTACACCAAGGAGTTGCTAAAGAAATTTGACATTAATAGTAAAAAATCTTCAGACACTCCGATGAGCTCATCCTTGAAACTAACCAAGGATGAGGATGGAACTTCTGAGGATGCAACTAGATATAGAGGCATGATTGGAAGCCTTCTATATCTAACAGCAAGTAGACCTGACATCATGTACAGTGTATGTGCATGTGCTCGGTTTCAAGCTAATCCCAAGAGATCTCACCTCACTGCTGTAAAAAGAATTTTTAAATATCTAAAAAGCACTTGTGATGTTAGGTTATGGTACCCCAAAAACCAACCCCTTGACTTGGTTAGCTTTTCAGATGCTGACTTCGCAGGTTGCCATATTGACAGAAAAAGTACCAGTGGTACTTGTCACTTTCTCGGCTCTTGCCTTGTCTCTTGGTTTAGCAAGAAACAAAACTCCGTTGCTTTATCTACCACAGAAGTTGAATATGTTGCAGTTGGTAGATGTTGTGCTCAAATCCTTTGGATGAAGCAAACTCTTCAGGACTTTGGAGTGCGTTTCGAATCTTGCCCAATCATGTGCGATAACACCAGTGCCATAAACTTGAGTAAAAATCCCATTTTACACTCAAGGGCAAAGCACATTGTTATTCGACACCACTTTCTACGAGACACCATTCAAAATGGTGATGTCTCTCTAGAATTCATTGAAACTGATAAACAACTCGCAGATATATTTACTAAACCTCTTGGTGAAGAGCGTTTTAGTTTCCTAAGGAAGGAACTTGGCATTTGCAACCCGTTTGGCTGAATAAACATTTCTTTTTGAAAAATTCTTTTCCTAAAGCCCTGGACTTGAAAAATCCTTTTCACAGCCAAAAATTTTTAGGTTCTGAAAATTTCTTGGACTCAACCGGTCGACCGCCCCAATATACCGGTCGACCGGCATTGACAGAATAGTTTGACGGTCGACCGCCTCTAACCGAAAGGGATACCGGTCGACCGCCACAATATACCGGTCGACTGGCGCCGCCGAAAATTCGATTTTGAACTCTTTAAAATCAAATTTTTAACCCATTTTTTTAAAAAACTTTAGAATCCTATTTGGCCTAAAACCCTATTTCGACTGTTCATCTCTCAAAACCCTAGCTTAGAACTTCCTTCTACCCTAGAACTCTTGAGATTCATTCCTATTCATCTCCCAAAACCCTTGCATCTCTTTCTCTCTTACACCTCTAATCATCATGGACTCTCACCGCCCAAATAGAGGCAAGAAAACCGTGGCTCAGAAGGGAAAAAGGAAGGCCTCTGACAAAGATACATGGTTCTCTTCCACCATTGCTTAAGAGTCATGGGATCTCTACATCTCTTGCAACATAGAGCAAGGTAGGACCATTAATACCGACTCTTTGTCCAGGTATGACATCAAAGACCTTTTTGATGCTTTGGGATGGGGCAACATTCTCAAACTTGACTCCCATTGTTATCCCCATTTAGTCAAAATGTTCTTTTGTAACCTTACCTTCTCTGAGGTGACACCCTTTTAGTCCATTCCTATGTTAAGGGTGTTCCAATAGACATCGACATCCTGATTTTAGGAGAAATCCTAGACATCTCTGTGACAGGGGACCTCAAATACTACCAACCCAAGACCTACATAGAACAATTCATGGATGTTGACTGTGTGTACTCTAGCATTATGAAGGAATATGCTAATACACACAAAATTAAGGCTAAAGAACTTACGGATATAGGGAGGATTGTCAATCTTATCATCTCTTACAATATTCTCCCAAAGAGTGGTCATAGAGATGAAGTCTCCCCATTTCATGCCTATCTTACCTACTGTGTCTGCAAAAGTGTACCCATCAACCTTCCTTACATCCTGCTCAAAACCATGATTACCCATGGTGATAGACTTCAAAAGGGAAATCTACCCTATGGACGGATGATTTGCCAAATCATGGACCACTTTCAAGTAGATTTTTCTGGTGAATCATTTGACCCATTTCCCCAAGAGATCAATATTTCCACTATTCACAAAATGCATCTTCTTCCCCAGCAGCCCACGCCCTCCAAAAAGACTACTGCTGGACCCAGCCAGCCACAGCAAACAGGCATTGATGAGACATTAGCCTATGCAACTGTTGTTGATCTTCAGAAAGTTGGAAAAATCATCCTTACCCAGTTGGCACAAATGGAAAGAAAGCAGAATGAGATTCTCAAGCTCCTCCACAACGAAGAGGACGATGAGGATGACGAAGAAGACGATGACGAGGCGGACATGGAGGATGAGGATGCAGCAGATTAGGAATTATGTTTTTTTCTGCAACTTTCTGTTTGTTTCTGTCGTTTATTATTATATACTTTTGACATTTATGGAAAAGTGACCTTATGATATTTTTATATATGGCACATACTCAGGGGGAGTATTTTTGTTGTTTTGATTATCTTTTTGCTGTTGACAAAAGGGGGAGAAAAGACTTACTCCTGACAATGACAATGATAGTATTATCTTTAAATAAATGTTGAATTATTTATGGAAATGACTTTATCTATCCTCGTTTACTTTTTGGCTCTGAATTTGATTATCCTATTGATCTTTACACAGAGGTAGTCAAATTATTTCTTGTATTTGGTTTCATTGTCTATGTTTGTTTGTCATCACCAAAAAGGGGGAGATTGTTGGGAAACATGTCCACCCTCCTTGCCATGTTTTGGTGTTAACAAACAAACATACATCTTTAACTTGATTGATAAAGTGTGATTAGCTTGAAGAAATCCTTAGAAGGTCGAAGGTCGAATCAAGACATGAAGATAAGCTTAAAGACATGAAACAGCAAACAAGAAGGAAAGAAGATGAAAGGCCAACGAATGGAAGATTCAAGTGAAGAAGAAGATCACTAGGATAGATTAAGTTATTTACAATGTAATTTGTAATTTCCACCTACTTACATGCACTCACCTCATGCATGTGCATTACATCATAATAGAATGACCATAGAGCATGCCTTGACCAGGTATGGAAAGTCACTAAGTGGCGTGGAACACACAGTAACCTGACTTACAGGTATTTTAGGGAATCTTAAGATTAGTATTAGGAGATGAATCCTTCATAGAAGCTATAGGAAATTGAGTTGTGATTCTAACGCAACTGATCTCAGATCATTCTGAAGTCGGACCAAAAAGTTATGGTCAAAACACTGATGACTGGTCAGTATGACAGAGCATGTCATGTTGGCGGTCGACCGGCTGGAAGCCTCGGTCGGCCGGACCTGTCCGAGACCATAGGCGGTCGACCGGCTGAAAGTCCCGGTCGATCGGTGCCTGCCTGGAAGTACTCCAACGGCTATTTTTTGCCTACAACGGCTCTTGGCGGTCGACCGGCTACCAATGGCGGTCGACCGGTGGACCCAGAATATGTCCGTTAGAGCTTGATTTCCTGCCTAAAATGCTTCACTAAGTTCACCTATAAATACCCTAATCACTCTTAATTAATTATTCATTAAGAAAGAGCTTTAAGAGCATTGTTGCAAGCATTAGAGAAGATTATTTTCTACTTGAGTTATTCTATTACACAAATCCCAAACAAGAGGCTCAAGTCTCAATCAAAGTCCTTTACTCTCTCCTATGCAAGTCAAAGCCATAAGAGAGGACTTTACAAAAGGTGCATCACTCATCATTATTCATTTTCATTTGCACCACACTTGAGGTATTCTTCTTATTCCACTATTTCTTATTTTCTGTTTTTACAATTCTAGACTGTACTTAGGATTGTAAGGATACTCTTATCGTAAAAAGAGAAAGGTCTCTCTCTACCTCTTAAAGAGATTGTGAAGGCGTCTCTCTGCCTGGAAAGGAGATTTGTAAGGATACTCTTATCCGTAAAAAGATTGTAAAGGTTTCTTTCCTACCTACTGTACTGAAAGGGAAAACTAGTGGAATACCTTATAAGAGGATTCTTATAGGGAGTGGACTAAACTCAAATTGAGTTGAACCACTATAAATCTTGTGTTGTGGGTGTTGTTATCTTATTTATTCAGCATCGCTTTTAACTTATAGTCACACTTGTGACCTATACATCGAAAAGAGTTAAATTCCACTAGTATAACCTATTCACCCCCCCCTCTAGGTTATTTCAAAAATGGTATTGGGTATTGTTTGATGACACCCCAAATTCACCTGTTCCAACATGACTATAAGGGGTAAGAAATGACTACCTAATTTTAGATTTGAGAATGTGTATTTTGAAGATGTTAAGATATGAGTCACAAGTTGGGTGTTTGTCCCAACCTGATATGACTGTTTATATTTCCTTTCCAAGTAAGACTAGGTTGCTTTAGTATTATTTGTTTTCCTGTTTAGAATAGGTTTCCTGTTTAGACTACAAATGTATTTTGTTACACAAGTTATAAATAAAGGAATTGCCCACGATAGACACAGACTGAATGTATCGTGGGTTCTGCAAGTTCTCTCTTTCTCTCCTCTCCTTTCTCTCTCTCACAGTTACTGGTTAAGATCCTTGGGTTCATCACATGGTATCAGAGCTGTAACCATTAGCTGTTTTGAGCTAAAGAGTTGCTCAAGATTATTATTATTTATGTACTCGTGTCTTCAGCAATAATTTTATCTATGAAGATGATATTCAGCAACAATGCAATGTATTGGTTCACAGCAACCTTATGTTGTCTGTTTCACAACAATCTTATGTTGTCTGGTCTACAACATCCTTATGCTGTCTCCTGCAATTTTATCTGAGACCCTGTTTGGGGCTCAATAGCGAGTCTAATCTTTACTAATCAGATCTCTGATTATGTGGTTTTTATTAATCATGTTTTTTGTTACACAGTTGTTGGAGTGCCATCCTTGAGAAGGGCTCATGATGTATTTGTTGGATGCTGCATTTTTTTATCATAAACTTCCTTACTACCTACTTGCCTTCTTTGAGAAGGGGCTTCTGATGTAGTTGTTGGATGCTACACTTTTATCATAATCTTCATTGTGGAGATTACCACTTGCCTTATTTGAGAAGGACTTATGATGTAGCTGTACGATGCTGCACTTTTATTTGTTTTCTTTGTAAAAATGACTACTTACTACCTGTCTTCTTTTGGAAGAGCTTTTGATGATGTTGTTGATATGATATTATAGACTACGGATTGGTGTTCTCCACCACATATTTTGTTCGTAGTTGATGGTTATGTTAGAGTCATAGAGATCTACCTTGGAAACTAGAGATTTTAAGATAAGTAGATCGAAGATAGAGTATATAATGTGTAGCTTTAGTCACATTATGATTGGTAACGATATGGTGAAAAATGAGGAGGGAGAGATACCGTAAAATGGCTATTTTAGATATCTAGGGTAAACCATAAATAAAGGTGACATAGAGGAAGATGTTTCATAGAGAATTAGAGTGGGATGGATGAAGTGGAGAGATGTGTCCGGAGTGTTGTGTGATCAACGTATTCCTTTAAAGCTTAAAGAAAAATTCTATAGGATTATCGTACAACCGGCTATGATGTATGGGGCAATTAAGAAGTGTCATCTATGTGTAGCAAAGATGGAGATGTTAAGATAGATGTGCGAAAAAACTAGGAAAGATAAAGTAAAGAATGAACATACTAGAGTTGATTTGGAGTTGTTCTGATTCATGATAAGCTCCAAGAAAGTTATGTGATGTGGTATGGCCATATTCTATGGAGGCTTGGGGGCGCACCAGTAAGGAGAAGTGATCTGATTCAAATTGAGGGAGCTAAAAGAGCTAGGGAGCAAGCTTAAAATGACCATAGGAGAAGTACTGAGGAAATATATGCATAGTTTAGGTCTTGTCCTAAGTATGACCTCAAATAGAGCCGATTGGAGAGCAAGGATCCACGTAGCCAACCCCATTTATCTGAGATTTTTTGAACTTGTTGTTTTGTTATTTTCTTTTTTACTTTCACTGTTTTTGTATTCTGTCTTTGCAGGGATCCATGTAGCCGACCCCATTAAGTTGGTACGAGGCTGAGTTTTTTGTTGCTGATGGTTATGTTAGGTTTTATTAAACATGAGATTTTTTATCTACTATTGATGCTGATGATATTGGGACAAGGCTTTGTTGTTGTTGTTGCTGCTGCTGGTGGTTATGTTAGGTTTATTCAACATGAGATTTTTTATCTACTAGTAATGCCGATGATTGGGACAAGGCTTTTCTGTTGTTGTTGTTGGTGGTGGTGGTGGTGGTGGCGGTGGCGTGCTTGAGCTGATATTGCTGGTGGATTTATGATGATCAATTGAAGTTCTCTCCGAGTTCAGTAGCATGAATGACTGCAACATATTTTTAAGACCGATGCTGTTTTTAATGTCTATTCTTGTTGTTCCAAGCTGGAGCCCTTGACATGTATACTCCAGCTTGGTGGTAGTTTTTGTGCTTGAGCTGATATTGCTGTTGGATTTATGATGATCAATTGAAGTTCTCTCCGAGCTCAGTAGTGTGAATGACTGCTACATATGTTTTAGACCGATGCTGTTTTTAATATATGTTCTTGTTTGTTCCAAGCCGGAGCCCTTGGCATGTATACTCCAGCTTGAGGGGGAGTGTAGAGATATGAGTCACAAGTTGGGGGTTTGTCCCAACCTAGTATAGTTGTTTTTATTTCCTTTCCAAGTTAGAATAGATTGCTTTAGTATTATTTGGTTTCTTGTTTAGAGTAATTGTTTAGACTACAACTATATTTTGTTACACAAGTTATAAATAAAAGAATTGTCCATTATAGACACATAGACTGAATCTATTATGGATTTAGCAAATTCTCTCTTTCTCCCTCTTGCAGTCACTCGTTATAGATCCTTGTGTTTGTCACAAAAGATAATAAACATGAGGATAGAGGACCAAGCCAATGCTATAAGTAATGAAATAACTTGAAGTAGTTGAGAGTAATTTGATATAGAAGTGTCTATGGTTGATTGTTGAGTGAGTTTTAGGAGAATTGGTGATGTAGATTGGTACCCATGGACCGACTTAAACCCATCTAGGTATCCAGACAGAGTTGAACTAAATCCAATTTGGGTCTTTGGCTAGTAGAACATTTTAGGATTTTATTTCTATTATCATGTAATCTTTTATTTTGGTAGCTTAAGTAGGAGATAGCTACTAGGATTTAGTTTCCATTTAATTTGAGTTTCCAAGTTAGAGTAGATTTCCTTAATGTTGGTTTTCTTTTACTATTTAAATGTATGTAATCGTTCAATTAGAGGACAGATTGAAGAATAGAAGAGTGAGTTGAGTGTTGAGTGCCTGTGGGCAGTGTGCTATTCTCTTCTCCCCCCCCCCTCCTTTCTTGTGCGAATCTTCTCTCCCTCCCCTGCAATTCTGAGTTCATCTTATAGATTCTACCTACCCCTACCGGCCCTCCATCAACTTGGTATCAGAGCCGAAGGATCCCAATTCCTTCTCATCCATCTCTCTGCTTCCCTTCCAATTATTTGTTCTGGTTTCTACAGAGACCGAGAACAGCCAAAGAAAAAAAAAAAATCTCTGTTCAAAACAGAGAATCGAGAGTCCTTCCCCTAACCCTCTTCTGTCTTCCAGTAACTCTTCCCCTTCCCTAACCACTTTCATCGAACCCCCTCCTCTTTAGGGTTCTGCCAGAGCAACAGAAAAAGAAGAACAAGAACAAGAAGACGAGACGAGAGGGTGGAAAAAAAAAAGAATAAAAACAAAAAAGAACACACCTGGTTCGGAGCCTTCTTGATTGATTCAAACTCCATCTCCATCCTCTCCACCGCTGGTTTGAACTTGACCTCCATCCCCAAATCTGGTTTGAAGTCCTCCTTGGTCACACTCTTCGTTGGGAGTCCATTTCCCGCCTCAAGTTTCCTAAGGATCCACCGCTGGTTGTCGAACTTCCCCAAGCTTCCGCCATTTTCTCCTTCGGTTTTCTCTGGTTTAGACTCTAAGAAGGAAGAAAACTCCCTTTCCTCTGTCACTATTTTGAATTTCTAAACCCAAACCCCCCTTTTTGTCGATTTACATCCCTTCTTTGCATATCTGCCCCTCTCTTTTCTGTTTATTATTTTTTGTCTGAATTTTTATTTAGTTTCCATATTCACCCCTGCCTGCTTCATACGTTCTAAACATCATATGTTCTTATTGCACTTCCATAATTACTATCTGGCCATCCACTTAGGAATTTCACTTTATTTACAATTCTTCCATCCCCTTAAAACTTCCATTAATTACTTTTTGCCATTCACCCTTTGCTTTAAGTGTTTTCTTGCCATAGTGGGTCCATAGTGATTCGGAATAACAAACCTAGCCGATGGATCTCAACCTTTTATTGGATATCCATCAACAAATGCAATTGATAAGAAAGAAGCTCGATGAGATTCAGCGACATTGCACAGACATCAAAGGCCAAACACACTGTACCTTCAACTACGTGATCTTAGCCATTGAGCAACAATAGACGAGCCAAAAGATGAGTCATCAATGGTGGAAGATGAGATAGTACCATCGGAAGTTGAAAATCTACTTGTAGAAAATGTAAAATCGGATGTTGATCTCTTCAGTGAACCGATTGATTTATTTTTCCAAGTCACTATTTCACCAATGAACTTCGCTTCATGGATTTCATAGCATTCGGTCATGGTTTTGATGGTGACTTCATATATACAATGATGGATGCTGATCGATTGGTATTGATTCTCTTGTTCTACAAAACTCGTGGACGAGTGTTTCTCAACTCCTGGGGAATTGATGTAGATTTGTACCCATGGACCGATCCAAACCCATCTGGGTATCTAGACAGAGTTGAACCGGATCCAATTTAGGTCTTTGGCTAGTAGAACATTTTAGGATTTTCTTTCAATTCTCATGCAATTTTTTATTTTGGTAGCTTAAGTAGGACATAGCTACTAGGATTTAGTTTCCAATTAATTTGAGTTTCCAAATTAGAGTAGGTTTCCTTTAATATTGGTTTTCTTTTACCATTTAAATGTATGTAATCGTTCAATTGAGGACAGATTGAAGAATAGAAGAATGAGTTGACTTGAGTGGTGAGTACCAGTGGGCAGTGTGCGATTCCCCCCCCCCCCCTTCTTTTCTTGTGCTCTCTCCCTCCCCTGCAACTCTAAGTTCATCTAAGAGATTCTTCCCTACCCCTACCGGCCCTCCATAAATTGGCCAGCATTGACCAAAGTGAGGAGTTAAGGAACTTTTCTGGAGGAAGAGGGAGTGAGAGTTGTAGTGTAATAAACATAGATGTTCAGGAGGTACTCAGGTCCTTACCCATTCGAGACATAAAGTTGGTTGACAATGTTATTGGAGTTTAAACTTCCGTTGTCAGTTCAGTTTTATCTTGTGCATTGTCATTTGTGGCTGTATGGGCACATCTGTGGACTCTGCTAAAAAAGTTGAGTTTACTGGGTTGAATTTCTAAACCAGGCATGCGTTAACACCAATCACTTGAGGACAGTAATGACTGAAGTGGCATCCCCACATCCGCTTGAATTATCCATGCAATAATTCTACTAAAAATGGATACATCTCTCTCTCTCTCTCTCTCTCTCAACAAAGGTAGGGATCTGTACCAGAAATGAAAATTCATGGAATGACAGGGACCTGTGAGTACCTCTGCACTTTTTTCCGTAAGTATACACTAATTGATGTCCATTTCCATAAAGTTCAAAGCTTTCATATACTTGCTTCAAAGTACTCCCAAGACTCAATTCTGTTGATTTGCTTCTGTTTTATCAAATTGCATTTATACATTGTTTCAGGTGTCTATCCAAATACTTCTGTTTGCTCTCTCTCTCTCTCTCTCTCTCTCTTGACTGGTAAATTAAGGATGTAATTGATAATTGATTATTGAGGAAATCTTCTTCCTGGAGTCAGTAACTGATAAGCGTGCTGGATTGTACAGGGGAATCAACAGGAGTATTAAAGAAGGCAGAAAGTGAATATAAGGGACATCGTTCGCTGCTTATGAGGACCAGAAATCTACTCTCCACAATGCAACGCCAGGATGTCCTTGACAGGTGAAGAAAGTTAAGCAATTTTATTAACTATTTTTACTACTGACACCCACTTGGAATAACTCATTGAATATTATCTGGATAGGGTGATAGTTGTGGTTGGGTTTCTCCTCTTCTCCTGTGCTGTTCTATATGTTGTCTCGAAACGAATTGGGCTTCTCAAGTTGCAGAGAAAGATTACTGCTGCCATCAAGGCAGGTATGGTTGGACAAGGAGGGATGAGACCTCGAACTGGAGAAGATGGCTTTAATCCAGTGCATTTTCATGAAAATGTAGTTCCTGATGTGGTGGCTCCAATTGAAAATATGCGTGATGAACTGTGATGCCAAACCACCACCATCCCAAACAAAAAAAATACTCATTCAATGGAACATTTGTTATCTATATCATCTTATCTGCAATTCATGGGTGAATTCCCAGCTTTTCATAGTTTTTTTATGTTTCTTGTGAAGTTTAGCTAGCGTACATTCAATGGGGCATTATTTTCTTCATTTTCTCAAGAGTGTCAGTAGTGAAATTTATTCAGGGTTCATTTTGGTTCCTCCAAGCCTTGCAACAAATTTCGTTCTTGTATTTTAGAAGGAGAAATCTTGTAGGTGAGTGAGTCCATGGTTGCAAGATTCATAGATTTGTTTGGTTCATTTTCGAAATAAACCAGCAAGTCTCGGGTTTTTGTCGGCCAGGGTGTGCAAGGGTGGATATCTCATGTCCACATGGTTGTACATAACACAAATTCAGCCTTATCCCAACTTAATGGGGTCGACTACAAGGATCCATACAAAACAAAGTAGGGAAAAATGGAGAAAATAAGAGGATAGAAAGTATTTACATGATTGTATTTAAGAATATTTACACTAAAAACATTAGAGAAAAACCATAGAAAAAGAAAAAAAAAATATATGAAACCATTGAATCCATAGCAGAGAGGAGGAGAGGGATAAAGAATGCAATGCAAAATACACAACAGTAATCTGTTCATTCACTATTATACAAGGCAAATGGCAACTTGATTTAGAAAACCATATAACCAAAGTAAACTATCCCTCTCTGCTAACACCAAGAATCAACAAAAATTGGGTGATCTGAGAACTATCAATGAACTGAATGAACCCAAACCATGGTGGAAACCCAGTGTCATAAAGAGCTCAAACTACGCAAGAAGCCAGAAATTTCTGTGTTTCTTGGAGTTAAGAAGATATCCTCCATTTTGGCCCTTCTTCTGAACTCCAACGCATGTGCACTTACTGTGCTCAATCAAATACTCTGCTGTATCTATCCCTTTTGTCCCTTTTGTAGATCCTCCACTCAGCCTATAGCTGTTAAATCACATAAGAGGCATATTAGAACAGTGAACTTAGATTAAGGAGTGCAGGATACTTATACATTATATTAGAAGAGAAATCCAAAGAAAATTCCTTTCCCAATAATGGCCTTTAGGAATTTTTTAATTGGGTAGTTTTTTTTTTTAGTTTAATTTTTCTTTTCTGTAAATATATTAAAGTTGTAAAAATGAATGCATGGTACCCACTGTGCAACTATTTGAAACATAGTTGATTAGGCAAAAGGTGACAAAAGTTACACAGGGAAAGATTTTATGTGTACTTATAATTTACCACAAGGGGGTAGTCGAGTTGGCAAGAGACCTTCACCTTAGGAAGCGTGTGGTTTTGAGTTTGTCTCTTCTTACCTCCTTGAGGCCACTCACACGGGGGTGTTTAGTGATCTTCACTATTTTCAATGAAAATGGAATGATTTTCATTCAATCCCAATATAATCCAGTCCATGTGGCTGTGGGGTTTGTTTCAAGTCTAGAACACATTCTGATGCATGAAAATAAAGAAGAATTAGGTTTCAAAATGAATTCTAGACCCAGAATCTATTCTGAGAATGTATACCAAACATAGCCTCAAGACATCAATTTCATGGAGGCCTTTCAGATTCTGACATTCTTTTGGTTCTGGAGCTTTTCAAGAGGAGGCCAAATCAGAATTAATCCTTACCAACATAACAGAAGGATATGGCTATTAAACAGCAATGGAAGGTAGTTTCTCTGTTCATTGACCTTTTTGCTTATGAAATTTGGGTGATCCTTTAAAAATTCTAGAAAAATCTCATTAAAGGGAAACCATCATAATCTACAATTTTGAAGAAGGAAGTTTTGTAAAATATAACAGGGAAATCCATGTAACCTGTTTCGCAGAAATTAAAAACAGAGTAGTTGATTGAAGCTCACCCTAATATAGCATTGGAGAGACTACGTCGCTGGCCTATGGCAAGGATATCAATAGAGAGCATCCTAGTTTTCATTAGAATGGTAAAGGCCTTGTCCTTTCCATCTATTTCCACCCTCTCTATATGTACCTTAACTTTAGGCTGAGCAGCCTCACAAGCATGCTTCATCAAATCAAGAAAATCTATATCTCCACCACCATTAATAATGGCTGCTTCCATTGAAGAACTGGAAGGTCTTCTAAGGAAGGTAGAGAATGTGGCACGCCATGATGTGGGTTGTTCTACATGTAAGAGAAAAAGTTCATCTTTCTCAAGTACTGCATGAGAAAGAGCCCATTGAAGTGCATTCGCCGACTCGCGTGTTGGGTCGGCGACAACCATCACCTTCTTCGGTGCCCCCGACGATGCCGCCCCTTCCATTACAGGGTGACAATGAGCCACCACCACCACCACCACCACAACCACTACCGCTTACACCACCACCAACAACAACAACACCACCACCACCACCACCAATGCTAACAAGGATGATCAATGGCAAAAAACAAACAACAACAAAGCTGAGCCATTTCTTGATCTAGAGCTTCTCATTCACACCTTTGTTGTTGTCCAATGCTAATTGCTAAATATAGGAACCTTCATTGTTGAGAGTTTGATTTATTGACACCAAATCCTTAGGACCCGGTCAAGAGTCAATGCCAATGGATCAAAGTTTCCTTTTCTTTCATAAAATGACTTAAAAGTCTGATGAGTCATTAACAAACCCAAAACTAAACTAAACAGCTCTAATATGTGGGGATGGCTATGAGTTGGGTTGACACTTCAGAGATTTCTCATAGCCCAGCACGAGGCAGCCCTTTGCCACTACCAGTTACCAACTGCTGATCTCAAAGTGAAAACTACATCCGCTTTGCTCACACAAGCACCCAAAACCCTTATCCACCATAGGTCCATAACCAAGGTTTAAAAACACGGAATCGCCACGCGATTGTCAACAGAACACTAGAAATTGGAATCAGAGAGAACAAATAAAGATTTTATAAATCTATGATTTTGGAGTTATCATTTACTAGACTAGTAGATATGAGAGGATTATAATAGTCTCAGGTAATAGAGATGTGATTTCCCATCTATAAAAAGGAATTGCATCTTTCCCTCTATCTTATAAATCGATTCTGAAGGACATTGTGTTTTTATCTACGTCTTTTGTTTCATGTAATTTTAACTTTGTTCCAATGGAAATTAACAACGAAGCTGACTCCTTTTTTGAGAGGGCACTACTGGTGACGTGTATGACGGTTTGCCCCATTTTTGATACATCATACATGGATTTAGGAAATGTGTTCTACTCTTGTCATGAGTACTCCACATTGATAAATAATAAATCTTTTCTGCCAATTTTTTTTTTTTTTAAATTAAATCGATGTATTTTGTGAGAAGACAAGCATTTGAAGCCATCACCATTTGCCATGTGGTGGACAACATTGTAGGTCCTAATAATAAATTTCAAAATCTAGATCATTGGTTAAATTTTGACATTGTAGGTCCTAATAAAAAATTTTCAAAATCTACCTTATTGGTTAAATTTTAGTCCAAAAATAATTAGAAAGGATTCAGGTTTCAAAAGTGAAGATGTATGATCTCTAGTGCCCCTTGAGCCACTCTAACCCACCCTAAATATGTTAAGTTCTCCATACACACCCAAATACCCAATAATCTTGATATCACTTCCATTATAGAAATAAAATAAAAGGACTTAACGGATAGCCTTGTCTGATACCTTCAGATGGTTTGATATTTTCGAAACAGCTGCCTTCCATCTTAATTGAATATGAATTATATACAATCAGTTGACCAATCAAATCATACCATTTATTTGCAAAACCTATAAATTAATTCAAAAAACCCCTAACGAGGCCCCACTAGCTCTATCCTACCATATGCTTTTTGACATATCTAACCTTTTTTTTTGCCCTTTTTCGGTGAGATTTTTGACATTTCTAACTTAAGAGCTAAAAACCCTATATTTTATCTTTCATTTCTAAATGGATAAAAGATCACCTGAGGTACAACAATGTTACTAAAATGTTTCTACCTGGGACATAGACAACTTGAAAAGGAGACGAATTTTCCCAGTTTGGTCTTCAGTTGCATATAAAGGTGTCAATCGGTTCGGTTTCGATTATTTGATTTGGTTTTAGTTCAATTCCAAATAACAATATGGTGGATCATAATCGAATCGAGAACCGACTTGGTTATGTATGTCGATACTCAAACTGATTCAATTCGGTTTGGTTCGGTTTCGGTTCTGATATTCATTTTTAATTCGGTTCTGTACCTCAGTTTAAATTCAGTTATGTAAAACGGTTCTACTTTTGAACCATGACTGTGATGGACCAAAGGCCATAATGGACTCAAGTTACAGACTAAGTTCTCCAATTTTTGTCTTACACATTCCATCAATCATAAAGTATCTTCAGATAATCATTCAAAATCACCTATTAAAGATAATAAAACCCATCAAAATCTAACCATAGCATAGTCAAAACATGTATCAGTTTACGACCTATATAATAAAATTGTAAATGCCGTTCTAAAGTAAGATTTAATCTAGAATTAAAAAAAAAAGCATAATAACATGTCCAACTTGCCCGGCCTCCTCTAAGAGTCAACAACTCAAAAGGGAATATGAAAAATCCTTCCTAAGTCTTAGCGATGGTAGGGTTTTTTTTTTTTTTTTTTTAGTTTAAACTTTTAAGAGTAATTTGGTTCGGTTTCGGTTCCAAACCGATAGTTTTAACATTTTAAACCGAATAGCAATACTTACGTACCCAGACCAAATATGAATTGAATTTATTTGGTTTGGTTCGGTCCAAGTAATTGGGCTTGGTTTTGGTTTGAAATTGACATCTTTAGTTGCATAACTAAAATTTTGACTATAATTTTGTATGATATATTACAAAGGCTAACGAGAAGAAACCCTTCTACAAGAGTCGAGGCAAGGGTATGAGTTACGCCAAATGGTAGGATTAAGTTTCAAAAAAGAAAATTACCATGTGAATGTGTGAATGTGTTATTCCCCATAATGCTGCATATGATGATATGAGTGGTGACAAATGTAATAATAAGGTGCCAGTCTACTACATGGTTTGCAAATGAAGTATAAGGGAGTCATACTGATACTTGGGGTTGAATCCCATGTTCAGCCTCTAGCATTTTTTTACTATCTTAATTTCTTTTATTTTATTTTGTTTTGTTTTATTTTTTATTTTTTTTGAGAGAGAGGAATAATGCAGATATAAACATGTGACCGATTCATTTTATTGGTCAAATTTCAGCTCAAATAATGATAAAATATAAATTTAAAATTTCATAAAATCATAAAAATGCTAATTCATGATAAAGAAATCTAACAACATTTTGTTTGATTGAATGACAAAGTTATGTAATCTTTTATCTAATCTATCGAATTAGCATCCATCAACAACGGAGTTTGATAGTGATGATGCCTCTAGGATTTATCCATTTCATATGCTCCCTTGCTTAATTATAAGAGAAATGAACAGATAAGTTTAGCTGAGGGCGATAAAGGAACACAGCCCATTTCACAGGTCGTCAACTAGAAACAGATAAGGGAAGTGTTCATTGTGATTTAAAAGATTGTGCAAGTTCTGCTACTTATGGGTGGGATTTTCACCTACTTGTGTTTATCCCTACCATGCCCTTGTCACGTTTATCAACCACTTGTAAGAAACAATTTTTTATTTTTATTTTGAAAAGAAACAAAATTTCACTTGCGTTATAATTGGTGTGGCATGGGAGATACCTTCTATACTGCCAGGTATGGAGACCCACTATCAGGAATGGAGATGCTCACCTTGGATAAAATGAAGCAATAAACAATAAAAGACTTTTGGGAAGAGGAATCCTGTTTGTCTAGTGTTCCTCACGTTCACACTACCTTTGTTTTTGAAGGGGGAAGGAATGTCTTTGGGAAAATTATATGATTATTCATTTTTGGGTTTTCCTTTACAAAATTACCCACAAAAAGTTTTGGTTAACAAAAATACCCAAAATTAGATTTGGGTTTACAAAACTAACCACCCAAAGTTTCAGTAAACAAAAATACCCAAAATCCCGTTTGGGTTTACAAAATTACCCAAAATAGTGATTCTTCATCTTCCACATATAATCATATATTTTTTTATTACTAAAACTTTGAGTGGGTAGTTTTTTAAACCCAAACTCAATTTTGGGTATTTTTGTTAATTTAAACTTTAAGTGGGTAATTTTGTAAAGAAAAACTTAATTTTGGGTATTTTTGTTAACTGAAACTTTTGATGAGTAATTTTGTAAAGAGAAACCCAAAAGTGGGTAATTATATAATTTTTCTAATGTCTTTTCACAATTTCTTGAAAAAAATAGAGACTATGTGTGGGCCTGAGAATGCTAGATGATAGGGTTCTTTAACAATAATAGACTTTCCTATTGTATGAATGTATTAAGGGTGTCAAAACCTAGCCCAAATTGAGCCAAATTGATCGAAATTTATTAGATCATGTTTTCAATAATAACCCGTATTGAACGTATGGTGTATGGGATTGAGATCCTCTGTAATGCTACATGCCTTGTAGCATACATCCAATGACTAAGAATGTCTTATCCTAGGCTAAACGTTTTCAACTGGATATTTGAATGTTCTTGATTGTTGGATGTATATTATACACCCGATAACGCTACAGAGGAACCCAATCCTGATGCGTGAATATTCTTTTATTTTATTTTATTTATTTATTTTTTGGAAGGTGCGTGGATGTTTCACTTGCAAATAAAGCCATCTATTTTTATTTCTTTTGGTAAATGATAAAGCCATCTTGAGACTTGTCAATAACGTCTCCTACAAATATAGAAAGAATCCAACTCAAAACCCAATATGAATTTTCTTTTCCGTCAATATTTCCATTTTCCGCCCCAACTTTTTGCTATCGTCAGTCCAAAGGCAGGTTCGTGGAATCATACCGATAGTTTTATTAAAAAAGAGAAAAGTGGAAAGATACCAATCCAACGAACAATCAGTACCTCTAGCCCATTACTTTTTTGACTTTAGATTCACGACCTCTAAAAGTTCCATGGCCCACATGGCTCACTACCCAACGCAACTGTTTCACCATTAACGCCACTTGGCTTCCACCATCCGTTCGATCAGTATAATTGATGAAGCTAATGGCATTGGTTGCCAAGTTCAAAATCTATGACACTCGTTGGATTGGAATATGCATGGTTAATGTATACGTTAGACTACAATAAGAACTACGGTAGCACTAACGCGCACCTCATTTGAGGAGAGAGAGAGAGAGAGAGAGAGAGAGAGATAGAGAGAGATAGAGATCTATAACCGCCGACTCTGTCCCGATATTCAGACCGTCCACCCTGACTCACTCACGAGGCCGGCCGTTATTTAAGACAACCGCCGGTCACAGTTTCACAGTCTCTCTCTTCCTCCCAATTTCGGTTCTCCAGTTCTTGAAGGAACTTTATAAATACGAACAAAAATTACCAAAAAGAAATCAAAATAAACAGATCAAATTCGAAATCTTTTTCTCTTGATGCGTTCATTGTTCTATCCGAGCAAGGACGCTGGCTTCAGAATCATCTCTGCTTCTGTAACAAGATTCATCGCCTTAGATCCGTCGAAACGACTCCTCCGATCTTCTTTTTCTGCCGTGAGATTCCTGCCGAGACACTACTATTTTGATTGGAATCGGACGACATCAACAACGACGACGACGACGACGACGACGACTACTACAATAACGAAGAAAACGGTAGCTGCGATGGCAGTGAAAGCAGCGCCGGATGAAGAAGGGATAGCGAGACGATTCTGGATCAAGTTCAGAAATGAATCGGTTTTCGCGATGTACACTCCTTTCGTCGTTTGCTTGGCTTCTGGAAAATTGGAATTGGAAACTTTCCGCCATTATATTTCTCAAGACGTGCATTTCCTTCGTGTTTTTGTTAAGGCGTGAGTTTCTTGTTGATTCTTCTATGGATTCTTGATTGTTGGTTTAGGGTTTATGGGTGGATTTTGATGGATCGTTGGTGTGTGTCCTGTTCATTTTAGGTATGAGTTGGCAGAAGATTGTGCCGATGATGATGATGACAAGTCTGCTATTTTTGAATTGAGGAAGAATGTCATGGAGGAGCTTAAAATGCACAATTCTTTCGTCCAAGTAAGCTTAAGAGATAATTACATTTTCTGTTTCTTCCAAAAATTTTGCATCCGCTTTCACATTTCTTTTGTTGCCTTTCGGTTGGAATCCAATCAATCCAAATATGAGGAATGAGATTTTGTTTAAAACTTCTTGACCACATTCAATTGATATTTCCTTTCTGAAGCATGGAGACATCTAGAACTGAGGTAGGTTATTAAGTTTCCCTTTGATTTCATTTCAAAATCTTAATTTCTGTTTTCACATTTCTTGCAAAATCTCTTGGTTAAAGTCCAGAAAGACTGAATGTTAGTAATGACCTGATATTCTTCACTTCGTGACTGTATTCATTAACAATGCCCTTTTGAAGAATTTTAGCGTTTAAAAAAATATCAAAATTTTGAGTCACAATTCAAATTACTTTTTATGGTTATCATCATTCAGGACTACTAAAATACATCACCAATAACTGAGAATGCAAAGCATTGGCCATTTCTAACATTGACTCCAAAAGTAGAGAAATTTGTATCTTCGTGGTTTCTTAATTTCTGGACTAAAGCTGCAGATCATGTATAACTTGTTAGGTATATTAGAGGGTTATTAAATGGAAATTGGTAAATGAGTTGCAAGTTTGTGACATAAGTATATATCAGGTGGATTCTGGTTAGGAACATTTGGCCTGGGAAACCAAAAGGAATTGTAGGTGAGGGAAAGTTAAGCAAGTTATTGGACAGATTGGAGCTTTTCTTATATTTTGTCCAATGGATTGCAATTATCTGCATCAGCAGAGTTGCTATATAATTCAGGTTCGCAGATTCAAACTTTTGGTATGAGATCCATGGGTTGATGAATTGGGAAGGTTAACTTAGCGTTGTTATATTGAAACAAGAACCTATGTGAACACTTCCTCTAATGTGGTGGAGTCTTGGTTTTTAGGAACTTCATACAGGCCATAGAGCTTTGTTGAAAGGAAAAAAGAAATTTTCTCAAAGATCATAATTGGGTCATGGGCATCCATATTACATCAGAGGTCCAGAGTTACTTGTCACTCTAGAGGTTTTTACTTCCACCTGTTTTATTTGGTCTTATGTATTTGAAGAACTTCTCTATTATTTTGAATTAATTGAGAGCAGAGGATTTCCGGATTTTTTAGGAGGCACACTATTGTGGCTTTTGAATAACCACTAATTGGTATTGAACTTATTTAAGTCCAGGATTAGACATCCAGAGACTGAGAACCATTCAGTTTGATTTATGAGGGTCTGTCTTAGTTGCATTGTTATTCCAATTAGTCTCATAAGCAAGAGTGTGCGTTTTTTTTTCCCATGTCAGATGACATTTGATTTGTAATGTACAATGAAGCATTGAGAAATTTGTGGCTGTTGTCAAAGTCTAGTTCTGTCATTTCTACTGCAGGCTGCTTCTCACTCATCAGGAGTCAGTCGACATTTCGTAGTCTATGACTTGATATCTGTACTCATCAAACAAATCTGGAGATATAATGTGCATTTCTATTATTTTACTCGTGTGAGACTAAATGTCATATCTGTCTTAAATAGCTAATAGATTGTGACTCTACCAGGGCCAAATATTGGAACATTGGACTGGTTCTAAACCATGAAATTCAGAGTGATGGTTTCTTGAAATTCTAGGATGACATGGAGTGAGTTATGCACTTCAACAAACATTCCAATTCTACAACCATACTGGGATTATTTTACTAGGTTGGAGTCCCATGCCTAGATTGCTGCATTTGATTCTTTTACTGTTAAAAATCATATAAAGAATTCATTTAGTATGAGAGTGATTGTGTTCTTTTGTTGGTTTGATTTTATTTAATTAAGTAAACTTGAGTTATCGTATATATATATATATATATATCATGGACCAATCTGTCAAACAAGAACTAGATATATGCATAAAAAAATAGAACTCTACATGTGTTGACATTCCAGTCCAAGAGCCCCTGCTTAGTTTACATCTTTGAATTCCTCTGACATAGAGGTCCAATTAAAACGTATATTCTTTTGATTTCACCGTCCAACAAAATTTACCGAGACATATTCACTACCTTGTTGAATACATCGAAAAACTGTGACCACATCATAAAATACTGTTATTTGTTTTTGTGTGTGTGTGTGTGTGTGGATGTTGCAGGTTATGGAAGCTGTATTTCTTATGCCAACCTAGAAGTACCCCTAACAAAACCTAGTATTACTGAAAAAGCTGTCTGGGATATGCATTAAGTTTAAAGATCTCAAAATAATTAAGTGATGTATGAGAGAATGCAATCAAAGAAATTACTATTTTTTCCATAGTTATCATAGCACTAGGCAAACCTAGGCGGTCGAGGGGGGGGGAATTTAAGGCAACACCAGCAAGGCGCCAGTCCAGGCAAAGCCTCCTGGACGCCTAGGCGACGATAACAATGATTTTTGCTGTATAATTTGTAAATATACAATGGTCTTTTCACATAATAGGTGGCTGCAGTAGAAAGGGTCTCAGATTTTTTTTGGGTGGAACTGAAGAATTATTATCTTCTTTACTTTGGAAATTCCTAAAATACAATTTCCTGCTACTGATAATGAGATATTTACGAGTAATTTAGCCCATTAAATTTGTACTTAATAATCTACTTCTCATACATAAAAAGACTAATGCTTATAGCAGAGAGTTATCTTGGACCCCAACAATCAATTGCATCATAATACCTGTGCATGGGATACAGTGCAACTATGCATGTCCCACCATTCTGTGATGCTGACATGGAACATCTTATATGTAGTAAACTATTTTCATTGGAGCCCATCATATTTGAATGTTGAAGATAAAATGATTGGATGCTTGACTTGCGTAAGTGGCATTTTAGAGATAGTGTGGAGTACAATTCAAGGGTTCTAGCAATCTGTAGATGACTGAGTTTTAAGTACTGAACCTTACTGTCCTTTAGTATAATGCCCAGACACTTGATTTTTAGGGACTATTTATTGGACTTAGGACAAATGGAAGACGTACTGTCCGACAGATCTGGAACTGGCCTCATGTCTTAACTTCTCATTCTCCTTATTGTAAAGTTGGTTAATGAGATGATGCACTTCCTTGCCAAAGGAGGCATGTCAATGTCAAGCTTGTATCATGATTGAGCATTGCTGCTTAAAACTTGCCTGTCTTTTAATTCTTTTCTGTGTTTCTTTGTTTATAGTAATTTTTTTGTTCATTATCTATAACGAAGAAATGAAAATTGAACTTAAAATCTCTTATTAGCATGTGTATTCCCCACACCCC